>NC_135499.1:183766045-184097295 GCF_052857255.1 Amblyomma americanum | reverse complement strand
CCAACACATTCTCAACCACGAAGGCGGCCCCACCCTCCTGCCTGGTAGGTGGCGCCTACCCTTACAGCTATAAATACACATTAGTCCTACCCATACCCCTCATATTTTTTTCAGTCCATGTCCCTCATTACTGGGGGATCTATGTCGCTCCCATCTGGTTCAGCATGGATTGCCACCACCAATGCTGCCTCCTACTCTTGCTGCGCATAAACCATCGGTAGTCTCCATGGATGCCCACGCCAGTTTTGACCATTTATTCGACGCATATCACATCGCTCTTGCTGCCTGTGTATAGTAAGTTAGTGAAGTTCGCATACAGGGTTGTCCACAATGAAAACCGTAATTCAAAGGTGATCAGTACTCTTATAGGGCGGAGTGGAAAGTGATCTCTGGCAAATTGGTCCACCACAGAAATGACGCGGCGCAACGCCAAGTGCTTGTTTGCCTCCTCCGGTCATCAAAGCGACGATCACACTATGCAACGTGCCCTACCTTTCATCTTCTCCAGCTGCTAACATATACAGGACAGCTGAATCACCATATGGATATAGCGCTATGCCTTCCACATGTTCTGTCGTGCTGTAAAAACGTTTTCCAAGGACAGCGCAAAGCTGCAATGTTAATCGCACATCTCACAAGCCTGCCGCATGCCTACATGAGTGTGAACGCTGCAATTATGTGTAAACGAATCCGGCAACAGCAGGACGTCGTGACTGTTTACTTCGCGTGCTTACACCAGCCAGATACGCATTGTCGTTCGTCGCGATATTATCCGTAGATTTGCTGCATTCGTGAGATAATAAACCCGGATGATTTGGTAATCCTGAGCGGAGAGGACGAAGGTTATACTATATGAGGAAGAACGTTCGCTTTATATTACGCCAGCGTTTGTGCGACCTGCTTTTACTACAGACAAACGCGCGCTTTTGTACGCGGGATCCGCGTTGGGCACTCACTAGCTTTAGTGCCAGTTTCGCGACTATAGTAAGGAGTCAAAAAGCACAGCACGCAAATGAAAGAGATCGTCTACAAAGTACAGGTGACAGAGACCTACGCTTCGTTCTTACAATCGGGGAAGTTCTTCATGAAGTGGCCACTCCCGCGTGAACGCCCGCAGAACGTGTTCCCTTCGTTACACGAAAAACAGTACGGTAAAAAAAAAAAAACATTTCTGCAAAGAGCAACAACCTCAGTGAGCGGCAGCTCATCAGTGCTACCGAGAATCGGGCTGACCAGAAACGCCGGCTTTGGCGCCTTTACACGTGCGGCCATCGTCGCAACGGACGCTTTAGAGAAGGCAATAACCCCGTTTCTTTGAACGCGGCGGCGTGCCCTGTCAGTGCAGTCTCGTGTCTTCACTCTGGCGTAGAAATGGAAGTCGGCGACACTGACTGGGCCGTCCCGCGAATCGGGACTTCCCGCCAACATTCGACGCCCTGGTGGACCCCCTCTGAGCTTCGAGAGAGGGAGGGAGACAGCGGAAAACGAGCGGGGCAAAAACAAAGCATAACAACGAGAGAAGCAAAACTGAGTCGGTCGACGCGGGAGGTGTAGTCTGCTGGCGCCGAACGGCGCAGACGACGCGGATCGGGCGCAGTCTCGTGACGTCACCTGCCGCCGCGTCTACGCTCGCATGTCATGTGGTCCTCGCCGCCCCGCTATCATCGGGCGTGTGCCTGCAGCCAGCACTGGTGCCAAAGCGGAAAGGGAAAGGGCGTCTAGGCCTATTTCTGAGTGTGATCTTTTTTGCCCGGGTTGCAACAGCGCGGCGTGGAAGCGAAAAAAAAATGAAAAACGAGAAAAAAAGTGAAGACGGAGAAAATCTGGGCGAGAAAAACAAGCACAAAACTCGATTAAAGGATCCGCCCAAAAAGGCGGGAGGAGCTTCCCCCTAGCACTTGGAAGTCTGCCCAACTTTTTCGTGCACGGCTCGGAACGGAGCTCTTCAGGAAGAAAATAATGGGGCGATATCCGGAGGCCAAATCTAGATGGTGGGATATGGCATGATGGCTGTGGGGCCGCCTGGCGATAAAGAACAACCAAAATGGCAAGGAAGAACTGTCCCACTGCGTCCACAGACATTTTTCAACGGCCCAAATGGGCTATACAGCTGGAAAATCTAGGGGGACGCTTAAGAGCAGACGCGATAGCGCTTCTTCCTGCTTTTTTTTTTCTCTTTCTGTTCCTCTTATTTCTCATTTCTCAGCGATTAGCGATCCACAATCACATTCCGATCGTGGTCATCGATTGCAATCACAGTTACCGATCACATTACCGATTACCAATCATTACCTAGGTTACAGTGA
Organism: Amblyomma americanum; assembly: GCF_052857255.1. Lineage (NCBI taxonomy): Eukaryota > Metazoa > Arthropoda > Arachnida > Ixodida > Ixodidae > Amblyomma > Amblyomma americanum. The sequence goes on along the minus strand of NC_135499.1, from coordinate 184,094,989 downwards.
ACGACATACTACACTACTACATACTCATACACACAATTTGTTTCAGTGCAATGAAGCGCCATAACACCGCCTTTTCAGCCCGCACAATTTCTGAAGCTTAATTAGCACGCACGCGATACCTAGGCATTCAGGGTTACCACCCCAGCCGACCACCACACACCGGCTTGCACATGTGCAATAAAAAATACCATATTTATATTTGTTGTTTCTGAAGCTACTATAACTCCGGCGGACACCCCAAACACACGTTACTGAGTCATACAGCGGTCCTGGGTTCGAACTTTAGTGCCGGCTAATTTATTTATTCACTTGAAAATTCTGGGATTTCTTACGACTCGCACAAGACGACGGCCGGCGCCGGTTTTTTTTTTTAATTGGTTTTTTGGGGGAAAGGAAATGGCGCAGTATCTGTCTCATATATCGTTGGACACCTGAACCGCGCCGTAAGGGAAGGGTAAAGGAGGGAGTGAAAGAAGAAAGGAAGAGAGAGGTGCCGTAGTGGAGGGCTCCGGAATAATTTCGACCACCTGGGGATCTTTAACGTGCACTGACATCGCACAGCACACGGGCGCCTTAGCGTTTTTCCTCCATAAAAACGCAGCCGCCGCGGTCGGGTTCGAACCCGGGAACTCCGGATTAGGGCGCTCGACTAACAGCAGAACGAGCTTCTTATGCGCTATCACGTGAAGTGAAAATATATGAAAGGCTTGGTGCCATCGGTAGACAATAAAATACTAGGATAAAGCTTAGGTCGAGAAAAGCGCGTAAAGTCGAGCGGTTGATGGACGTTCCCGAACCGCCACATCCGTCAAAACTCGACTAGAAAACCTCTAAATGTCACGCATTTGTAATCGGAGACTTTTAAGTTTCACCTCACGACGCGGCGAACTTATACTACGAATACAAAATACATCGTGGTTAAAAGGAAACAGTCCAGTCGGATTCTATCAACCTAATAACCAAGAAAGCCAAAGCAGTGTGTGGCCAAGATTGGCGCGCTGGTTTGTTTGCAGCATCAACACTCTGACATCATCTGCAAGACCCTATCGATAGCACTAACAGCAAGAATACGGACCACCCATGAGTGTTCAGATGCGACGTACAGCCTTTGCCAAAAGTAACCAGGCTGCATGGTTTGCTTCTCATTCGAATAGCAGAGCCCTTACGGCTTCCGTGACGATCAAAAAGTTCTCGGAAGGTGAGGACAAGGGTTCTCCTTACCATTCAGATATTTAGAGCTCGAGGGCTGGCATAATAGCTACAATATACGACTGAGAAGCAAACCGTCCAGACTGGTTACTTTTGACAAAAACTGTACAATGTTCTTCAGAACGCCAGGACCAAAGTCGCTCCTATTATCTCTACCACGGTGTGCATGTAGTCTCGGTGTGTTTGACGACTGGTTTGACGTTGCGCACAAAGCGAGCGCTTTGAGGAGAGACAGCCGGCCAGCTTGCTTTGGCACTACCTCCCGATTGCAGCTTTTTCTAGCCTCGCAGGGGAACAAAAAAATAAACGCCTGTGCATCGGACTGCAATCCCGAAGCCAGCGCCACGCGCGGCGTGCAGACGGGAAGAAGCACATCGCGCCGTCCTCGGCCAATTCCGAACAAAGAAAAAAAAATGACGGAAAGCCGCACGCGAGCTCCAAACAAGCTCCTAAAAACCACCCCAGGGCGAACGCACTGGATCTGGGACGATGCGCTTTCCTAACGCTCCACCAAAAAGAAATTGACATGCAAACAAGGAAGACCGGTAAGGTACAGTTCGTGACTGCGTTGTGCTTGAATTGCGGATGGACCCCATCGCCATCTTCCTATATTATTATTTTTTTCCCTCCCCTAATGGTGCCAGCAGACCGGTATATCAAAAGGAAGCGCTCGGCGCGAATTTCGACACCAAACGGGCCCATTTAAAGACCGCGCAAAGTGGGTTGCGGGCCAGAGTAAATAAAGACCTCTATATACCGCGTCCAGTCACATCCTATTTACTCCGCGCCAAAACGGGCAGAACCAATTCGCGGGACGACACGGCGCAGTTCACATTCGTTTTTAAAACAGCGCGCTATGATATGTGGTATGATAAACAGGCAGTCCACGTGTGTCATATATGCTGTCTGTATGCATGTATGTACGGTTCACGGCGAGCATGGTTCGGATCACGCGCTACGCTGTACACACACGCACACTGCTTGGCTGGCATGGAACAGCTGTATACGGACGGTGATCAAGCGGGTCGCAATCAAGGGGTCATGGTCGGCGTGAGATCCCAATCTAATTTCAGCGGGCGGTCCGCTTGCTTTGTGCGTCTCAAGCGGCACAATGGCTGTATGCTCAGCTCCGTGTCGAGTGGACTAACCAGCGTGTGACTGGTGCGTGGCGAACGCTGTTGGCAGCTCATTACACGCGAATAACAATTGCGTACTGTTTAGGGGAGCCGAGCGATGAAGACGTGTACAAGCATTGCGCGTACGTACGTTATCGGAGTATATCACGCCCGCGATTGTGACCTGCGCATGATCGCCTTGGATGCGTGAACCGTCTTCCCATGCAGCGTTGTCCTTGAAGAGTTGGCCGAGTAGAAAACACCCCCACATTGAGGTTCGGGAAGGCACGGTGCGGGTTATCTGAATCGTGCAGCTGGCTCTATAGATGAGGTTGTCACTAAGGGAACGCCAAGAAAATAAATGGTGTCCAGTTGTGCATAGTTCTTCAGCGTCGCGTCTGACCTCACGGATGATGAGTAAATGTGCAGTTCGTCTTGAAAACGCAAGAGTGGTAGTGGATCGACATGCCAAGTGCTCACGTTGCAGGTTCGCTTTTTCAATATGATGTGGCAAAGAAAGCGGTACATCTGGTCGCGTCATTATCATACGCTTATGAGCCTAGCACGAATAAAATGGCAATGTGCTCATTTCTCAAGGAATGGATATCTAAAGCTTGCTTATGGTTTGCTTTCGATGTGGAAATGTTTCACGAGCATAAGACCCTCCCTAATGCGGTGGTGGAACTCTCACTGCTCAAAAGTCACTGGAATAATGTCTTGTTGCTTTGAACCTTTTTTCTACCAGGCGTTGTGACGACTTTACATCACCTGCTGTATTCAGCAACGAAACCACAAGCGAAGACAATGGCTGGGGCTGCTTAACAGAGCGAAAAGAAATTTATGTTATATTTTACAATGTGCAATGGTGGACACCCTTCCCAGCAGCGCCCCTACAGGGGTTCCTGGTAGTAATGGATATTGAACTTTTAATTTGTTGGGAGATTTTACAGCGCTTCTCTGCATCCCTGCCAGCCCGTTTCTAAGAGCACTGTTTTGTACAGAATGAGAGCCAAAACGTACTACTGCAGGACGGCCTTCTCAGATTTCCCTTTAGCGAAGTTTTCAAACCAGCAGCTTACGGAACGTCGTGTAAAACTGCACGATGTTTACTTTATTTGAATCATGATGCCGTCATGTGTGTTATGAATTAATGTTGATTGTCGATTTCGCTGCTGCTTGGTATATAGAGGCTGCGGCTCAGTCAAGCTGTCTGTGACAGCTTTTTCTGTAGCTTCCCTGTCTAAATTTGATGGCAGAAATATTAAAAATTATTATTATTATTATTGGCCATCCGTAGGTAAGTTTCGTTACCCATACACGAAGACATTGCACTCGGCATCAGCTCAACTGGTCTTAAATGCACTGATTTCATAGGAAACGCATATATAGCAGAGGGAGGCATTCATGCAGCATCGTGTAATGGCAGCGGGAAATGACACAAACACACAGTGTCACCTTGGGCTAAATGACGAGCAAGCATCAAACGTGCTGGTCGCCGCTACGGTCGGAGACAACGCGCCCAACCACGTGACAGCACAAATGCCCACTAGACGTCAGCTGCTCGTTGCGTTTGACAGAGCAAAATTTGCATGTTTCGCAACAAAGGCTTTTGCGAAACGGTGCCGGCGATTCTGACTGACAGCGTCAGCGGCGGGTCCTCATTCTGCCTTCTTATCAGGCGTCAGTACTTGACCTGCTCTGAACGATACTGATTAGCGCGAAACACTGCAGACTGGGCGCGGGATGCTCCAGGTGCAGACCACGGTTCCTGGGGAGTGAGAGCTCCTTGACGAGATAAAGCGAAGGCCCCGAAGAAATTCCGCTCCTCAAGTGGCCATTTCCTCCGCGCTCGGAAGCATGCTGTTTTCGCGCTTGCGGTGGCCACCGCGCAATAAGGCACTTTCAGTATTCGTTGAAACAGGTTGTCGATACAGGGAAACATCAGCGGTAGAGTAGGCAACTCGGCGTCCGCAGTTTATAAAGACCGCTCAAGTAAATCGTCGCGCGCACACTATTATTCAGCAGCGTAAAAGGTTCCCCGCTTTGACAGGTTAATAGTCTCGCGATCTCACTCCACGCTCGACTTGCATGATGCCTGCTGTAGCGTTTCATCTTTCTTACAAGTTACTTTTTCGCCTCTCTTCTTCTTGTTGTGTTAAATAATAATTCGCCAAACTATAACAGAATAAAAAATTCGTGATTGATCCATTTTCAGTAAGGGAAAACTCTTTCCAAACATTACGCCGAAAACGAAGAGTTCCACCGCTCTGCAAATGGTACCCTCCAAAAAAAAAAAAAAAACTACTTTTACATGTTCAGGAATGAAACCTTGGGGTCAGATATATCGTTTTAGAGAAGGGCCACAGCAGCTAAGTTTTTTTCTACTCATTTTCAGCATTAGCCCAACCCATTGGCAGTGAGTTCTCCGCATCTCGCTTCTCACGCACTTCAAGAATCCTGCTTTAAGCGGGTGAGATCCCAGCCGAATGAAATCATCACGAGAACATCCGCGCTTCGGTGCAGTGCCAATTTCCCGCTCTGTTTTGGGAGACTACCGCGCCCACGTGCTTGCTGGTCTGGGCACGCGGCCGGCGGCCGGTACCAGCGGCAACGCAATGAAAACTCACTCACAGCGAGGCGAGAGATCAGGCGCCCGTAGCGGACGGAACCCGTAGCGGCTGCGTTGAGGTGTAAGTCCAATCCGGGGCGGCACTACAGTCAGAGGCACAAGGAATAGCAACCCGCGCTGTCCGGAGGCGCGGCACAAACTTAGCGGTACTCGAAGCAAGCGCAGACATTGAACGGCTCAGGTGCACCCTCTCTCCACCCGCCGTCTCGCAAACGGCGACAGCGCGAAACATCGCACGGGACGCTAGCGCCGTCTGGTGCTTCGTTTGCGCGGCCAGTTTGGCGACGAGTGGTTTCAGATGCGTTTCGGAATAAACGAACGCGAAGAGACGAAAGGCGGTGCGCCATCTGGTGATTGAATCGCGCACTTCGACTACGTATTGCTACTGTTTTTGCCACGGATGGCGCTCCGGAAGGCGCTCCGAAAGGTGCAGTAAAGTTGGTTCTTTGATCTGCCTTGCGCTCGTAGTGGGGCCGTTCATCTGGAGGGGAGCCAGAGAGATATTTCGGCGGTCGTGTTTGCTCAATACTCTGGCACTGTGCAACGAGTACCATATCATTTTCGTCACACTGTGTAACAAAGTACAAATTTAATTAAACTGCAAATAAGGTGTTCGTTCTTTTAATTTGACACATTGTGATCCACCTAACGTTGCTTGATGAACTATCATGCATCCAACGGAGCATCATAGGAATTTGCGCTGTTAGGTCGATATGAGGGCCTACGCATGATGAGAACACGAAGCGATCAATTAAGGACTAACAGGAAATATAGCACAATTCTTCAGCATAACTGAACAGTAGCGGCCATCGCAAACTTATTAGGTTGAAGTTGAGGCAGAAATTTTTGCGCCAGAAATGCATTTAGTCGCACAGGACGGTCGATACCAGTCGGTACTTAGTCACCTAGGAGTATGTCGAATCGGCAACAGAAATTAAAGAAGCAGTTCAATGTCTTGAAAGATTTTAAAATAATTTATTTGTTCTTAATTGCCTTGTACAAGAAACTGAACTTGTCCTGGACAAAAGGTGCTTCCTTGCACCTTTTGCGTCCAGGAGCCCCTGTAGGCGGATGAATCAGCGCTAAACGAAATCAGAGATAGATAATTCAGTTTGTACTCGCATTAAAAAAAAGATAAAAGCCTACACAGAACGCAGCTAGCCGAACGAGAACACGATTCATAACACTACCCTACTCTCAATAAGGCTGGCCTACCCTCAATATTCCGCAACAGCCTCGAAAAGCTTGCGAGCTTTCGTTATGTTCCAGCTTTCTAGGCCTCCAATTGGCTTTTGTGTGTGTGTGTGTGTGTGTGTGTGTGTGTGTGTGTGTGTGTGTGTGTGTGTGTGTGTGTGTGTGTGTGTGTGTGTGTGTGTGTGTGTGTGTGTGTGTGTGTGTGTGTGTGTGTGTGTGTGTGTGTGTGTGTGTGTGTGTGTGTGTGTGTGTGTGTGTGTGCGTGTGCGTGTGCGTGTGAGAGAGAGAGAGAGAGAGAGATAAATACGTTTTTCATGTTGGAAGCAGTAGTGGTGTCCCATGTCGGATGCAATAGTAAATATGAGAGTGAATGACTGAAAAGTAAATAAGTGGTCTGAAAATCCTAGGAATTCGAATTATTTTCAATAAGGTTCCTGCTACTCTAGATAGCTTTAGTTTGAGCTAGCTGTATGGTATGTGTATTCCAAGAGAGATGCTCATGAAAAAACACACCTGGGAAAGACGCAAGGAAAGCTTGTTAACAATAGAGCTACGTGGTACTATGAGCTCTAGAACTCTAAAATGAGGCACTGTTTTTTTGTATTCAGCTTTATTTCATTTGTAGCTAGCCGTCCAGAGTTCACACAGCCAAATATTCGCATCTGTTTCTGGCATTAACAGGTTGATGTCAGAAAAGAAAACGTTGGTGTCATCGGAATGCAAGGGTATTTCTTGGGTATGGGGAATGAAGCATGTCATTTAAGTACAGAAAGAGCAGTGATCCTGAAACGAACCATGAGGCACACCCGTTCTAGATTTGAGGAGGCTGCACCAGTTTTATAAGCTCAGGTGCGTAACCTCGTATGCCGTATGTTGGAAGTGGCTCGACAGTTGCGATCCTTCTAATCTACATTGAAAAGGATCACGGAGGCACATCAGCGCGAATGATTTCTCAAAAACTGCTGCGTAATTAGGATGCGCTGGCCTGTGTACCTTCTCTGAATAAGCCCGATACACGTAATCTTCTCTCTGTACCCTTTGCACCCTGCGCTAAAGGTATGACGCTTATCTGGACTGCGCGACGAACAGCGCTCGTCACACAGTATAGTAGCCTTCTAAAAGCCGCAACCGTATTCCCAAAGAGAATAATTACAATCGAGCACATTGAAGTCGCGGTGCGTGAACATTAACAAATTTTGAATAAAAGAAAGGTTTGAACTTAAAGCTTTTTTACAATACAGTTTATTAATTCACTTCATAGTTGCACACAGATGGGGCCATATCGAGATTTAAAAAAAAAAAATCTTAAGCAGTATGTATCTGCTTAGGCTAAGCAGTGAGTGCACGGTATGAGGTACGCTTTGCACAACAGACTAGCGTAACATTTTCAAGTAAAAAACTATTAAATGTGCAGTTCCGGACGCCTTTATATTGGTACGTCTTTTGCAGGTTAGTATCACTGCCTCTGCATTGAAGAGTTGACGTTGTTGCCATTTTGTGGGAGTCGACCATTGTACTGTATTTACCTTGCATTCGTCTGTCGTTTTAATTTGCATGGTTTTTCGTCCAAATGAGTTAATGATATTGCCACGAGCGAAGCGGGCACAGTTGCGAGAGGAGCACTCGGGCCGGACTACGATTTAATGGGGCAGCATTACTGGGGGTGGTGAGCGATTTCAGCGATCTGTGTGTGGTCTTTCTGCGTCACACAAGTAGAAAAAAAAATCCCAGAAAAAAAGTTGTATGGGTCGGATTCGAACCCAGGAATTTCTCTTGGGAAGCACATAAGAAACCTCACAGTCACGGCGAGCTTTACAGCGGTAGCTGTTAGGCGCCCGTACCTGGCCTGCGCGTCGTAGTCGTCCGGCGTCGTCGCCGTCGGTGTAACGCACTCACACTATATCCCGATGAACCTTGGTCGCAAAAGCTTACGGGTGGCTCTGTTTGGAACAGCCGCCTGCCAGTTCAGGGGAGCATCACTTGACCACTACACCAGTGCGATATGAGGTCACTGTATCTTTTCTACCTCAAAATGTCCCCAAAACTAAACGCCTAAACAGCTGTCGCTGAATCTCGCGTTACGTAGTCGTAACCATCCTGCGAGATTTTTTTTTTCCTCTTCGCGATCCAAGACAGCAGAACATATTAAGAATCAAAGTACACTAATAATCAAAGTGGCAGTCGCATTTGAGGCTGCGCTGTGACTTAGAAACGTTTCAAGCTTGCCAGATCACGCAACACGGGCATCCATTCAGGTTGCTCGATTGTACAGTTCTCTTTAAAAAGCCACACTTTCGATGAAATACTTTCTCGCTGAGCGAGCATCCACATCAGTGTGTCCTATAGCCATTCTCGTTTTCCATTCACTTTGGAGGCAGAGCAGCATGAAAACTCTTATGGCACACCCCGTTCATTAACGACAGGCAGAAACCTTATGCCGTATGGCGTGACGGCAGGTCCTTTTTAATGTCCGGTGAAAGACGTACTAGATAAATACTGCGTCCCAGCAGTGAAGAAAAATGTGGTCTATTATTTCCTTGTTTGCGGAATATTAGGCAGTCAACCGACCATGGGACAAACGAGCCACGACGAGTGCCGTGTTACTGGATGGATTGAGGTGAACATAGTCTGCGCGGCAAGGCAGCAGCAGTAGCTGCGGAACTGTCCATGGTGTCATCCTAGGTAGCTTGAGCGAACAGAAGGCGGTTGACGTATACAAACTCCGCCTCCACTGACGTCATGGAAAGGTACCGCGCCCTCCTATAAAACGTTCGCGCGCCGCCCAGTCGCATCGGCCTCGCGCCAGACATGGATTAGGCAAAACGGGCAATGCCTTGGCGTGTCTTAAGCAGCATCTTAAATACGCCACTGTTGCAAATAAAAGCAACAAAAGGAGAATGATGGTGTGTGAGCAAGATGGTGGTGGCAGTGGTTCAGCAGAAGTTAAGAGTGAATAAAAAAAGGCGTTTGCAATGGCCAAGTCCCCCTCTACGTCTGCGGCTACTCTCCTTCTGGTTCGTGACAATATGTCCTTCTTGTCTTGCTGTAAGCTGCTGGAAACGAGGAATCTATTTCTTGGATGCTGAAGCTATAACCATGCCGCCCAGATGCCGCCGTTATTTTCAGGGTAACCCCTGGGGTCTATTGTGTCGTTCACAGGTGGCACAGCAGACTCATTGTAGGCAGCCAGCTTCCGCAGCAGCATTGATAGGAGCTGGAACGCAAAAATAGAGGTCCAAGAAGAACGCCATTACATTAGTCACAAGCATAATCGCCGGAATTTGCAACCTCGTACAGGGATTGCAGAAAAAACAAACGATAGCATGAGACATCCAGACGACGTTAAGATGTTTCTAAGCCTGAAAGGTACTCTGAGTAAACATTATTGATAACATACATGTAATATATGTAAATTCGTTTCTAGAATTGCTGGTAGAACACAGATGAAGCATCTCACTGTAGTTTCGCAAGACATCGATTGCTATTTCACAGAGTGGCCAAAATGGAAAGTGATCACGCAGAGGTCGATTCTGGCACATCTATAGAACGTTGTGCTTTTGTGCCGGCGTATATGCGTGCGTGTGTGCGTGTATTCTAATGTATGCGCGAATGCGCAAGGAGAACATGCATTCGACCGTTCGCGTTAAGTTGTGAAAGTGGCAGAAAGTGCAACTAATCAGAGCTGCCAGGAAGTCACTAGACTTTGTCCGGCATGTATAGAAGCTGACAGTTGGAGTGAATCTATTACAGGAAACACCCACGCACACAAAGAAGAAAACGCCCTTTGATAGAAGACAAAGAAGACTCGGATGTGAAACACACACGTGCTCTCTTTTAGAGCTAAGATATTTTATCCACGCACTTACTTTCTCTCTCACACACATACAAACATGACTGTCAGTTCGTTGGTCTGGTCAACTTCTGTAAGATGGCGCCACGGTGCACGTAGTGAACTCGTGGGTGGAGGGTATAACTCTTCAGCATAGCTTAGACTTGATATCAGCAATAAAGGCGAAGTAGTTTAAATCGCTGATAAGCTTAAAGTGAGCATGCGGACACTTGCTCCTTAAATCCGGACAGGCCAGCTCAGTGTAGCAATAAAGCATTTCCGTTTAATACCTGGATCTGTACCAAAACTGTGTTCAAGAACGCTCACGGAAACTGTGAGCCGGCGCTGAAGGTGGGGTATCTGCGCACAAAAAGGCACGGACGAGAAGGGAACACAGCAAGCGCTGCATCTATTATTTGGACGAACATACACGTGGCCGGACATATGGGCTCACGATAACACAAGTTCTGGCTGCTGATTTGAGGCCACCAGTCCGGAAATTCTGTAAGATTTCATGGCAGCATTATGGAGGGACACTGGAAGAAAGTATGCCACATTACCTAAACTCTCGGCCCCTCGAATTGAAAGAATATCCAAAATCCCGCATAGAAATTGCGCATATGAAAAATGTGTAGGTTATTTGTGCCGCGATAGCCGACTGTCAACAAAACTGGACGCGAAGGAACGTTCACATGCGATGATCGATGTTACCTAATTACAGTGCGCATCAGCTTCTACATCAGTTCACGTTGACAAAACTAGAATTCTCCACAGCATCCCCGTGTCGAAGCGGTATTCAGTGCAGTGGACAGCGTTTGGTGGTAATTCACCATACAACGCGAAGACTGCTTTATCTGGTGTCTTAAGCTGGTCTTTGAGTAAAGCAGAAGCGCGCAAACTGCCTCACTATCGGATGAAAACTCAACCACACCTCGGTGGAAAGGGCGATAGAGGGAAAGAAGGAAGGATTAAGCGCCCTATTGAAAGGCTTCGGATTAATTTCGATCACCTGGGGTTCTTTACCGTGCACTGGCATCGCACAACCCATCGCCGTCTCTTGAGGTTCCGCGGCGGGTGGTACTATTTATTGGCATAGCCAATGAGTTATCTTTTTTCATTGTGTCCGCAAGGAGGCCAGAAGATAGAGATAAAAGAGAGAGGAAAGATGGAAAGGCGGAAGGCTAACCAATAGAAGGTACCGGTTTATTACACTGCACTGGTGGAAAGGGAAGGAGGAAAGGAATAGCCGGCAGAAGCTGCGGCCATCCTCCGAGAAACTTCACCAGTGAGCACGGGTCGATATAGTCCATGACTATTATCTACCATCACGCAATGCAAGGCACGCGCAGAGTACGTGTGCTCTATCGTCTCAAGACATCTGCGGCTTGAGAGAGCAGGGTTATCAGCAGCCATGCTGAGGAGAAGTGCATGTCTGTGAAAGCAATGCTAAGCCGCAGGCGACACTCAGAGTTAAGTCAAATCGCGGTAGACAGTGTACCGGCAAGGCTGGTACTTCTGCTGATTCACGCCCAGCTGTCAGTGCTGACAAGTTACTGGTTCGAAAAACACACGAGCCGTAATTCGCGCGTTCGGGATGCTCAGATAGTTGCAACCCTAATTTGATGGCACGAACTGCCTGACCACCAATAGCGCTGGAGACGAGTGACGTGTTATTCAATGGCCGCAGTCCTGCTCAATATGAACCCACTGACTCAAGCTTTCGTGGACTTAAGTGGCCGTCGACGACTTTTTGCAGAACTGCTTTCCTAGACAATAGCAGCTGCCTGCGGATACTCTGTCCGGATAGATTACTCGAGCCTCCGTCCGCCCCGATGCAATACCCTTACAAAAATTTCTTTACACAGTCTATATACTGTCCATAAACTTCTGTCTATAAAGTCTATAGACTCTCTAAAGACAAACCCTAAGAAAAGTCTATAGGCGATACAAATCCTATTGACAATCTATAGATTTATGGCCATGCACTTTTAGTAGACTTTTGTCTATAGACAGCGTATAGACTATGAATAGATAAAGATAAAGATATACAGGAAGGCAATAGAGTCTATAAGAAGTCTATAGACTGTCTATAGACCATTTTTGTAAGGGATATACAGCAGTGGTATGCTGCGTGACGAGCGTTGTTCGGGAAGTCAAGCAGTTTAACTCTTTCACAATCTTGCTTGCGCCGCTCTGTGCGTGCATGTCTTCCCGACGTAAATCCTTTCTTAGGATAATACTAAAGAATTTCAGAGAATGCATTCGGCATATTTTGTTGCCACTTCGGAACTCTATCGAATTTTACAGTGAAATGACATACGTGCTGCTTCGAAATTCCACCTGCTCGCAAGCATATCCCTTCAAAAGGCAAGCGTACTTACACCAGGCTTTTCGTCGGCGAGATTGTGCAGCTCGCACGGATCTTGAGCGATGTCAAAGAGGTGGTAGGTTACATTGAACGCAAAGTTGCTGCTGGCCGAATCAGGACAGGTCACCGTTGCTTCTCGCCTCCAACGGTCGAGTTTTTTGAACACAGGCTTCTTTCCATAAAGGCGCCGAAGAACAGTGGCTGCACGCGACTGTCGCAGCAAGTGGTTCAGGTCATCGTAGGGGCGGTCGTTTCCCGGCGTCTCGAAGCGCTGGTAAGACATCGTGTATATGCCCGCGACCAGCTTGAAGTTCTGGTAGCGTAATGCCGCTGTGCCGGCCGCTGGGTCGATGTTGAGCAGGATCTCGGTACGGGGCGACGGCTTGCCGACGTTGAGCGCCTTCCACATGTCGATGCCGTCCACTGGCCCCAGGCGTCTCACATCTCCTCCTGGGCGCCAAAACGAAAAGCTATACCATGTTAAACGCTTTGGTCATCACGTATAGCTCGCGAAAACATGCCAAGATATCTGCAGCTGCCAACACTACGACGCAAGTCATGTAGACAGTCACGTGAACTGTATAATTTATATTTTAAAAAATCTTAAAAAAAACTTGATAGAAACGCGGACAGTGCGCAGTGCCGTAAATTAACGTACTTTTAGCTTGGATGGTCGCTTTGCATTGTACCATGCGTAGATCGGTGTGTGGGGGACCGTAGGGCGAGCGAAAAATTGTCTTGAGCCACGGACCGAGGTATCACAACCTTTTCGCACGAAGTCTGGCTTTCCTTGTGGATTTGTCCTTCGACATAGGGTGACCTCTCTATCAGCGAAGTAGTCGGTTTAGGTCTGTGTGGGTAAATTCGGCGTTTTTTAAGTTTTAATGGGTAGCTTTAAATCTTCATTCGTATAAAATTATGTGGTTGGTCGTAAAATTCACCCATAGGCTGAAGAGAAGTGGCGCCACTAGACGGGATAATTCCCATTGGCTAGAGGGGATTGTGACGTTAGCGGACCGGAAGTGACATAATTTTCAGTAAAGGCACCAACAGCTTCTAAAGCTAACGCATTTTTTTGCATATTGAATTTTTTTCTGTTACTCCTCGCCATTGACACCGCCAAATGTTTTGCTCATTACTGCGATATTTTATGTAGGAAGCACTAAAATCATCGATCGGCGAAATCGTGCCTTGTTCGGCAGATTCTAGAATATGCATTCGGTATCTAAACTGAGCTTTGCGATCCACTTGTACAAAGTCAGCGTGCCATTGCTTATGTTTTTTTTTTTTAAAGCGCCTGCATGGCTCTCCTTCCAGGACTTGAATGAGCCGTATACGAAGCAGCTTATTAAATATAAAAGGCGCTGAACGCGCATACGTGCCGGCGGCCGAATAAAGAGTCGGGAGCCAATCGGCGATGTGCATGAGCTGCTGGGACACTCTTCGGTGCGGCAGAATTCGAGCCGTCCAGAGGAATGCGGCCGCGCGTACGCCACCTTCCCAGAGGGTGCCCTTTGTTCCACGCAAGGGCCAGTTGGTGCCGCAGTTGGAGAGTGGCCCACTCTGGAGGGCGCCGTTGTCGCTGCTGAACACGATGATCGTGTCCTCCAGCATGGACGCCGCTTCCAGCGCCTCCAGCACAGCGGCGACGGACTGGTCCAGGGCGTCCACCATTCCTGCACACGTTGTAGCACGCTGGATCTCGCAAACCGAGGAAATCTGCACGAACGCTTCTATTTTTCGCGGAATGCGCGCTGAGTGGCACTCGACGCTCAAAATTAGCGCGGGAATTTAGAATGTTTAGTTACATCCCATAAACTTTCAATCGCCGTCGAAAATGGCGTGAGCTCAGTACGTGTTTAACAGGTCAGAGTTTGCAGCGCAGAGGTAGAGTCAGCCTTGATAATCGCCACGTTCGCGCAGAATCTCTCAGGACTATGGAGTGTACTTAAAACTACAAGTTTAAAATATCTACTGGCACGAAGTACAGTCCCGTTTATTTTAGGCGCCGTTTTCACCCAGCTTCACGTAGAGATTGCAGTACTTTCATACCTGCGTAAAGTGTCCGATCTGCATCACCAATGTACGGAAATTTGGCCACGTTCTCCTCTGGAGCTTGTAGGTGATTGGGTTCAACACCACCGTGTGTTGCCTGGTATGCCAGGTAGAGGAACAGCGGCTGCACGTGAAATTTCGCCACAAGTTACGCACGCGTAATGAGGAAGGCTGGAATAGCAATGCTTAATTTAATTTAATTGGTTTTTGGGGAAAGGAAATGGCGCAGTATCTGTCTCATATATCGTTGGACACCTGAACCGCGCCGTAAGGGAAGGGATAAAGGAGGGAGTGAAAGAAGAAAGGAAGAATAGGTACCGTAGTGGAGGGCTCCGGAATAATTTCGACCACCTGGGGATCTTTAACGTGCACTGACATCGCACGGCACACGGGCGCTGTTTGTAATATTGTTTTTGGTGCGGGCGTCGAACCATGCAGGTTACAGTATAGTTGGTTATAGTGAGCGCATGTGAAGAGCCTTCGATGTATTCTCGACAGTTACGTTCAGTTTCCATCCCAGCTGCATTTTATGAAACTCTGCTTCACAGTATTTCATTCCCTGCCTGACATTTTGAGACCATGAATGGCTTTTTTTTTTTTAATTCGAAATGTCAAAGGTGGTTCGCCCAAAGAGGCTTCATGCGTCTTCGCGAATGAGGTCCGACAGTCTTAAGGTTTAACAAGCAAAAAAAAAAAGTTTTAAAATCACTCAATTCCGAACGTGAGGTTCTGAAAAGCTTAGCAGCGACAGCGACTTCGGAGCTTAGCAAGGCTATGAAGGTGCAAAGGATTTATTTGCAATAAAAACTTCTCGGAGCGCGTTACTATTACGCGTGATAGCCAAGCTCTGGAATGACTGCCCGAAGTGTTATGACAGCCGTTATGGACGTTGTTCTTATACTATGCAGAACTGTTCGCCAACTATGCGAGTGTGAGCTCAGTCGCACGGTACTCAGCTTCGAAACAGTGCTTAGCAAGCCCACATCTTGTGCAGCGATGCCGTTCAGTGGACTCTCGAGTAGCCTGCAAACTTTTGATCCGTGCGGTACATAGTGATTTCATAGGGAACTAGGCTTTTCTCTGTGCCAACAAGAGCAAGCACTACGGCGGCGTTGTTTGTTAAAGGCAAAACACATCTCACTTCAGTAATGCGTCATCCGCTGTGTAAGCGAGGAGACGTAGTGAAAATTTACCGCACTGCCACATCTGCCACATCTCTTCTTGAACGAGGAGGAAATCTGGAAGTTTTCTTGTCGGCAATATTTGGTAGAGTGCACTTCTATCGCAGTATATTGGTCTTTCGTTTTGCTGGATGACAGCGTCAGGTCCAGCTTGTCTGAGCGTGCTCGACAACAGCACGCAAACAGCAGAGTCATGATGATCGTCTTCTGTAGTGGGACTTTATAAGTGGTGCCGAGTGGTAGTAATTATTTTCTTTTATTTATTTATTAACTAACTACAGCGTCCAAACGGGCATTGGTGTAACGTGAAGGAGTATATAGAAAAATGGAAAACATAGGTAGTAATGCGTGCATGTGTGCATAAACAATATGCTACAGACATCAGAGATAGCGACATCTCAACAATGCTCTTTTTGAAAGCAACTAAAAAAAATACTATTGCAAATATGTGATGCACAAGCGCAGCAATACATAAGAAGTCGCTCGAAACAAAAACGAAGGCAAAAACACAGACACCTAATTCCATTACGTGTTCGCAAGGGGATAGAATTCAAAGCTGTTGATGCCTTCGCAAGAATTGACTAGCGGGGTTTGTGAGACTCAGGTTGATTTTCCCGAGCTCTTCCCGTAAACCATCTGCCACCTGCCACGGTTAGCAACTGGAACCTTCACACAGACAAACCTGGTCTGGTGACATGACTTCCCTCCACGCAATGGGCATTCTATGATCTGGTGATGCCACCGATGACGTCACTACTCGCGACCCAAAGAGAATTTCTCTGAATCCGGACGGTCGCTGCCCGCTTTTTGCTCCAGTGAGGCTTGTATGCTAAGTATATGTAAACATATTTACTCTACGCCTGCATTGTTGGGTTTTCATTGAATGATCGATTCGAGGAGACGCATAAATAGGCGGCGTAGCGTGTATGTCGTCACCAGTATTTGTTTTGTCCTGAAACATGTTACAGAAAGGCGAATCGAAAAGGAGTTTGTTTTCAAAAGGACTCGGCAGACGATATTGTTGGGGTTTTGCCTTATTCCCAGGGACTGTAATCTGTGAGCTGTTGGAAACCCAAGCATACTGCTGGCGCCAACTCGATATCAGCAAAAGTTCTCGTTACACTGAATGAAGCTAACGATAGGGCCAGAATGCGTTCACAGCACTGTCCTCACATTTGAAACTTTCCACGATTTTTTGCTCCCTAAAAAATTATTGTTTATATTCCCACTGAGCGGTCATGATTCGATTCTGGAAGGGGACGCTGTAAGCACACGAAATAAGCCAACAAGGGTAATCAGAATATCATTGGATGTTTGGCAGCGAAATTTTGTCCAACCCCGCAAAATTTTCGTATGAAAACGATTCTGATGCGCAAGCTTCTTCACAATACAATGTGAAAGCGTTATGATACATGTGTTGGTGCTGCAAATTCTTTTCTGCTGGCCGCAGAAACAAGAATAACCCTAATTGACTTGCGCCTCCTTATATGCACACGCCGTGGCTGAGAGAAAGCATGGTTGCCCTCCGCTCCCGCTCTTCTGGGCCAGCCATGTGGGAGGGCTAAATACACCCCTTCCCTTTTCACATTTTTTAAACTTTACGAAGATAACAAACGGCTTAAAATGTTCCTAACAGCCCTCCTTAAGCTAAGGTACTCCAAACGTGACACTGTGCACCCGAAGTGGCTCGTTTATCTTGATTAATGAAGTCCCATCAGAATGAGGTCTTATCGTTTTTTTATTTTTTTCGGTAAAGACTGCCGTGGGCATCCGTAAGCGTATAGCACTATGAAAAAAAAAAGGAGCACAAGGCTGACCATACCCAGGTGATTAATAGTATAGGCACAGCCTCCTTCGGACACACATTATCAATCGCGGAACAACACTACCAATGCACTGTGAAGCAAAGAACGCAGTCGAACCTTGGATTTATCCCTCTTGTGTATGATGGACTTCGCTCGTTCGGTGAACAGTGTGGTCGAATATGTGCCGTTTTCAGTCGTCAGAGGTTCGGTGTCCTGCCAGAAGTCGAGTCCCGCGCGGCCGTCCTGCATAAAGTGGTCACTGCATGCATGTCCTTCTCCGCTGACACCCATTGCCTGCTGGAAGCAAAGCAGGGATGGGACGCGAACCACGAAAAAGCAAATGGCGTGGCACATGTTGGCGACTATCGCCGTGACTGCCACCGTTTCCGCAAAACAGAAAGGAAAGAAATAATACAAAGAAAGAGTAGCGTAATTAATAGAGACACCTAATTACATGGTGTTTCCAACTGTGTTTCCAGCATTAGAAGCTGTGGATGCATTTACCGGAAATGACGCCATTACACTCCAGCGAATCAGTGAACTTAGCTTCTGATCACACATTCTCACGCGAGAGTGTTAAAGTCCCCGTGCTCCAGAAAATCTGGTATCGGCGTTGTGAGCGAAAAATCACGAGCATGGTTCTGGAAGGTGTTTCCCAGAGCGCAACCTATGAGGCAGGTGGGCCACCTCGGTCACGTGACCTCGCGGCGTCATCAAAGCCCGCCCACCGGATAGTGAGCAAACTGCCCACTGTGGAAGGTGACAGTCAAACTAATGATTGGTCGCTCGGGAAGAGCAATCTGGGCCGCTCAAGGCCCACCGCTGGGAGCACCTACCAGAAAGCACCTACCAGAAAGGCTTAGCTCGACTTCATAAACATTTTAATGCGACAGCTTTAAGCAGCCAGTGCTGCAGAAAAGGTGGCACCGTCGTCGGTGTCGAAGTTAGCGTCGTTGACCGTGAGCGACAAATTCGCGGAAAACGCGCAGAAAACCCACTGAGGTGACGTGAGCTTTTGACGTAATAACAACCTGACCACCGGATTGTGAGCCAACTGCTCACCGGGAGAGGTGGCGGTTAATTTAATGATTGGCCGCGAGAGGTTGCTCGGGAGGACCAACCTGGGTCGCACAAACCCCACCGATGACCGCAGCTGCCATCGCAGGGCAGTGATGCGTCGCTTAACCGCTGCACCACTGCGCCATGAGGGGCATGAGGGCTCTCGGGGATCTGTGAATTTAAATTAGAGAATGACCTTCTGTATATATGGGAATTAACCCATTACGTTATCGCGTCATACCCTTAAGGCGGAGCTTAAATGTCCCCCCCCCCCCCCCAACATTTTTTTTTTTGCCCGACGAAGCATCTAATGCGATGGTTTCAAAAGAAAACGACAACGTAAAGGAGTACACAACACAGCTTTAAGCAAAAGAAAGAGAGCATAGAAAGGAGAGACAGTAAGGCTATAGTTCGGAACTGAATTTGTGAAAATGCTGTGGGATACGGCCGAGAACTTTCCGGGGCAAAAAGTGTGCGTATGTGCATTCGCTATATCGTGCACTATTTTGGGTGCGAGACGCTCCTTACCCATTTCAGAATGTGGGAGTAGTAGTCATCCGGGCCTGTGTGCATGCCACAGAAGCTGTCAAAGCCTCGCTTAGTAGGCATATAATCTTCGCGGAAGTAACCCTGGTGCCACTGAAATGGGAAGAATGGCACATTTTGTTAGTAAATTTTTATAGCGCAAGGGCATCTGGCGAGATAGCGCCATGGCTCTAGGTATTTTCATTTGCTCAAGGTGGAGCCAAACGCCCATTTCCCAATTACTTCACTCTGAATAAGCCGAGCACCAGACCAGGGGAAGGCTTGTACCCACTGTATCGCCTGTAGCTACCCGCTGGCACTGGGGATCGAACCCTGCACCTCCCGCATGCAAAGCGGATGCTCAAGACCACTATATAGGCCACCGCTGCGGTATGACAGACTTAGGAGCACGACAGAACTTTTATCAAATTCTTTAAGCGCCGGACAAATTCTTTTTTCTAACAGATAGCCAGAACGTTAAAATTGAGACACGTATTCGGGATTTGCAACAAAACTTCGGATGACGCAACTCCTTTCACATGCGCATTGAACACTGCTAGACCTGTAGTGACTCTGCCTGAGTCGCCGCCTATATCGTAGTGACAGGCAGTGTACACGAAACCTACAGTGTACAGGAACATGTGGTCCTTTAACTGTTTTTCTGCTCTTCGCCATCTTTTTCAAGCTAAGGCTGGTAAGCCGTCTGCTACTCACTCTTTTTCGCCATTCAGCTCAGCGCTTGTCGTCTGCTTAGCTGCGTGTAGCTTCTGTGCCTAACAGGATAAGAGTGCAGGCTATGGGGTCGGTACAAAAGTTTAGCTTGCTTTGCGAAGCTGTAGATGACCGAACCATGATCGGGAACTTCTGCCCGGCGAGACAAGCTACGGGGCCCCGACACTTCGTTTCGTCTGATTTGGCTGGCCGTTCGGATTTCCGCTCTACAGTTGCTTCGGCCAGCCTTTCACGTTTGGTTTCCATTGTCTGCATTCTGTCACTCAATGCAGTCCTCCCTGCCATTCGCCTGGGTACTCCTTCCGGAGCAAACAACTTCTTCGTTGTACATCGTACCAAAACACCATTGCGTTCAGCTTCAAATTTGACAGTGTTATCCAAGTGGGCACGGCATCGGCCGCTATCAAGAATGTAAGGTCATGAGAGTTATGTTGGGCCGGGCAGCATAGTCGGCAAGCGTAGCACTATTCCTCCTTTGCCCCTGAACGACACCAGAAGTCGAAGATGGCGATGATGATGATGTCCTCAGGCTTAATAGGGATCTTTTTAGTTTCGTTTTCTTTTGCTTTCCCTATCCAAGGGAAACTACGAGAGGGCCTCAAGCATAGCAAGAATGTATTTGTTGGACGGCTGCGGCGCTAATGCATGCCCTAAACACGTGCGTATCTGAGGCTTGTCACGGGACCCTCGTCAAGAAATCTCGTCGAACGAATTCCACAAAACCACGTTTATCGCCAGTGACCTTGTGGAATACACCTGCACAGCATTATCAACCGGGGCCATTTGGTCCACAGCAAAACAAGATGTTCTTCGGCTTAGTGAAATTTGTTTTGCTCGTATAGAGGCACATTACTAATACCTTTCCGAGGATGTGGGTTTCGTAGCCCAGCTCCTTGAAGTATTCGGGCATGATCTTTACGTCCAGCGGCAAGCCAGCTGGTTGTGCTGGTAAAAGAGCTCCTTGCTGGAAACCTGGATCGTGTTGAAAAATGAATGCGCAGGAGAAGCAAAGTAAAGTAACGCAGCAATCAAAGTACATTACGAATAGCGCGATTCTATCAGAGCCACAGTATTAGCCACAAGGACGATAAATAGAATATTAAGATTGGCTTCGCGTAAATCCACAGTCGATCTTTTAGCTCCTTCTTTTTTGAGCAGAATCTAAATCCACGGATTCGTCCGAAGCACCTTGGTAAAGAAACGTACCCTAAAAGATTGCTTATATCTGTTGCGCACGCCATCTGCCCTGAGGGTCTTCATGATGAGGCATTCCTTAAACGAATACAGCACGTGGATGAGGGCTTGATGAAACAATCACTTTCTTACTTCTATTGATTCCTGACGGATTCTACAGAATCGTGTCGCCTACACCGGAGAGTCGCCTTCCCGGCCGCACACCTTGAAGGTGATTACGTCTGCTTCATCGTTTTGATTATTGCAATGACCGCTTTGTACGAACAAGCCAATTCAGGCATCAGGCGGTAAGGAAAAGACGTTCTGCCTTTCAACGTAGTCGGCATGTGTGCGCTAAAAATTGGACGGAGCACTTAAGCCCCGTCTTAAGAGCATGACGCGGTAGCGGTAATGAGTTAAGTTCCACATAGGCAGAAGATAATTCTCCACTTTACATTCATAGACCCTTGGAAATCCCCATACTCCCCCAGACTCAGTGGTGGAGCGGTTAAGCGATGCCAGGTGCTCCCAGCGGTGGGCCTTGTGCGGCCTAGGTTGCTCCTCCCGAGCTGGCAACCATTAGTGTAACTGCCACCTGCCATGGTGGGCAGGTAGTGATGACGTCTCAAGGTCACGTGACCTAGATGGCCCTACCGCCTCTTAGGTTGCTCTATGGGGAACACCTGCCAGCGCCACGCTCGTGATCTATCGCTCACAACACCGACAACGCCGACACCGAATTTTCTGGGGAACGGGGCCTTTAACATTATCGGTTTAATAGCGGGTGGACACCGACCGATGTGTATGCTGTACATGCCGCTCAAGAGGGCTCCCCTCGAAGGCGAGCAGAGTGGCATGGTGTAGTAGTTGTTCAGCACCACTCCCGTGTTGGCCATGGCGTCGATGTTTGGCGTCGGGATCTGAGTGGAGCCGTGGAAGCTGACGTCACCCCATCCCTGCAGTGAAGGCGGTGGAAGGCGACGGCTACATCACAGCATGTGCACGTTGCATGCGATTGCTAGCTACATGCACATGTCAAAACTTCGAACAATTTAATAGCCATGATGACCAAATTGGGCTTGAAAAGGCGCTTTCAGTATTTGCAGAATGGTGCTAAAGACAGAAGATGGCACTCAACTTTGAAAAGACTGCAACTCTAACCAGAAAAAATGAACCACTCATCTTTCCGTATAAGGTATCGCGTGCGGAAGTAAACACGGATTGCGAGTATAAATATCAGTGCAGAATTCTGACTTGCGACTTAAAATGGGATAACCATGCAATCTACATACTGCGTCTAAGGCATTATCGGCGCTTTGCACACGTAAACGCACCCTGAGGTTTGCTTCCTCAGAGACGAAACTGTTGGCGTACATGTCCCTCGTGCGTTGTGTGTTAAATTATGCTATTAGAGCAAGGTTGCCTTGCACAGAGAAAAGTCAAGCAAAACTAGAAAGATTTCAATTAAAGGCGTTAAGACTTGTATAAAATATGTACAGTCTTTGTCAAAAGTACGCAGCCCAAGGGGTCTGCTTCTGAGCCCTGCAGCTCGGCCCCTCTTGCATACTCAGGGACCCTAATCTCACGAAGGCGGGAGGAACTTAAGTCCTCAATCCTCCCTAGCTTAGGATTGTCAAATGTGCTTAAGAGCCCGCGGTTTGGCAGCAGAACCCTTGGGCTGTATATTTTTGACTAAGACTGTTTGTCGATATAACTCACCAACAGAGCTTTTGCAGAAATCCGGGATTCGTACAGTTAGCAATAGAGCGACATGATTGCTTCTAAAGTTTATTCACCTTTTCTTGTTTAGTAATACTTTTCCAACAGATGTCAATCTGTTCCCGTTCAATACTAAAACCACAAGATTTAAACACACTAGGGGACTTCACAGAATACCGATTTAACACGGACACATGTAGCTTCTCTTTCTTCCCCATGTTGTAAGAGAGTAAAATGCGCTACGCGATGATCTCCAGCTCGTATGTGCTAGAAATGTGCACTTAAAAACTAAAAATATCCTTTTAGCATTTTTTACCATCCCTGTGGCTCTGTATCTGACTCGTCCTCATTCTGCGCTTCTGGAGTTTTGCTGCATGTTGTAGCTGCATACTATGTTTGCCCTTTTGTGGTGTCTTTTTTTTGTACGCACGCTATTTCAATTTTTGATCATCAATATTGCGGACGATCATTGCGTTTGAGATATGCACTGCATCCCTGCACCTGACACAGCCTCTTGAGAGGCTAGCGCAATATGCTGAAATAAAAATTAAATAACTAAACAAAGGGAAAACCTTAAAACGCGCTGGCTGTAACAACTAGCCCAAATAAGCGCTTTTATTCCAAGAGGCAACATATCAAGGCGACCTTGTTTGCAAGCAATGCAACCATAAACTCTGTTGCTCCAAATGACGAACGAGAAATATAAAAAGTAAAACAATTAGCTACAAAACCTGCAATCTCCAGGAAAACACGCTCTGAAGCCCAGCTGGGTCAAATTGACCACAGACTGCGCATCATCGCAACTCGCAAGCGCTAGCATCTCTTCCACTTGGATTAAAGGATCACAGATCCAACATTTTTCATACCGCCCACTACCCGGCCAAAATATCCCTAATGGTTCATATCCATCTGAGAAACGTTGTCATCGGGTGGCAGCTAAGCGTGACAGTTTTTGGTTATGACAAACGACGGATACTCGACACCGACACCATTTACACTTAAAAAAAATGTACACAGCACAGCTATCACTCTGAAAGGAAAGTGTGGGATTAAAACAAGTTTTTGTGATAATTGGTAACTTCCTTGATTCATAACTGCAGCCAAGGAGCCCAAGCACAAGAAAAGAAACACACAAACACACGGACGAACGCTGCTTCGTCCGTGTTCGCCCGTGAAAGGAGCGTTCGTTCGTGTGTTCGCGTGTTTTTCTTCTCTTGTGTTTTTGCTCCCTCGCTGCCGTTATGAATCACGAACGTGTCAAAGTACAAGTTATGTCAGCACAGACTCCTTCATTCAGTACATCATTGCAGAACTGTGGCGTGAATTACATGTGTAAATAACAGAAACGTTTCGCAACGACGCCGGTAACACATTGCCGCCTTAGGCGCTTCGAGTTGCTAGATATCCAAGCTTCTCATTATATCGAAAGCGCTGACGAAATTTTGCCAACGGGCCGTGGTGCCATTGGGCGCACCAGAGAAAGTTTCAGCTCTACCAACTGCGGAGACCATACATAGTGCCAGGATGAATACTTATGTCCTTCACCCACCAGGTCGTCCGCCAGGAAGAATACAATATTCGGGGGTGCCTTGATCTTCTCCGCCGAAGCGGGCCATTTTGCGCAGGCTAAGAGCAGCAGTGACAGGAGCATGCCTGTGGTCCACAGTGCGAGACCTATCGGAGGGAAGCAGTGAAATTAATTACAGGGCTATGTTGTATTTCTTTTTTTTTTTCACAATATCTTATAATATCCGATATGAATGCGACATCATGAAAAGCCTAATCACGAAGAAAATGTGTCGTCGGTCATAAAGTTCGGTCATTGTGTAACGGCATCAACAGCTTCTAATGGTATCGCATTTTCAGCAGTTAAGACAACTATCGTTTTATTGGGTTTAACTTCCCAAAGCGACTGAGACTATAAGAGATGCCGTAGTGCAGGGCTCTGGATAATTTAGACCGCCTGGGGTTCTTTCACGTTCATTGACATCGCACAGTACACGGGCCTCTATCATTTCGCCTCCATCGATATCCAACCGCTGCGGGCGGTGTCGAACCCGCGTCTTTCGGCTCGCCAGCCGAGCGCCATGACCACTGAGCCACCGCGGCGGCCTGATGGATGGATGCACTGCGCCTGCCATGCAGTCGAACTGTACATTAACTGAGACTACGACACCGCGGTCAGCAGCAGTGTGCCTCAATTTTCGAGTGGCCGCGGGAAAGCAGCCTACATGCCCCACATAGGAAGCTGCAGATTGTCGCCTCCTCTCTGTACTGGCGCTGATACGACTGTTAATTGTTAATTGTAACTGTTAATTGTTGTCCTGTGAGTGCAGCTACGCTGTCCAAACCTGACCGTGTTTCAACGACGGATTACGTAAGCAAATGAGTCTGCATTAGGGCTAGGAGAGGCAACCACTTATTCCTATAATGTAAACAGTGCAATTTCACTGAGATTTTTTATAACTACAAAATGCCGAAGGTGCCAACAACAAAGGCAGAGAAAATTTATGAAGTGTTACGCAATATCGACAACGGTGAAGCTTGCGTCAGCGTGTCGTCTCAATAAATCTGAAAAAAGAAAAACAATGACGGTCGATTTGCGCAGTTAAGCCAAGTGTGAATTGGGTGCGCTGGCACTGTCATTTTCACTTCGGATCTGATGTTCGGATCTATTGTTGTCCTAGCGATAATGGGTTAATGATCATATATGCGCAATTATATCCGAACGGTTTTCGAATGGTTACGAATATGTGCGAATGCTTTGACAGAACGACTGAACAAAACGCTTGCTGACATGCTCTTAATGTACGTCGACGTTGAGCACAAATCTGGACGGAGCGATAAAGACAATTGCGTCGGGGAGGACACGCTGTAATAGAGGACTATGAACGGAAGTCTGCAGCAGGGCCGGATTAAGAAAAATGGGGCTCTGGGCTAATGCGCATGCAGGCCCCCTTTCCCTATCCGACGCCCCCCCCCCCCCCCCCCCCCCGTCGCCTGCTACGCTACTGGAAATATGCCATGTTTCATTTTGATTCCACAAAATTAAAAAAGAACGAAGTGCTATCAACGGGATTATTATTATTGTAATTATTATAAGGAAAATAACAAAACTTGCTTGAAACGCGTGCTGTTGTAAACACCAACACATATGTTCACTTTGTGATTAATATGCATTCTGTTTTCAGCAAAAGCTAGGCTTTAAGGAAAAGTTTAGTGCACTCAAGACGAACAAGAGCGTAGAAAAGACAACACAGCTCGGATGTCGATCCTTCTGAAGCTAGGCTTTGTCCGCATCACTAAGTTTAATCCCATGAGGAGACGCATGGTTGTATCCAAAACATTCTTTATTAAAATTCAAGCATCAGACTGCAGTAATTGTTATACACGACACTGATGAATATACAATAGATATATACAATACTTAAGGCAATACAAACACCACAAAAATGCACTGCCGCCGCGGTGGCTGAGTGGTTATGGTGCTCGGCTGCTGGCCCGAAAGACGCGGGTTCGATCCCGGCTGCGGCGGTCGAAATTCGTTGGAGGCGAAATTCTAGAGGCCCGTGTGCTGTGCGATGTCAGTGCACGTTAAAGAACCTCAGGTGGTCGAAATTTCCGGAGCCCTTCACTACGGCGTCTCTCATAGCCTGAGTCGCTTTGGGACGTTAAACCCCCATAAACCAAACCAAACAAAAAAGCACTAGAATACAGATGAAAATTACCAACTGTAATTACAAAAACATTATTTGAAAGTATTTTCGTTAAAGGTATGACAAGCAAGGACGACACCAAAAAAACGTGGCACTATCAAAAACAACAAAAATACAGTTCTTTATAAGCACGCTAAATATCACAAGAAGAACAAACAAGAGACGAACAACGAAGATTTGCATATTTTGTATTACACTGCTCAGCGTTTCATTGGCAACGTGGAAGCTGGAAGGCGACACAACGAACTTACTGGAACTATTCATGTATAGCGCAAACAGTCCTCTTGTAAAATGGCATCTTTCGCGCCTTCGCTTTGGCGAAATCAGATATAGTCTGTTCGAAGGATAGATCGCGGAGGAGGTCACTTTCAATGGATATGATAGCAAGCGAGTTCACCTTGTCGTCAAGGGTGCTCGAACGAAGGCGATTTTTTATCAGCGACAACTTGGAAAACGATCGTTCGGTCTGACAGTTTGCCACGAGTATGCCTAAGTACAGTCGTGAGCATAAGTGCAGAGACCACGGCTCCGGGCGCGGGAGCAGCTGCGGGGCCGCACCGCGGCGCTATCTCGTGCCGCACGCTCGCAGCGAGAGTGCCCCGAGTGACGACAAACTTCACCCTCGCTCTTGCGCGGGCGCTTATCACGCTTGATAAATTCCTAGTGCGGCATTCGGCTGCTCTACAGCTGACGGTCGCGACGAAGGGGAGCGCGCATCGCAAAGCGCCTAAAGTCTCTGAAGGGAAAATACGGCGAACTGCTCTCCTCCTCCTCATTTTTCAGCGCGCCTTGACGGTTACGCGCCGATGCGTTGCCTGTATTGGCATGCTGTTGGAAGGCATGCGCGGCTTCCACTCGACTACCAAATCGCTAGTTAGAGACGAATACATCGAGGCATAAAATGCAAGGCACTGTGGATCCTCGCTTTGAGCACCCCCTTTCAAAAAAGTATTGAAAATGTTTGGCACTCACAGGCTCTTTATTGCCGTGAGAAATAAAGAATCTGAACTTAACAATCAACTAATGCTTAGTGCAGTTGCCATTAACGGCAATTACACTATCAGCTCGGCGCGGCATCGAATCGAACAGTGATGACACAACGTCGGGGCGAGCGCGAAGATACTGCCAGTATTTATTGCTTTACGGCAGTCCACAGTTGATCATCTGTAGCCGCGCGGAGATCCCGGGCCGCAATTTGCTTCTTGATCAGCCCGCACACGTTTTCGATGTGGTTCAGATCTGCATCTAGTGGTGGCCACTCCAGCGTGCGGATGTCTGCTCTTCCAGCAGTGCGCCTACGAGGCGAGCTGTGTGAAGTGGGCTATGACCCTGCTGGAAAAGGAAGCAGCAGGAAGGAACGAAGCATTCGATGCGGAAAAGGGAGCCCTGGCCATCCTTGCTTATGGCACCTCAGACAATGACAGTGCAGCTCCCACTTGACAGGACGCCCGTCGTGTACTTGGACAGATATCTATAATAGGATGGTGGTGAAGACGCAAAGGAAAAAAGCAAATCAGGTAGCACACAATCTATCTAGCCCAATGAAAGCATTAGGATAGATTACAGTTGTCTTGGATAAAGACATTTCTGACATGTTATTTCGCGTTCTCTTTTTCAAAGCCTAGGCCTTACCCAGCGCACATCAGCTCGTAAAAAAAATGATACAGTGCTTGATGTTGAACCTGTGAAATATAAGAAATTTCTTTATCCAAGACAAATGTAATCTGTCCTAAGGCTTTCATTGTGCTAGATAGATCGTGTGCTACCTGGTTTGCTTTCTTCCTTTGCGTCTTATCCACCCTCCTATTTTATAGATATCTGTCCGAGTACACGACGGGCGTCCTGTCAAGTGGGAGGTGCGCTGTCATTGTGTGGGGTGTCATAAGCAACGATGGCCTGGGTCCCCTTGTACGCATCGAAGGCTTCCTTTTACAGCAGGGTCGTAGCCCAGTTCACACAGCTCGCCTCGTGGGCGCACTGCTGGAAGAGCGGACATCCGCACGCTGGAGTGGCCACCAGCAGATGCAGATCTGAACCCCATCGAAAACGTGTGCGGGCTGATCAAGAAGCAAATAGCGGCCCGGGATCTCTGCGCGGCTACAGATGATCAACTGTGGACTGCCGTAAAGCAAGACTGGCAGACTCTTCGCGCTCGTTTCTCGCGGCAATAAAGAGCCTGTTAGTTCCAAACATTTTTAATACTTACTTGAAGGGGGTGTTAAAAGCAAGGATCCTCAGTACCTTGTATTTTATGCCTCCATGTATTCGTCTCTACCTCATTATTCGGGAGTCGATTGTAAGCCGCGAATTCCTTCCAACAGCATGCCAATACAGACAAGGCATCGGCGCGGAACCGTCAAGGCGCGCTGAAAAAGGAGGAGGGGAGCAGCTCGCCGTATTTTCCCTTCAGAGAACTCAGGCACTTTGCGATGCGCGCTCCCCTTCGTCGCGACCGTCAGCTGTAGAGCAGCCGAATGCCGCACTAGGAATTTATTAAGCGTGATAAGCGCCCGTGCAAGAGCGAAGGTGAAGTTTGTCGTCACTCGGGGCACTCTCGCTGCGAGCATGCGGCGCGAGATAGGAGCGCCGCGGTGCGGCCCCGCAGCTGCTCCCGCGCCTGAAGGCGGGGTCTCTCCACTTTTGCTCACGACTGTACATTCGCAAAGCAATAGGAAGGTTCGGAAACGCATCAATAAGCTTTCGTTCGTGCAGCAACTTCATTATTCCCAGGGGACTCGTTTTCTGGCACACGGAGTTGTGCAGAAAGTTCGCAAACTGAACGATTTCAGCGGAAATGCTGGCTCCAAATCATTTTTGTAGGTTTTCACCAACTTCTCAGCCTGCTGTGCCAGAGAGGCCTCATTCCGAACCTCTGTCAGCAATTTTAAGAACCCGAACCTTTCGCAGAGTTCAGTGTAGGCAGCCTTTTGCACTCGCAAAGCAGAGCCTAGACTGTCAAGTACAACATTGTAGGTCTCTACGATAAACGTTTTTCTGCCTTGTAGCACACTATCGCTTTTTCCGTCCGGGTGCTTGCTCAAAACGATGCGTTTGCCCTCATCCTGATAACATTGATTGGTACTTAGCGTGCGTGCTCTCTCTTCGAAGGTATCAAAGAGAGGTCGCAAAGAATTAACAAAGCCTTCTAGAGAGCTCAGCAGGTCTACATCGGTTGAAATGTCTAGGCCTGGTTTCTGAAGTGCTACGCTCGTTTTGTCGAAGCGCTCCAAGATTTCACTCCAGAAAATCGCCATGAATGCAGTCTCTAGTTTTGTCATTTTCTTGAATAGAGAGTGCGCTTCGTTCCTAGTGTCACCGTTTTCTTCCTCGTTCTTTGATATAGCTTCAAGGCAACACAAGACTGCATTGAAATTTTTCAGAATGGCTTTCATGATTCGGCGTGTCTTGACCACCTGGTCTCAGGGAGACTTTTCAAAACAAGCTGCTGGCGAGCTCCGCCCATGCTTTCCGAAAGATACCTCCACCGCTTAGGTGAGGCAGCAAAGAACACATACAGTCTCTGAATTACAGTGAAAAATTTGACTGCAGCAAGGCAAATGGCAACGCTACACGCGCCAACTAAGTTCACTGAATGACCAGCACACGGGACGTAGACTGCCAATTCGTTCAGGTGTTTGATTTGAGCTTGCAGTCCATTGTATTTTCCTGACATATTACTCGCATTATCATAAGCTTGGCCCATCATCAATTGAGATGCCATTGGTCGTCAAGAGGGACGTCACGGTATCGAAAAGATACAAGCCGGTATCCGATTCGATTGGAACAAATACAAGAAGGCGTTTTAAATAGTATCGTAAAACAACTGACAGCTGATCAACGTGAGTAAGGTCTGGAGTCGAATCAACAATTAAAGAGAAGTATTTTGTGCGTTTTACTTCGTCAACGAGACATTCTTTGACAGCCTTTGCCATATGCTCGATAAATTCATCAAAAATGGTTTTTGGCAGATACGATGGGTGACCTTTTCCTTTGTCCCCATAGCGTTTGATGTGCTCGTCTAGACAGGAATCAAACTTGGCAATGGCCTCAAGCACTCCCATCTAATTGCCATTTCTCGGTCAACCAAAAATCTCCCCACTGCACCTAAACGCTAGGTTGTGCACAGCTAGAAGCTTAACTACAACGACTATGCGCTACAACACCTCTGTCCAGTAAGCGGTATCAGTGACAAGATGCTTAACCAGCTCCTTGTCAATTGTGCTGCTCGAGTTAGAGCGAGCGAGCCATGCTGCCACGCAGTTCCGGTACTCGACGTCATTTTCATGTGCGCAAACCTTTTTTTCTGCTCTTTTCCAATCAGAAAAGCCGTGCGTGGTGAAAGCACTGGGGTTGCTTGAAATCGAAAATAGTATGCACATGAAACAGTAAACGGAACCTTTGGACTGCGAGCACATTAACCAGTGTCGCTCGCATGTCTCCCCATTTACAGCCTTTCGCACAAAACGATGAGGTGACATATAGCGTTTCTGAGTTTTGTATTGCCTTTCGGAATACGGAAAATTTTCTGCCCGATTTTGAAAATAAAATCCTTTCTCAAGGCATACACTCCGAAAGCTGTCAGTAATAACGTCCGGCCACTTAGCAGGGTCACTTCGAAGAATCTCGCAACGTACCTCTTGCTGCGGGGGTGTCTGTACTTCTCTATTCTTTGTACCTCTCGAGGCACACTTTGTGGGTGCGAACATGATTATTTGAAGCCAAACTAACAGGAAACAAGTGAGTCGGTTCTTGGAGTGTTGTTTCCTGGCGTTCGTCAGTAGAAGGAGGTTCATCGGGGAGGTTTGGCACCTGTTCATCAGCAGTAGTAGAAATCAGGCGTGGCGGACCGGACACCTGGAGCTCTGTGGCAGAAGCCCGGCCGAGTAGCATAGACGTTGCTGACTCAGGAACAGGACAGGGCTCGGTTAGCGTCGGTTGCTCAGAAATATGGACGACCGAGGTTGGCACCGTTTTCAGAGGATCCAGATCACCAAGATGAGTCAAACCTTGCTTCTTGCTAGGAAACCGTGGTGATGGAGTTGGCAAGTCCTCCACAGAAGCACAGTCTGTACTATTGGGAGTTTGACGCGGACTCTAGGTAGAGCGATCATACTGCTCCGCGGAAGCTGAATTCAATAGGTACTTTGTCATCTTTGGTCGCTTCTTTTAACGCTCTTCTCTAACTTCGCCTTTCGTTTAGACGCACCACTTAGATGCTTCCGACCGGGCGTTTTCGCATGAATGGATGCTAATTGTTCACCGCATCGGGCACTTCGTCAGTCCGACGCGACCGCAGGTGTCCAACGGTGACCGTCCCGATGACTGGCGCACGCTGCCTGGATGGTCCGTGGCTGGCCGAGAGTGGTGCGTCCCCTGGGAGCTCCTCGGCGGGCGGGCTTATGCAAGCTTAACCGGCGGTTCGGGGCTGAATCGCAGCCCACCATCACCTTCCTTTCATAGACGCGCGCCGCGCCTGTCTGTTACTAGCGCCAAAGCAGGCGTTCACATACGCATAGAGTTCCTTGTACAAATTCCTTCCTTCTCCGTACAAACTCACTCATTCTCCCGTTCCGGTCTCGTCTTCCTATTGGCTAGAAGCAATCGTCTGTTCTGGGAGGTTCTCGATTTTTCTTTCGCCCCGTCAACGCCGAGCGCGAGAACGAAGGGGAGAGAGCGACTCCTAGCGCGGGCGAAGTTACGCGCCCTCCGTCGCCTCTGAGTCATCGTTTTCTACTTTCTTCTGGAAAGTTCGGCGGCCAGTCTGGACTACTTTTTCCGTCGAACGCGAACGAGGGTGCGCAGCCGCTAGGCAGGAATGGGCCCTCGAGATAGGCTTTTGTGTCCAGCTCTCCAACTTCCCCCTTCACTCTTCCACGACCCTAGCCCGAACAGAGAACATTCTATGCCCCCCGGCACGCGGACAAAAACACGTGTGACGTCTTCTTTCCTTTCCTGCCTCGACTCTGCCATCAGACTCATCATCATCTGCTATCGGACTCATCCTCCTCCGCCCAAATTACCATGGGAGGAACTGGGAGGCACTGTTGGGTACTGCAGCACATCCTTTCCACGGGAAGGACAGCGGCGGAACTATTTGAGAGGGGGAGGGTGGCGTGGTGGTGACCAGGGGCAAGGGAGATTTAGGTCCTCATCCCACATTACATGGTTTAGGTGTTTCCCCTTTGCCCCTCCTCTCCAGACAGCGCTGGACAGACGGACTGGCTGGAAACCACGAAAACTCTTCCAAGCAAACGCACCTCGCTTCGTAAGAAAGAGGGCCCCGCTGGGGTTGCGGGGGATTCCTGTTTTTTCAGCTCGACAAGCTCTCCCCAAATGATCAGGCTAAACGCATGCTGTTACATTAGGCGGGGGCCCTGCCTTCTCATTCTGGTTTTCTCGCCTCATACATGTCGCTCGAAGTTCCGTTGCACATGGTTCCATATACTAAGCAGGTTAGAATAAATGGGCCCCCTTCTCCTACTCTCCGAGGTGAGGCCCTGGGCTGCAGACCCCCCCCCCCCCCCCCTTAATTTAGCGCTGAAGTATAGTCTGCTGTAGTCGATAGCCGGCGTAATGTGAAATTTTAAAAATAAAAAATGCATAGTCTACGAATTGTGCAATGGAGATAACAGTATACGTCTCCATACCTCCGAATATCTATGTTCCTCGCACTTTCGTAAATATTAAATGCCAGGAAGGCAGTATGTAGGGCCCACGAGTCATCCGGAGTATTTGGCACTTCGGAAAAAATCATGTAAATGCTGCACATAAACACAGCTGTGCACATGTGAATGCACGCACATCAAGAAGATCATCGTGGCACGGAGAAAATCTAAAACATGCGGGCAATCTGCGCCGGCTCACCTTTAAAAAAAAAACCTTCAGTCAATGGCGAGTTTCTGTGGAACACGAGCCACTGCAGAGTTGTCCGACCAACTTAGAGAGCAGCGAGTTGCTTCCACAACATATACCCGCAAAGAGCGCACTATATGCCCCGCCAATTGTAGATCATCGCCTGCTTCATGTGTGAAGCCCTTGCTATGCCCTGTGCACTGTGTAGTGACAAAAATCCCAGGGAAGTGCCAGGTTTGAGCATGCGCATGTCATATCATGGCCGCAATATAGAGCGGCAGCTGCCCAGCCTTGGGAGAGCGTTTAAAAACGTTTGATGTCGGAGGCACAGGAAAACACACAGCTGGAGTAGTAAGAGTGCCTCGCAGTGTAAATCATTTTCTGCAACGTTTTTATTTTTCGACATTTCTCTTGCTGTTCGAGTCAACGAAAGGATATTTCTACATCCGCTTGAGATCGACGAAGTTCTAGTGCTGACCGGACCAGTACTCCCTACAGAATCAGTGAGGTTTGAACGCAAAAGTAAAATGCGGAATGACACTTGCGTACAGTTCTACAAGCGTCAGTTGGTGTCATCCCATCCCTGCAGCGCATGCTTTCGGACCGTTACAGATCGACGGAATATTCGAGATTGCCATATTCTCCGCGTTCTGTAACTGTAGCCTGCTTTAAAATAGTCTCATTTCCTATCATCATAGGTGAATGAGCGTCATTGTGCTATACCTATACAGCAAATCATGCAGTTGCTGCAGTAACAGCGTGTACATCGACTACACTGCTTCTGTGCCTCGGGTGTCACGTGCTCCTTTCGCAGCACTCAACTGGAAGCGGGTAGAGAGCACATGGCAGAGGCACCGATGCGCAACGAGCGCTCGTAGGCACGTCTACCGCCCTCTCTTACAGTCAGGTGGTTTCGATATGTCTGCCGTGAAACGTCATAAATCCGCAAGCTGCAGCGGTGACGAGGGATTTTCGAAAATAAAAATATGACATGGATATTATGTAGTGGGGCTACAAGCCATTCTAGAAAGAATAGGAGGATAACAGCAAATGGTTACCCAGTTAACTATAAAATATGAGTAAACCTGCCTCCTAGACAGCGCAGCTTAGCTATATATTGATGCACTACGCTGCCGACAATGCTATGCTGAAAAAATCGCTCTTGTAACTCAAAAAGCCTATACTAAACACAGTATCCCCATGAAAAGACCTGTATAAAATAATTATATGAACCTCGCGCTTTCCCATCTGCAGCATGGACTAGTTAGATACCTGCTCCAGCGCTGCAATTAAGGATACGTACCTTATCGACTTTTTGCCATGTTGGAAGAACACACTTATTCTAGCGCCGCATTATTACGGATGACACCGTGCACAATCTCCGGCAGTCACCTAACCGTGTGTCTCCCACTGAACAAGGCCCAGTCATCAGGCAAGTGAAGGAGGTGCTTCGCGACGACGTTATTCGGCCCTCCCGTAGTCTCCAATGGCGGCACCTGCCGTTTTCGTGAAGGAAGAAGATGGCACACGGAGGTTTTGTGTTGATTACCGGCGCCTAAACAAAGTTGCAGTAAAGATGTCAGGGTTCTTCCTTCTTCACACTTCGCTTTCTTCGAGGTGCTCGTTTATTTGGCGTTGAACTCGTAGCAGGCAGACGAACAAAGGACGAACAAAGGAACTGGACTTTAATAACACTAAAATAAAAATGTACAGAAACAAATACATTCTGAGCAAAAACAGGGGCTACGCACTCAGCTACCAAAGCTGTCACAACTGTAACACTCCAGCTCCGAGCTCACTCATCACGGCTTGCCAAAAACCGGGGCCTGCCTACATCGCTGCGTGAAGCCTGACCAAAACCCCTCAGCTACCAACGCTTACTCAAAAAGGAGGCGTCGCAACACACGTCTCCTTCCCCCTGTCTTCTCGAGGGGGCTAGGATTCTCCTGAAATTCTGTCCGCGTGCCCACCGCTTTGCCAAGGTCGCGGTGAGGAGGTCCTGACCCCTCCGCTGGGATGCGCTTACAGCCACATGCGCCTTCGGGAATGTTCGGGAGAGTTGTTTTCCTCTTCTTTTTTTTTCGGCGCGCGCGCTGCAAATGCCTTGCACTGGCACCAATAAGAATGTGCCCTTTTTAGGAAACGACGATGCTCTATAGATCTCTCTGCTTGCAAAATATTTTTCATCGATGGACCTGAAATGCGGTTAATGGCAAATCGGGGTAGATGAGAGGGATCGGGAAAAAAAAGAGCGCTTATTACTCCGAATGGGGTTTATGAGTTTAAGCCTATGCCCTTTAGTCTGTTATCTTCACCGGGAACCTTCCGACGGCTCATGGACACGTTCCTTGGAGATCTGAAGTGACAGACGTTCCTCGTCTACCTTGAAGTCATTGTGGTCTTCGCCCCAATGTTCGATGATTACCTTCGGCCTCTCAAAACTGTACTGAAATCCATAAGGACGTCTAGGTTCACTTTCAAAAAGGAGAGATGCCACTTTGGTTAAAATAAGATGAAGTTACAATAAGATAAAGGTGAAGTCGCAAGTCATGAAGGTGTTCAGCCCGATCCAGATAAAACAACAGCTATTGCAAATTTCCCTCCGCGGCGGAAACAGAAAGCAGTCCGCCACTTCCTTGGATTATGTTCTACTACCGGCGTCTTGTAAAAGATCTCGCTCGAATCGCCGAGCCCCTGATACGTCTGACAAGGACAGACAGGCCTTTCACTTTGGACGCACCGGAAGCAAACGCATTCGAAGGTCTCCAACGCCACCCGAAAGTGCCTCCAGTTCTGGCCCCCTGCGACGAAAACGCAGACATGGAGCTTCATATCAACGTAGGCTTGGGCATCGTTGTGGCTCAAATCCAGGGGGAATCGGTTACTCCTGTTGTTCTTGGTCTAAAAATGAAGCTAACTATTATGCCACCGAGAAAGAATGCCTTGCCATCGTGGGGGCGACGTCGAAGTTCAGGCCCTAGCGTTATGGCAAATATTTTTAATGCAGACAATGACCTTCATGTGATAGATCGCGAACCTCAAAGATCCGTCAGTCCGCCTTCTAAAATGGAGTCTACGACTCCAGGAATAAGACATAACCGTAACGTACAAGACCGGCCGCAAGCACTCGAACGCCGATTGCCTCTCGCACGCCCCTGCTAATGACAACGGCATAAGCTTGAATGCCATCAGTGCAACAGAGCAACAATGCGCCGATGTAATTTTTGAACGGTACACTCCCAACTTTCCCAAAAGTTTTCAAGCGCGCGCTGTCGCCACTACGCGTTTGCAGCGGGGTTCTCGTCAACAAATTATTTCGCCGCGTACAATACGCAGTACCTGATCGTCATACCGGCGAGCGTGCGTGGTGGAAATTTTTAAGCTTCCTATGGTGACCGAACTTCTGGACATTTGGGAGCAGCCCACACACTTGCTAAGATAAAGAAAAGAATTACTGGACCCGTCTTCAGGCGGACATTGCGCATCACGTCAGAACGTTCCGAGGCTGAGTGTCGCAAGGTGCCATCAAACAAAACCAACTGGCTTCTTGAAGCCGATAGAACCACCATCGAGGCCTTTCCTGCTGACCGGGATGGACATGCTGGCTTCATTCTCTCTTACGAACTCGGGTAACAAGAGAAGAGCAGAGGAGAGGAGAGACATTAATGACTACAGGAGAGGTCTGCCTGGTTGTTGGCCTAGCATGCTGTCCCAGGTCAGGGTGAAAGAAGAGAAGAAGATAAGAGAATAAGAGAGTGATATAGAAAGGAAAAGAAAAATAAAGAAAGGGCGAAAGGTGAAATCAAGCATGTTCAACACTCACGCACTCACAACTACATGATTATCAAAGGGTGTTCACCGAACCCGTTTAACATGAGGGTCATCGTTAAGGACTATAGACCTAACACGCTACTAAACAACATCAGCTCTGCCAAGTGGAACAGCCGTAAAACTAGCAAAATTCTTCGCACATCATATTATTCTGGGTCAAGCTGCACCAGAGATTCTAATCACCGACAAGGGCACATCATTAATTCATGGCTAGGCTTCTGCAGCAGATTTTGCTTCACAGTCATGCAAACCACAGCAGAATTACAACATCAAACCACCAAGAAACGAAAGGTTTTACAGAACGACTGAGCAAAACGCTCTCTGACATGGTCTTAATGTAGGTCGACGTTGTGCACGATACTTTGTACAAAGGGCTGCCTTACGTCGCCATTGCGTATGCACACACAATACGGCCGCACAGCAAACGACGAACATGTCACCGTTCTCCCTAGTTCACGGCCATGAGGTAACGACGAGGCGGTACGCCATGTTGCCGCATCTGGAAGACGACAGCGTAAATGCCGGTTCACACCTTCGTGCGCATCGCGGAAGAGGCTCCTCAGCTGGCTAGACTGCGGATTCAGAATCACCCACGCCGGGATGCACTACACTAAAACCTACGACGTCGTGATGCTCGGTACACAAACGACGAGGGCGTGGGGAAAGCTGCTGTTCCGATACCTTGTCCCGTCCGGAGAGATTAGGCCAGTTGGGGACCTCAATTACGAGATCGTTCCCAATGGCTTTTAGGAGTCCCGACGACCAATGCGCCCTTAGGTGGTACGCCTGGTCCGCCTCAAACCTCATTCCGACCGGTAGAGTTGGTCCTTTGCGCGTAACCACTCCCCATGCCATTATTTTAGGCTCACTCTTTAAAGCATCGGGACGATGCTTATTTTTATGCAGGTCCAATGAGACGGTGCTTTTCTCACCTTCGATCTGCGCTGATCTCAAGTACGGGTCTCCTCGAAGCAAACAGGCAGAAGTGTAAGCGATCTTGAGCTGAAGTTCGGACGTTTGCCTTTCGACGACTACCGCCGCTCTGCGGTCTTTGCAGGACTGACTGTGCTGTGGTCTTTGTTTCTCACACCTGATAATAAGAAACATCCACAGAGCACAACTACGAACGCAAAAAACCTTGTGATGAAGACAATTGTGATGGGGAGGGCACTCATAATAGGTGATTTTGAAAATAATTAGACAATATATACCGTTGTTTTCTAGGGCCACCATTACCTGAAATTTTAACAATTACAAATTCATAGTCTGCGAATTGTACAATGGAAATAACTGAGCGGAGCCATACCCCGGAATGTAGCCGCCGCTGTGGCTCAGCGGTTATGTTGCCCGGTTGCTGACAAGAAAGATGCGGACTCAATCCCGGCCGCTGCGGTCTCATCTCGATGGCGGCGATATGCCAGAGACCCATGCACTGTGCGATGCCAGTGAAAGTTAGCCCCAGGAGGTCAAAATTACCGGGAGCCCTCCACTACGATGACCCTCATAGCCTATGTGGCTTTGGAACGTTAAACCGCATAAAGTGCCATGACTTCGCATATCTATGGCCTCATGCATTCGTAAATTTTAAATGATAGGAAGGTAATGTATACAGTGCTGCGCTCCAGGGCACGGCCACTCGTAGGGAGCCGTTGGAACTTCACGTAATTATGTAACTGCTACACAGAAACGCAGCCGTACACACATGCATGCACTCAAGCAGGGCGTCTTTACACGACGAAAATCTAAAACACGCGGGCAATCTATAAATCGGCTATAAAACGGTTTGACCAGTTTGAAGAGAGCTGCCATGCTTCTGTAACATGTACATACCTGCAAACAGCGCTCAATATGCCCCGCCCCGCGTACTGTATAACATCGCCTGCTCGACGTGTCGAGCCCTTGCTGCGAACTGTGCAGTGGTAGTGAAAAACATCCGGGCATCCAGCAGTGCGCATATGGGCATTAGGCTATATGCCGAAATATAAAACGGATGCTGGCCATCCTCGTGGAAGTGTTTTATGGTTTATGGGGGTTCAACGTACGTCCCAAAGCGACTCAGGCTATGAGAGACGCCGTAGTCAAGGGCTCCGGAAATTTCGACCACCTGGAGTTCTTCAACGTGCACTGACATCGCACAGCACACGGACCTCTAGAATTTCGTCTCCATCGAAATTCGACTGCCATGGCCGGGATCGAACCCGCGTCTTTCGGGCCAGCAGCCGAGCGCCATAACCACTGAGCCGCCGCGGCGGCCCGTGCAAGTGTTTAAAAAAAGTGGCAGGGCTTTAAAGTAGTAGAACCGAGTAAACGTGCGAAAACATACATGTGTAAATTTAGCCTGGTTGGCTCATAGTTTTGTTTTTCTGGGTCGTCGGGAGGTCTGGCGACGATATTAGGCTCCGGTTAAGCTCTGATCGAGGTTAATATTTTTTTATTGTGACAGGTTAAGCTCATCTAATCTGATCACGCCGCAGACGGAAGTTGAAGACGGCGACGCACGAGGCGCAGTCTGCTATGGCGGTAGCATATAGTGCTCTCGTGCAGTGGCCAACGAAGCTGATCTGTTCGTCTCACCGCGGGTTCGAAATTCAGTTCAGGCAATGTTTGTTGTTTCTGCACCCTCAAGATCAGGGACTCCACAAGATTCTTGGTTGTGTTTGACCCCATGAAATACTGTTTTCGCACTAAATCCTTTGACGTCGGGGACAGTTTGTTCGGCTTTTGCATATATTTGGTTCATTATTTTGCGCTTGTATTTGGTGTGTTTATAATGGCCTTTGTTTTGACTTAGGTTTTATTGTGCTTTGTTTACTTATGTTATTTACGTACCCCGTACCCCCCCCCCCCCCCCTGTGTCGTGCTTCAGCGTTTGAGGGTAATAAGAAGAAATTAAACCACGCAGCTGGAGCAGTGAGAGTGTGTTGCAGTGTAAAACATGCTCTGCGAGGTTTTTATTTTTTAAAGGTTTGTTGTAGCCATGGGTAACGAAAGAATATATGTGTATATGCTTGAGGTTGACGAATTTCTAGTGCCGACTGGACGAGTATTCCACGAATAAGTTTACAGAATCAGGGAGGTTAATATGCAAAAGTAAAATGCGGCATGACACTTGCGTTCACTTCTACGAGCGTCAGTCGTCAACGCTACGGCGTACGCTTTCGGATCATGACAAAAACGACAGAATATGCGAGATTGCAATCAGCAGCAGTCGTACAGGGTCTCATTGGCTTTTGGTTACACCGGGAGGGTTGAGGTTCTACCAGGGCTCATCAGCAGAGGAAATACTGGTTGAGGGTTTACTCTGACTTTATATATCCAAACTCTAAAATGGAGAATTCGAGGGTGGACCCCAATCATTAATCACGGTGGGCCTAGGTTCTGGAATTGTGGCTCAGCCAACGAGGCGTGTACCATACTCGGCGGACAGAGCATATCTCTAAAGTGATCACAGATTGTGGTTGGGCCGCTCGACTCTTGATGCTCATGATAGCGTCAAAACTCTGCCCTGCTCGCCATCAGTCCCTGACAAGATGTCACACAAAAGTACCTCACACATTTGACAGCAGAAAGCGCGTACTCTCATATCGGGCGTAGCCTTGATGAAGTCACACGACGATAATGAATGTTCATTTCAGTCAAGGTTCCTTGCAGCGGCAGAGGAGCGAAGCACGCCATGTCAAGGAGGAAAAGTATTAGGGTACTATTGTCAGAATTACTGACGATATCACGAGCGTGAGGACTGTGCCTTTGGGAGCAGTGACTAATTTGTTGCTCACAAAGAAGTGCTACACCATAGACATGCAGAACCATCGCCTTATCAGACGAGTGGATTTGGCTGAGTCTTACACATTCATTTCGTGACGTGGCAACAACTGGAGACCCAGGGTGCTTTCCCTGTATTCCTTGGCTGTAGAACCTCTTACGGGCTGCGTGTTTCGAAAAGCAGCCTTCTGCGCAGCTACGATCCCTCCGGCTCATGGTCCTTAATTGCATTCATGCGTTCCACTATTGAAAGGCACCTGGCATGGAAATTTTCAGAGAGATAAAGCAAGTCGAGATCCTGAAACTTTGAGCATACGTTAAAGGTAAACTATTGCTATGCTCAAATAAAACAAAATTAATACAGACCAGGACAGGGCGTGATTTATTAAAGGCGTTCCGCCGCTGGCAGCTGCAGATATCTTTGCTCACACCGTATAGTCAGAGCGATGGATTGCACGGCTTAGTCATGTAGCATGCCGCACGTGGCAGCAGTGAGACCATTATTTACTTAGATGTCTGCTCTAGAGCATACAGATCAACCAGAGACTTCATCGTGTGGTGGAATTTGGCGCTTCACTCATTAGATTGGGCGCTCTCTACGCCACTGGTGTGACGGTGTGACGGACAGCACGAAATGCTTTTCGGTGCCGCATTGGTGTGGCTGTGATCCTAACAGATTCGTACATCGGTTCTCTACTTTTCTGGCTGATCCGCCGACGCATTAGGGAAAAGAAGAAAGCTGGATGTGTCTCTGGTGTGTCGCAAAGCCGTTCAAGCTCCATTTTGTGGGGACTCTGTTTAAAAAATGGGACAGTGTGACGA
This sequence comes from Amblyomma americanum, assembly GCF_052857255.1. Classification (NCBI taxonomy): domain Eukaryota; kingdom Metazoa; phylum Arthropoda; class Arachnida; order Ixodida; family Ixodidae; genus Amblyomma; species Amblyomma americanum. The sequence goes on along the minus strand of NC_135499.1, from coordinate 184,053,413 downwards.
CGCTCAAGAAGTGCGAGAACTATGTGCGCAGCTTGTGCCTTAGAGGTTGAATAAAATTTCTGACTGGACTGCGCTGACCTTGGTCATACTTGGTCATACTGCGCTGACCTTGGCCTAAGATGAAGGCCGGGAAGGTAGAAAAGTTTTCCTTTTTCCTTTTCGGTGTGAAATAACTGTACTTTTTTTTTAAGTGAATGTTTATTAACACTACTTCTGTAAAAAAAGAAAAAGAAGAGGAAAACATTACACTTCAAGGAATATGACTGTGTAGATGGCGATGACTTTGTATGTTTTGTAGATCTGTATAATGAAAAGGAAACCTGTTACGCCCCACCACTGTAACGGCCCCACGGCCAACAGTATTTGCAAATAAATAAAATAAATAAAATAAGATACTCAACCGATCACCATTGGGTGGAATGTAGATGAAACTTGCTGAGAGAAGTACCGCAGTTGTGGCCCAGTGGTTTGAGCATCCGCCTCGCATGAGGGAGGTCAAGGGTTCGAACCAAGTGACGTCAGGTAACCACCATCGATACAATGGGTACTATAGCTTTCGCCTGACCTGGTGTTCAGCTTATCTGAGGGAAATGCTAAGGAAATGGGCCTTTGAGGAAACCTTGTGCAAACGCAAATACCGTGGGCCATGGCGCTATTTGGCCAAGCTGCCCTTGCGCCATAAAAATTCATCCTGATCAACATCATCTCTTGCTCAGAAAGTGTTTGAACCTCTTGACGCGGTGGAATAAACACAGCATGCAGCAATGCCTGTGCCTTAAAAAATGGTTGCAGGTATAACTCGAGGCCTTCGAAAAAGATAAGGTATTTCACTGGTGCTGAGCAAGATTACTCTGAATTATGAACTAGCAAGAGGACAAAATCGTGCTTCGAAGTTCCTCTGCGAAAGAAATACAGCTGTGTTGAGATATTCATAGAGTTGGTTTGCACTTCCGTTTTCAAGCACATGCTGACGGTCTCTCAAAATAACGTTGCACTCAGACTCGTATCCTTGCCACACTTATAGCAGAAACCCTTGTTGCTTTAGCCGAGGTCAAATGTGTCCGCGTGGCAAGGGCATTGAACGACAAATGCTGCTACCGCAGTTTTTGTCATCAGTGTGTGAGGTCGGACATATATACGCACTGACATATATACGCACCTGTTTTGAAGTGTGCGCAAGGCTCCCAAAATAACTATTTAAGATGCCTCGGCAGTAGAAAAACAGCTCTTTTTTTTTCAGTTTTTATGATTGTATGCCAGCTTAAACACAGTTCAGACGATGAATTTTAGTCCTAAAAAGAACCTCGCAGTGTACCTGGCAAGGGGAACTCTGGAAGCAATCGATGCAATATCTGAGCCAGAATAATATTTTCTTTCCAAGAATGAACCAGCTAGCAGATCAGATAATCGTGCTAACTTTTATGAAAGCAGTAATCAAGTTTTTTGGCAGTTGTTGAAGCTTCTTGGGGGAAAAAAGTGGCAATATTAGCCAGGAAGTATGAACCAGGAAGCTGACGCGATATTTGTGTTAACGAACTGGCAGGAAAAAAACTGCTTCCCGGCAGTAATGAAAACATCATCCTCATCATCATCAGCAGCAGCAGCAGCAGCGGCCGCGGCGGCGGCAGCAGTAGCAGCCTGACTACACCCACTGCAGGGCAAATTCCTCTCCAATGTCTCTCAAATTAACCCTATCCTTTGCCAGCTGCGCCCACCGTATGCCTGCACACCTCAGGAGCATTCACACTACGCCAAATTTCAGGCGAGCGAAGCGGATGCGCTTCGCCGGAAAAGGGGGCCTGTTCTCATTTACACCGCCAGCGACGGCGGAACCGACGCGGAACTGCGGCTGCTTCAGCTTTTTCACGAAAGCAGCGAAATATGACGGCAGTTTCTTTTCAGGTATCGCCAATTCGCGAAGGAAGCGAGAGTGCGCGTGAGCCCCGCAAATAGTTCGCGCGGTTTTTTGCCGTCGGTTGCGCGGCGGCACACTGGCTTGCGCCGTTTTATCTATAGTTTTATCGCAGTCTTCGTTTCATTTCCCGGATGTGAGCTTGTAGCGGAGAAGTAATGGCGACCATTTTAGAGGAGGAGGAGATCGTCTCGATTCTCCCCTGCAACTCTGTAATTGCTATGCTGGAAGAGTTGCGAAAGGCTGATGAACGATCAGTACGCGCCGGAGGCGGTGGTGGGAGCGCCCATGTCTGCAGGGACGCGCCCGTTTGGGCCAAGGTTGGGCCATCTGGGACCTCCTGTCGCTGCTTCGGTACCGGGACGTGGAGTATTACAGACAGTAAGTTCATGTGAGCTTCGTCGTGACTTTAATATGCGAGGCGCTATCGCCTCACTAGCTTGTTCTTTTCTCGGCAGCTACCCGCGTATGTCACCGACACCCCTATAGAAGTCCTTCGGACTCGTATCTAGAACACGTGATTCCGTAAGGCGATACCTGTAGATCATCACTTGGCGCCGGTTATCAGGTTAGCAGAAAATTTTATATTACTCTGTGGGTGAGATTATGTACTGTTGGTTTCATTTTTAATTTTGATTGTCATGTCTGAGACAGCAGTTCGTAACGTGCACAAAAATTGTGAAGTGCTAATACTATAAACCGATTTTGCCACAGTTTGTTTTCTTTTCCGTCCGTTCATTAATTATCCGTCCGCCCGTGAGCTCCCTCATTTCGGGAGCTCAATTTTCTACGGTTGTGCCACTCCAGCTAACTCCGCTGTCGCGTAATCGGTTCATAGAGCTAAAATGTTTTGTGCTTCGCTCCTTCAGCAAAGAAATTTGCCTTCGGACGTTGTTAGGGACGTCGGTAGTATCTGGAATAGTTTCGAAAACAACCATCCGTCCCGTTTCAGGCTGAATACGCGAAACGCACTGTACTGGCACTCGAAAAGAAAACAAACAGCGTAATGATCAGTACGCTGGCTTCGCAGTGCGTAATACATGCGTCGTACACGCATGCATGATATAAAGGCTAGCATGCAGTGGCGCGCGAACGGCGCGAAACGTAGTGTATCCGAAAAAAACGGTCCTTGCGAGCATCGGCGTGATGCAAGATATAAAAAGCAATTGTATACGTATCGGTCACTCCCAGTTTGTTGCCGATTTTTTCCGAAAGCTCCTCCTTGCGGGCCACGTACTTGAAATTTAAATCGCGCTTGTCGTATAGGACTGGGTATTCCTTTATGGCATCAGGCAGCAATTTTGATCCCTCCAGAAATCGAAACTCTTGCATTAAACGTTTTTGTCAACTTATTTATTTTCAAAACTAGACCATGCCTTTTTATTCTCCTATTTTATTCACCACTGTTGCCTATGTGTGTTGATTATTTGTATTAACTTTGTTTTGTCTGATTGCTTGCCGTCTTGTTTCACTCTGCATTACCCGTTGCTTTGTGATGTTTTTTTTTATTTCTTGTGTACGACTGGCCGTCATCTTGCTGTCATGCCAACTTGCAAGGGGTCGGGACCTTGTCAAGCTGTCCGAGCTTTTAGTCCCGTACTCCTCCTTTTCTAAGGAAATAAAATGATTGATTGATTGATTGATCTCGACAGAGAAAGCGCCGGCCCGTTCCGCTGCCATGCTTGACGCCATACTGAATTTCGACCGGACGTGACGTCAATGGTCCTTCGTCGTTTCCACGGCGAAGGCGAAAAAATGGGTTCCGGACGGATCGCCCTCGCCGCGCCGAATCCACAAAAGCGGCCGAATCTGGGCAAATCCGCTTCAATCGCCGGAAATTTGGTGTAGTGTGAATGCGCCTTCAATCTCATCCGCCCACCTAGCCTTCTGCCGCCCCCTGCTACGCTTGCCTTCTCTTGAAATACACTCCGTTACTCTTAAGGACCAGCGATTACCTTGCCTTCGCATTGCATGCCCTGCATAAGCCCATTTCTTCCTCTTGATTTTGACTAGGATGTCATTAACCCACGTTTGTTCCCTCACTCACTCCGCCCGCTTGCGGTCTCTTAATGTTACATTTATCATTTTTCATTCCATACCTCGCTGAGCCGTCCTTAACTTACTGAACTCTTTTCGTTAGCCTCCACGTTTCTGCGCCGTAGGTGAGTACTGGTAAGATACAGCTGCTGTACGCTTTTTTCTCGAGGGAGATTGGCAGATTGTCATTCATGATATGAGAGAACCTGCCATATGCGCTCCACTCCATTCCAATTGTTCTTTTTATTTCCCTAATGCAGGCAGTCTGAAACAAGGGTTCCTTTCGAACCATCAGTACGTCAGCAGAGCGTGCATGGTAGGAGAAGAGGAGCTTCCGTTGCAGTTACGCTGGGTTTCTGAGAAACAGAACAATGTTTTGTTTCAAATCATAGTGAAACACTGCGAGTGAAAAATCCCGAACCGGCCTCTTCATGAGATATACTGCTCCCTTAAAGGGCAACTTCCCCACTTTTTGAGAATTCTGCGATTTTCAAGGATTAGAATCTAAAGTATTCGCTAAAAAAAGGAATAGAAACCTTGGAGGAACTTGCCTGCGAAATGTGAGTTCACACACTTTCAACCGACAACCTGAGAGGATTTGAGGGCAAACAAGGGGCGCTACAACAAAGCCAATACTCGGCACCCACGCACTTACCTTAATTCAGACTGATGTCTGATGGCATTCATGCTTATATGCCCAGCCATGAAAGGTGACCCATAAATGTCAGGGGTGAATTGGGAAAACGTTTTGTGATGAAATTTTAACGCTTTTGTGCAGTCCATATGGCCGACACAATCCTACAGATTTAACTGCAAACATTGTTCTCGTGCGTTCGGTGGAAAAATCTCTGTGGCACAGCGCTTGAAATATAAATGTATCGTAATAATGCTTCGAACACAGTTATAATATATGTTCAGTTTGAAAGTTAAACTGGCGTTTAAGGTAAAACACAAAAGTTATGCTTTAATTTTTAACGATAGCATAGCGTTTAAGTCTGACATGAAAGGTCACTGCGATTCACGCAACTTTTGAATAACATCAGTCGGTCGTTTTGTGCTCCCTGGGACGTGTACTTACAACTTGTGGCTGCAGACGCGCTTGCAACTGTGAATGACCCCGGCTGCAGCCGGTTCACGTTGCGGCTCCCGACTGAAGTGACTGGCGCCCGTGGGGCACAGAGCGATCAGATAGCCAAGCTCACGGCGCAATTTCAGGCTTCGACGCGCACTGGCCAGATACCCAAGGCCACCGTAGCCACTTATGCGCACAACGCACAGCTAACCTTGGACGTACATACATCGACCAACTGCGCGCAGCGCATTCCAGGTGTCCTCGAAGTGGCTGTTTTTACACGAGACATCGTCTGCTCTTTGCTCTTAAGGGGGCGCTCAGTCGACGCGGGGACAAGCTGAGAAAAGGGTGTTGTGCGAAGCCCTATGTTCACTGCAGGATACTCTGAGTTGCGCTGTGCGCCCGTCAACACCTCGAGCAGGAAGGCACAGCGTACAAGTGAGTAAGTACATAGTAGCGAAACCTTCGAATTTGAGCTTTATTGCGAAATAATAATTTACGCATTTTGTCCCGGTTCGCTTTAGGTTCTTTCTTGTTTTGATTTTGATCTATTCTCTGTACCCAACCCCTTATGTTATACCCTAAGTCGTGAGGGCATTTAGGGGTATTTTGCATAAAAATAACAAAATGCCCTCCTTCGGCGAAATCACTTTTGTCATGTTTGTGTTGCTCTTTTTTGAACCTGGCAATTCGCGTGAGTGCATTACGCGGCATGTTTCACTTATTAAAAAGCGCTTGGAGAGAGAAAGATATATACCATGGCCGATAGGAAGATATAGACGATCGTGTGCTTAGACTGGGAACATCAGAGCGTGAGGTGGTTTGTGAGAACATGTGCCTGACGCCCGAGATAACGATAGGCTGTGTTGAACGCAGCACACTCACTCATTAGATGCTGTATGAGGCAGGGAAATCTATTGAAATGAGCCAATCAGCTACATTGGTCACATGCGCGACCAAATGTGATTATACGCAAAATGAAGAATCATGGTTCGGCCCCCTATTGATTAATAACGAGGCGGACGGAGAAAGCCGCGCGACCTTCTCGTTGCAGTTTACCGTAAAGAGCGCTGTCCGTACGATCCCAATGGGTCATTGAAGCTTATTTCGCTAATAGATGGGCCGAGCGTGCAGGAAAGCAATTGTGGCTTTCTGTCATCGGTGATCATAGATATCTTCCAGATTTTTCCGGCCAAGTCAGTACTGAATAGCGTGGCTGTTTAACGCAGTCGGCGTTTTGAATTTGCCAGGGCTTAACTTAGGCACATAAAGCAGGAATGTGCGTGGGCTTCATTGTTTAGTACAGAAGTTATGCTGTTTTTCCGGTATTCCGTCCCCTCTACTTGAAGGGGAAAGACTTCATTTATGAGCATCGCATTCAGCGGGCTTATTAAACTTTTAAATTTCGTTATAACTGGGCATAGTGCGCATACGGCGGCTTCCGCGTGGGTGCCGCGCGGCGAAGGAACACAGGCGCCGCCGACTACAGGAATCTCACTGGAGAGTCACCACGGATCACGCTGCGCTAAAACTCTCTGCTTGCCCAGCTTTGACTGAACGGAGCGGTGGTCTCGGGATCGAACCACGGACCAGGGCGAATTTTTCTTTAACTACGAAGTTTCTGTGGAAGCTGTATAGCTTTCCTTTGTAGCCGTGTGGCTGCGCTTGGGTGAATTCCAGTGAGTAATTACTCCATTATGACGGATAATAGTGATGTTCCATTGTCGTTTATATGTCCACACAGTAACGTCTTGTTGAAGAGGCCTGTAACTTTGGTAACAGGATATAGTTCAATGAAGAAAACCATAGGCTTATCGCCGCTATTTATTCAAAGAAGTGTCAGTGACAGTTGTATGTCAGCCCCTCCCCCTTTTGATATGGCGCTGGCAAACCTGCAAAAAAAAATGGAAATTGATTTCGAGGAAAGGAAAGGCGTCGTAATTGTGTGGCCATAGGAAGGGGTGAAATGAGGGAGAGAATGAGTGGCAGGCACCTAAGCACTACGCACCGCGCCAGGTACACGGCTGTTTTCGGTTGCGACAAGGGATTGGTACTGCTTGTGCTCTTTACGTCAGGAATAATCTCCTATGCAACCACTGTGCAAGTATTATGGTAAACATGCTTTATGCTTGATTCCCGGTGCTTCATTTGATGGTCATGCCGTACCCGATGCGCACTTCGAGGAAGCTTAATCGGCCTGGAGTGCTCCGCCATCCGTGGCAGCTTACTTCGACTATACCAGCTTTTGCCCGCCACTAATATATTTATAAACAGTGCTTTTGAGATAGACAGTAGCTTTTTCGGCATTGTCAAACCAGTGTCAGCGGGCGTCAGGATACAGCGAATCATGTTAACTAGTCAAGTGATTAATGAAATTCTATTGGTTAACCTTTTAAATATTATCGATTGGCACCCGCTTGCAAATAGAGATTTGTAGCCGGCCGTAGGTAACAGCCATAGGTGTTTTCAGAATTTCTAAAACGCAATTATACCCTGGCCGCAGCGGTTGATCTAATTTGGGCCATTTCTCGTGCCATTCAAAAACCGCGCAACTGCGGGGAGCACAGCCCGATCAAATCGCGACGCTCCATGCCACACGCACCCCGCGATAATCTCTGCCCCGCCCGTTCTATATACCGTACTTCCCACTTCTCGCCACTTCGCTGCTCCAGCCCGGGCGGGGCAGATGCCGCCGGGTACCCACCGATTTTTTAATCGGTACGATATTTCTCTCGGCCTGGTGCCCAGCTCTTCTAGGGTGAGATGCTTGGGAAAGGGGTCTTCGACCAAACCGTTGCCTTGACGGATCATAGATAAGTTCCGCCGTCAAGCAACCCTGAATCCGCCTCGTGCGGAAGAAGCGCAACTTGTGACTTGCGACGCGTCTTTTCAAGCCCACAGTGAAGGGATTTGAAGGCGCAGGCTCCTTTACCAAGCCATGCAACCCTAGCGAGCCGAGCACCAGGCCGGGGCATAGCTTGTACCCATTTTGAGGAAACCGGCGGGAGTCGAGCCCACCACTTCCCGAAGCCGAGGCGGGTGCTCTACCACGAGGCCATGGCTACAAATTGCGAATTGCAAGCTGGCGCCTATCGGTAGTAGTTAAAAAGTGAACTGTCAGAATTTAGTTGATCCATTTAATAGTTAACTTTATTCGCCTGTTTTTTTACTTCCACCAGCACTCTCACTACTATGCCGCAAAAAGCTTCTCTTTACCTCGAAGACCCTATTTTTAAACATTTATGGCCGGTTTCTCTGAAACACACGGCGTATGCCTTGTAATGAACAATAAGTGTAGTGTCTTCTCACCAAGGCCAAAACAAACTTGTTTCGACACCTTTGTGCACAAACGGCGTGGTTATGTAGTTGTATAGTCCTCCATAAGATAAGCAATAGAATTCAAATAAGGAGGGGTGTCACGGGGATACCATCTCGCCAATGCTAATCACCGCCTGTTTACAGGAGCTATTCCGAGGCCTGGATTGGGAACAGTTGGGTATCGATAAGTGTTAACGGAGAACGCCTAAATAATCTGCGATTCATTGATGACATGGCCTTGCTAAGTCAGGAGATGAACTGCAAATCGTGATCAATTAGTTAGACAGACAGAGCAGTACGGTGGGTCTTAAAATTAACATTCAGAAAACCAAAGTAAGGTTCAGCAGTCTAGCAAGGGAACTGCAGTCCACAATTGACAGCGAGGCGCTGGAAGTGGTAAAGGTCTACTTAGGGCGGGTAGTGACAGCTGATCTGGATAATGAGAGGGAAATAACTAGAATGATAAGAATGGGGTGTAGCGCATATGGCAGGTTCTCTCAGATCATCAATGGCAGTTTACCAATATCCCTCAAGAGAAAACTATACAACAGCTGTATCTTACCGGTACTAACCTAAGGGGGCAGAAACGTGGAGGCTAACGAAAAGGGTTCAACTTAAGCTAAGGACAACGCAGGGAGCTATGGAAAGAAAACAATAGGTGTAACATTAAGACAGCCGTATAGAGTGGATGAGAGAACAAACGCGGTTCTACTGTGACGAAATATGTGCATAGATGGTGACTTCCGGAGTGGACCATGTTCTACTGTGAGTGAATGTGTGCATATATGATGACTGCGGGAGTGGAATATGTACTACTATAAGTGACTGTGCGCATAGCGGGGCAGATACGACAGGTTTTAGGTCATTATTAACATATAAGTGACGCTACAGTGGAGCAATTGCCGGCAGAACAAGCAAGGCTATCCCACCTGTAGCATACAACAACTCAACTCAACAAACGCGGGTTAATGACATCCTTGTCGAAATCAAGATGGAGAAATGAGCTTGGGCAGGGCATGTAATGCGAAGGCGACATAACCGCTGGCCCTTGAGGGTGACGAAGTGGATTCCAAGAGAGGGCAAGCGTAACAGGGGGCGGCAGAAAGTTAGGTGGGCGGATGAGATTAAGAAATTGCGAAATTTGAGTGCAGCTCTGTCGGTGTCTCAGGCTCTGTAGGCTCATTGTTTTGCTTTGTTGTGTCGTCGGAACGTCTGGCGATGATTATTAGTTCGATAGTAGTATTAGTTGAAGAAGACGACGATGTTCAATGCACAGCACATGAGAATGCGTAAATTAGTTCGATAGCAGTAATAGCAGAAGACGATGCGCAGTGCACAGCGCGAGAGTTGTTGCAGTTTAACACGAGGCATAATCGGCTGCGGCAATATCGTAGGCTATCGCGACGCATGGGTTCCCATTGGGAACGCCATACGAATGTAGCAAATATTCTGTGCATCAGCTGCACTTTCTTCCTCGCACAGTGGAGAACTTGCAGCACATAGGCAAGTTTTGCAAATAAAAAAAAATGTTGCAGACTTGAGCTCGAGCAAACACTGATATAGTTCCCTACCCATCTAAGCCTGGGTTTGTCGCCTCATGGAGACTATCTGAGAATCCCAGTATGCACCACTGTTACGAATTTGTTGAAGAGGAACCCCTATTTCTTTCTCTAGAGTCTATTTCTTTCTCTAGAGTCGTGTCTTTTTTTCTTTTTCAAATCTTAAAACCACCCTTTTTTAGTAGCCGTGCTTATTTAGGCGTCTCAGTGCTGATTTGCCTTTCCTATTCGCACCGATGGGACGCACTCGTGAGGGGCCTTTATGGGGATTCCTTAAGGAAGTTGCTGACACCTTCGATTTCCTCACTGTGCGCTTTTCTTTAGACTACCTGTATAGCCTCTCCAGAAGGCAGATGACTCAGGCACTTACAGAGCATTTGTTCCCTGTACCGTCTTATCGGCAACCTTTTCTGGAGTTCCTTGACACCACTGTTTTAGAACGTGTTAGGCGAATGTGCATTTTTTCTGCCGCGAAAACATTCTTTTTTAAGCTGCACACGTCAACGCTGCCTGTGAAGGCATGGCTTCATGATAAGGAGATGCTTGCTGTATGGACGGTGAATTGCCGCCTGTGCAGTACACCAGAGACAATTGACCATTGTTTTGTTCTGTGCATTGATGCTATCTTTTTTCTGGGACATTTTACAACGAACAGTTAAGAAGGACATTGACATCACACCCTACAGTATTCGTTTTTTGCCCGCGGAGAAAAACAGTGCTGTGCCAAATGATCTATTTATGTTGCTGGGACTATTTAGTGTCTGGAAGAGCCGCATGATGGACCGCCACGCCGAATCAGCACGGTCGTCGAAATCTTTGTTTCGTGAACAATGCGCTTTGGTGCGGGCAGTATATATGCTGCCCTGCAGCAATAGCCGCCTAGCTGGCTCCCCTATCTGGATGCATGTGTGTGCCTCCCAGTCTTTTGATGTTTTGGAAGGAGGGTTCATGCAGGGGTAAGGTGGACTGGTGTTTTGTGGCGTAAGCGTGCATAGAACTTTCTTTTCGGCACTATTTCCATGCAATAAAGAAAAAAAAACTGCGGCAATAGCGTAGTGTTCTCGTGCAGTGGCCAGCGAAGCTATCTGTTTGAAAGATCGCGGGTTCAAATTACAGTCGCTGGAATGTTTAATTTATGTATTTATGGTTTAGATCGGTTACACTGACGGAGGTAACTCGGTACAAACCATGAACGGGCGCCTGGCCAAATCTGCGATTTAAAAGTGCTTCCTTTTTTTGCGCGCACGAAAGCTTAAACGTGTGTGCGCACACATCAGGCGGGCCTACCTCATTTCCGTAACGAGAGTACACAGCCTTGCCGATAACTAGGTTTGATGGTTCACTCAGAAAATAGTTTATTTTAGAACATTGGTTTGTCAAGCTTTGTTTTGTTGTTTTGTAATTCTCTCATTCGTGGGTGATCATTTTGTAGGGACGAAGTTTTCAAGCATAACGTAAATATTCCCTTGCAGGAAACAGCAACCAGCATGGTAATTCGGAGGCTGGCAAAACACCTGTCATTGATTTTTGGCCTCACGTTTTTGTTCCTGGAAGCCTGCGCCGAGGACATCATCTGCCATGCTTCTGTGGGTGATGACGACGGCAAGGGGAACGCCAGGGACGAAACGGTGCAAATAGTCGAGTGCACCTACGAGCCAATCTCGTGTCGCGGCGGAACCTGCAACTGGAACCGCTCTAGAACGTGCACCTGCCGATTGCGGTGCAGTGCCGGCAAAAGTTCCTGCGTCGGGACCAGCGGCGAAGTCGTGTTGGTGGCGGCCGGCCAAACGTCATCTTCTCCCGTGCCACGAGCCTCATGGGCTCCTCGCCCTGATTCCACTCACCACACCAACGGAACAGCACTAAGAAGACAGGCCGTCACCGAGATAGCATGCCGAGCCGTTGGCGAAACGCTTACTTCGGATTCGGACGACACTTGGCCAGGCAGAAATAAGCGGGCGTGTGACGTGTGCCGCTCCAGAATTTTTTCGAACATTGAATGCCAATATGCGAATCATTCTCCGGACATTAGGCACGGCCGTCCAAATGACACATTTGCAAGTGCCAACATTAATTCGTCCCTCGAAGCGTCGCATTCGTATGCAGTCGTTGATGCAGTGGTTCGAGAATTCGCCCACAGCGCGGACAAAATCGCAGGAGCCACTTCATTTTTCTTCCTTTTGCTAAAGGTTTTCGTATACGCAGCGGACCGATCGTCGCGGTGTTTCATTTCAGGCTGCGCGCTTTGCTACGCACTGACGCTGCTCACAGGCCACTTAATCGGCTACGTATGCTTGGCAACAATACACCTCATGGACGGCAGAACCTTTCTGGCGACGTTGCTCTCTCTAAAGTACTGTTCACAGTCCTCTTTTCTTTGGACTTTGGTCCTTTCGTTCGACATAACGAGGGCCTTAACCGTATCGAAACGGGCATTAAGAAGCAGTAAAACACTCGTCTTATACAGCACTTTCGCATGGGGAACTCCCGGTCTACTCTTTTTACTGGCTTATTTATTGCAGTGCTATACAGGCAGTGGGCGGGGCCAAAATTGCTTCTCCAAATTTTCCGGAGGCCGCGCATTACTCATAACTTGCGCCGTAGCTCCGCTCATTGTTGCCATTTTTAACTTCAGTTTGTACGCGTACACAATAGTCTCTGTCAAGAGGTGCAAAGCAACTCCAAACAAAATTGAGAGACAGAACGCTACACGAAGGCGCTCTTTGCTTTTGTTTGTAAGGCTAGCGTTTATCATGTGGGCCACTGCTGTTTGTCGCCTCATTGTGTCGCTGCCACGCGTTGTGCCAAATATGAAGGGGAATCCATCGGCCATGATAGTGTACAACGCGGCCTACTTTTTAAGTGTGATGCTCGGAAGCGTTCCAGGAGTGTATTTGTTCTTTGGCTTCAACGACCACAAAATATTGTGGCGGATGATTTCTAAACAACGGCTTCTCTTGCGCCGTTTTCGAGTTAAGAGCCTCTTTTGGACTCAAAAACAGCTCGTACCGAGAATCGCATACCTCCCGGAGGTCTGCGTGCCGTGTCGGAGAGGGCAATCAGGGGGGCCGGTTGAAACAATAAGTTACACTGAACTGAACTCAACCTGAAGCCAAATTTGCATACAGTCGCAGGCTGCGGTGGGGATGATGAAAACATTTACTCAAATAAATAAATCAAAAGAAAGTCCGCACACGGGTAGAGCCCCTAGTCAAGGGTGCCAGTGCTGGCTGCTGCTGCCTTGGCCCGCTGTCAATAAGCTAGAGTAGGTCGTGTAGGCAGTTCTCTTCTAGAAACCTGAGCATGCGCCGGCTCTTAGCGTTGTCCGTTAACCACAAGGACAGGTGTTCCTCCCTTGTAGCCGTAAGTGCAACTTGCAGTAATTGCCTTGTTCTCGACTCCTGCGTTCCTGCGCATGTCCACGAAAGGTGGCGAAGATGCACCCCAGTGGCCGGCGTTTAACACTCGGAACATATATGCTCGGCAATGCATCTTCTTGACAGCCCTATCGGCACGTCACCGACTGGGTGAGAGTCGCCCTAGCCCTTATCCTTCCGGAGGATACCACCTCCGGTCTCATTAAGTTATGAGGAAGGGGTTAAGTGCAAGGGGAAACCAAAGCACATGCACTTCTCCTTATAGAGGACGACGAACTGCGAAAAGCGGAGAGGAGAAAAATTGAAAAAAAAAATGAAAAGTGGTGTTTCGGGAAAGGAAATGGAGCAGTATCTGTCTCACATATCGGCGGACACCTGCACCGTGCCGTAAGGGAAAGGATAAAGGAGGGAGTCAACGAAGAAAGGAAGAAAGAGGTGCAGTAGTGGAGGGCTCCGGAATAATTGCGACCACCTGGGGATCTTTAACGTGCACTGACATCGCACAGCACACGGGCGCCTTTGCGTTTCGCCTCCATCGAAACGCGGCCGCCGCGGTAGGGTTCGAACCCGGGAACTCCGGATCAGTAGCCGAGCGCCCTTACCGCTGAGTCACCGTGGCGGGTAAGAACACGCCATTCAGGTGCACATCCTCTGGGGATACGAAAATAACCCTTCCCCACAAGCTCTCCTACCAGCTCCTTCTGCGGAATGCTGGGACCAACTCCTCACCCAGCCAGACAAGGCCACTCAGATTGCACTGATTTCGTGGGCCCAGGACGTCGCCCCCACCTGGGGGCCACACAGACCCACCTGCCCTAATTCCCGACACCTGTGGCAAATAAAGTTGTCTCTCTCTCTCTCTTCCTGCACTGCCAACAACAACAACAAGTTTAAGATGCGCTGACATCACAAAGTAAACGGGTGTCTTGCATCTCGTCTACATGGAAACGCGGGTGCCGCGATCGGGATGAACCCTGCGTGCTCGGGTTCAGCAGCCGAGCGCTATTGCTGCTGAGCCACCGTGGCGCGTTTTCACCTCATACCTTTCCCCACGCCGCAGATGAAGTGTTCACCGAGCGTGAGATGGTTATTGTACCTTTCCTTTTCGCATAATTTATGATTTTTGAGGAAAGGAAATTGTGCAGTAACTGGCTCATAACCGTTTATTCTCGGCTGCATACGCAGGCGGACGCACAGCCTTCCGCGAAAAAGATGCAGTTACTGAGGTTTTTCTTTTCGAACACTGGCCACAACTAAGACAGGCCGCACAGTCTTAGAAGATTTAAACATTAGCTTTCCGCAACAAGTGACTGGGAGGCAAGATATACCTGAAGAGCGGAAGAGCAATTTCCTTACGCTTCCGCTTCCCAAAAACATGCACCCGGAGAATCATCACGCTAGAAGAAGGAGCCTTCTTCGTGGACAACATTTTCAGAGATATTACAGCATTTGCGCCTTGAAAGGCAGACACTCCCGAGGCCCGCTAAGGGTCTTAGTAAATCAGAATAATGTCACCTTCGAAGGCTACAAACTATGTCGTGGAATAATACAGCTACGCTTCCCGCCATTGTAGTGGTAGTAAGTGCTCTTTATTAAAATAATAATAAAAAGGAAGAAAAAGATTTTTGCTAGCCCCGGCACCTGCCATCGATACTGAAGCACCTGAGCTGGGACAGCGGAAATAATGGATAGCAGGCAGAATGGAGAAATGAAATGAAAGAGGTGAGGGGACAGGAAGAGAGGATAGGGCGAGAGGTAATATACACAAACTATTTACGCAATAAGAAATGTGTACAGGTTGTACACGCCATTGAGCCCGAGTCCTTTTCGGAACAGCGCAAATTTTGTGGCCAGAAGGCAAACTTAGTGCCATACGATACGGGCTTGTCAGGAAAACAGCAGTATTGACATAGTAAATCAGCCAATGTGGGAAGGCTAGGAGGCGGCCCTGTCCAGCTCGGACCTCGAGGAACAACGAGCCCTCGTCGCCAGAGCACGGGCAGCGGCTTTTACCAACGGTGTCCCGGACGAGGGACCCGATCAACTTCCCCTTATAGTAAGTCATTGTGGCCTTAAATAAACGTTTTCATCATCATCATCATCATCATCATCATCATCATCATCATCATCATCATCACCACCACCACCACCACCACCACCATCATCATCATCATCATCATCATCAATCTTCCTTCGGTACATATATGGGAGATGACTCTTAAGCACCGCCTTAAGGATATGACGCGACAGCGTTAGTGGGTTAGGCTTTCCATTCTAGTAGGTTGACACCTTTCAACCCCCTTTTTCAATTTTTTATTTTTCATTTCTTTAATTAACCAACGAATTAGAATGATTACATTAACTCGTAATCAACTATCACAAACCTAGTTAGTCAACAATCACTAGAGCCACAAATTACCACGATACGATTTTTTTTTTACGCAGCCCCCGATTATTTCCGGCACACTTTGCCGACTACTACAACGCCGAAGGCTTTTCGACCGAACGAGCTGTAAAGCTGTCGCATAAAAGATGGCTCAGTCGTTATGGCGCTCGACTGCTCACCCGAAAGACGCGGGTTCGATCCCGGCCGCGGCACTCAAATTTCGATGGAGGCGAAATTGTAGAGGCCTGTGTACTGCGCGATGTCAGTGCACGTTACAGAACGCCAGGTGGTCGAAATTTCCGGAGCCCTTCACTACGGCGTCCCTCATAGCCTGAGTCGCTTTGGGACGTTAAACCCCCATAAACCAAACCAAACCATGCAGTTGGTAGAAACTTCGAGCAATTACCCTGCGCGGTGAGGGTGCACGAAAACCTATGGTACGAACTTGAAAAAAGTGTGAGCTCAGAAGAGGTGTTGTCATCAGCGGCAAAAACACTTCCGCTATTTTACGCGACAGCGTATACAGCTCGTTCGGTCGCAAACCCGTCTGTGTAGTCGGCACCGCATGACGGGAAAAATTGGGGACAGCTTGAAGAAAGTCGTATCATGGTAATTTGTGGTTCTAGTGATTTATGGTCGATTGGTGTGTGATAGGCGATTGACTAGTTAATGAAATCAATGTAATGAATTGATTTATTGAAGAAATGAAAAAACTAGAAAAAGGGGGTTCAAGGTGTCAGAATTATCAGAATGAAAATCCAATGATAGATGATGCTAATAAAGAAAATTTAGTGTGTAATTTATTAATTAATTATTTAAACTGTTGAAAAAAAAATGAAAAACGCGCACAAAGGTGTCAAACAGCTCAGAATGGAAAGCATAACCCTCTCGCTATTCACCAGTCTATTACAATTTTGATTCCATTCCAAGTTCGGTTTATCATTAGATTCCGCAAGCCTCATTTGTGCACAGACTGCCTATACTGTGCGCAGATCTGTTTTGTCTTACAAATTCATATTTTCTCCAAATCCAAATCCACTTTATTTCCAACCTACAAGTTGGGGGTCCCCAGGCAGCCGGCCTGAACCTCAGCCGACCTGAACCTCAACCGGGCTGAACCTCAGCAGGCCTGCAAAGCCCAGCGTCGGCTGTACCCCCCACCCCATCCCTCCCTCGACAATTATCACCAGACACTTTGGAGGCGGCTCCAAACACGCACCTTGCCCTCCCCTTATATACGCTCGCGCTATCACCAAGTCCACACAAACCCCTCCTGTACCCTCTGCCACCCCCTCAAAGCCACTCTCGGCCATATCCTTTTCCTCTGCCCGGCGGATTCTTCCCGGCGGGGCCTGGAGCACCTTACCTCTTGGGAGGCTTGGGAGACCCTACTGCGCTCCGAGGACCCGGCCAAGCAAGCCATCGCCACAGGCCGGGCTGCCAGCGTCATGAGCCTCCGGGACATGAACGTTTGAGTGCAGTGGGGCCGTGCGGGGGCCCATGCAACGACCTGCGTGTCCTAAACTCCCCTGTGTCTATTGAAGTTTTCACCACCATCACCCCCAGGCAAAAAGCTGTCGCAGACAGCTTGACTGGGGCCCTGGGGCCCTACAGGCAGCATCACGCAGTGGACACTCCCCACTTTGTCATCTATGACACACAGAACCACTATGACACACAGAACCACTATGACACACAGAATATCGACATCACAATGTTAACAAAGACAGACCTAGTAAGATTATTTACATAATAAAATAAAAGAACTCTTGTTTGTGTACAAGAGTATTGGTCAAGATTTCTATACTTGTATTCTGTGCTGTATTCCTGTCACCCTAGCGCCTTTTCTCTAAGATGTATTTTTTATATATGTTCTTTACTCTGCTTTAACATCCTCAGCGTGCTTCATTACGTGCTAAGCTTTCCATGCAAAAATGACTGTCGCCTGTTAGATCATTTGCTGAGTGCGGTTTTTCTTGTATTGTACCTCTTGTATTGTACCTCTTAGGTACCACATGTCCTCCTCTTATCACATGTGATTCTTCATTCCTCTATATCAATATGTCCTTATAGTGGCGCGTTGGATTTCTAATTATTCCTGTTTTATTTAGTGTGCTTATTATTATTATTTTTAATGCATCTTCGCTTCCATTGCTGACGGGTGGCTGGAGCCCAGTCAAGCTGCACGGTAGCAGCTTTTTATCCAGCCACCTTTATCGCCTTGTAAGGTTGCACAATAAAGTTAATTTATCCGATTGATTGATTGATTAATTAATTAATTAATTAATTGATTGATTGATTGATTGATTGGTTGATTGATTGATTGATTGATTGATTGATTGATTGATTGATCGATCGGTCGGTCGGTCGGTCGGTTGGCTGGCTGGCTGGCTGGCTGGCTGGTTGGTTGGTTGATTGGTTTATTGTTTATGGTATATGGTATATGCGGGTTTAACGTCCCAAAGCGACTCAGGCTATGAGGGACACCGTAGGGAAGGGCTCAGGAAATTTCGACCACCTGGGGTTCTTTAACGTGCACTGACACCGCACAGGACACGGGCTTCTAGAATTTCGCCTCCATCGAAATTGGTTGGTCAGTTGGTTGGTTCGTTTGTTGGTTGGTTGGTGCGTTGGTTGGTTGTTTGATTGATTGATCTCTAGTTGCTTGTATATCCCGGCTAAGGTGACTACACACAACGCGTCGTACTGATTGGTCAGTTCGAGTCCTCCTGCCACTACCAGCTTGTGAGACTCAAGTTGATCTGCCCGAGCAATACGGAGAAGGAATAGCTCCCGCTAGCCTCATTTGTGCGCAGATAGTACCTCGGGAGGCTGTTTATTTTGCACTATACGCCTGCTATTGTCGGAGTCATTTTTTTTCTGAATAATTATTTTCCCGTTGTCTCCCTCCTTCTTCTACAAATGGAGAGGGAGACGTTTGGCAGGTGTAAAAATGAAAATCCTCCTAAACACCACCTGCCACTGTTGCCAGGTGAAGGGTGCACGATTACGCCGACGCCGGACAGCTTTCGCTGTCACGGCCGTCATATATGCTCTCGCATTAAAAATGGAGCTTAGTCAAGATTTTAAGGAAGTGACAAAAAGCCGCTTAGGCGGAGATTACTTTTCCCTTGGAGAATTCTCTGTAATAATCATATACGCCGCATATAATAAGTGCATTGGTCAGGATGCCCTGACCGGTCTCGAATGAATTTTCAAGCCTTGCTGCAATTCCACTCGAAGAATGTTCGAATTTAGCGAGGGTCTATTTTGATGATTTCTCCCTGTGCACGATCGTCCCAGGCCGTGTTTCTGCAACCATCAAAGACGTATTTCCCTTTCCAGGACAGATAAAGAGCCAAAAATAAAGGCAGAGAAAAAGGCTAAGGGCGCCGGAAAAACCTCCGGGCGACGCGCCTTCGCGTCGCCTTTGATAAGCCCTGCGACGTGGCGGGAGTTTCAAATAAAGTGCCGTCCATCAGCAACAACCGGGTCAAGAGACCGGACGCGCTCCCGTCAATGAAGCCTTAAGAGACGTCAACAGATTGCGGGGCCGCGCAGCCACTAACGACACCGACTTCCTCGCGTATACAACAGCCCGAGCGCGTAGTGACGAAACCGCGCACTTACTCTCGACGTCATGAGCGCGTAAGACCGAGGGGCACGTTGGAGGCCATTCGGCACTAAGCATAACCAGCTGGCGGGAGACACTCGCTTGCGTTCGCTGCCGTGGGAACGGGGCGCAGTCCGTGGAGGGCCTCGCAGAGAGCGCAGTGACGAAACCAGTTCTACGCCAGAGCCTTTCATGAAGC
Organism: Amblyomma americanum; assembly: GCF_052857255.1. Taxonomy (NCBI): domain Eukaryota; kingdom Metazoa; phylum Arthropoda; class Arachnida; order Ixodida; family Ixodidae; genus Amblyomma; species Amblyomma americanum. The sequence continues at coordinate 184,033,940 of NC_135499.1, read as the reverse complement.
GGCTACGACGGCCGACATCCGCTTGGCATTGGCTGCTGCGGCAGCCGACGGGAGTCCAGCGGAAAAACCACCGTCGTCGCGGTTGTTGTGCGGCCTCGGCTCTCAGAGAGGATGACCCGAGAAGAGCACGCCGTTCAAAGAGGTAAGCGACGCAAGGGCGTGTAGGGTGATTGTAGTCTATACTCGGGTACCACTTTCTGTCGCATTTCAGTAGAAACTGTATGCGAGCGACGGCTTCCACCAGTGCGATGCTCCCATGCGCTCACGAGGAGACCCGCAGGTCTGGAGGCCGCCGCCCTGAGCTCGTAACTTGAACTACGCAGTCGCAAAAAGCTGTCCTCGCGAGTGTAGTCGCCTGAACCATTAAAAATAACACGCCGTCAATGTCTTCCTGCTTCTCCTGTGGACTGTTGAATAAGCTTCGAAATTATCCCGAGACGGTGTCATGAGCACGCAAGCCAGGCTCATAATCTCGGAACTTTCATCGCTTAATTGTTCCGTTGTTTTGTTGTTGTATTTTCAAGTCGGTATGCTAATGTGAGGTGGACAGAAGGCTTTCATGTGTGTTCCGGTTTACTACATACATGACTGTACTAATTGAGACCGAGCTTGAAAAGAGAAACTCCCTACTAATGCGCGCGCGTATACCTCCAGCTCGTTAGTCGAAGGCCGTTGTCAGGTGCTGCTATACGAGAAACGGCATACGTTACGCGCGAAAAGCAAGTCTACTCGTGCTGTCAGAAGCCTGCTACGAAAGATAAACAAGCGGAGAAACGTCTTCATGCCAGCCACTAGTCACTCCTGGCCATCAGCGTTCATTCATATAAACAAGCGCCGTAGCGTGCAATACACGCGAGCATTCATTAACCGAATGCTTCATTTGTGGCCGCTCCATGCATTCTTTCATAGTCTGACGCGTCTAGTAAGCGCTTATTCGCTCTACATGCCAAAGGACTCCTGACACTGTCCATGCGGCTCTCTGGCGCACCACATACGGGTAACGCCATTACGGTAGCATTACCACAGCCGTCTCTCAAGAAGGCACGTGTCGTAGAAGCACCGCTGTCTGGACGAGGATGTTCACGTATACATCGTGTTCCGGGAGCAGACGGTGATGGGCAAACGCCGTAAGCGGTCTGCGCGAGAGAGCAGTTGTCGTGCTCCTTGTTCAAAGGTAACGCGGGAATGCAATATGAATGCCTTAATCATCCGAATGTGCCGTCGCCCAATTGCCGGTAGGGGAAAAAAATGCCACCACGTCCGCGGCCCGTGCCCGGTGATCGCTCGGCGATGCATAATTCAGGAGCCGCCGTACAAAAGCCCGCGCTCACGTGTTTCCCACGTTAGGCGCAAGCGACCCGGGTAAGTGTATGCGCCTTCCGCGCCAGTCGTGCGCTGTGGCTGACGCCGTGAGGACGCTCCTCTACTTGCCCTGACATACTCGGCAACAATGCGTCCCGCACTGCCGCAGCGGCTGCGGGCCGACGTGAGAGCTCTCCATAGCGACCTTGTACTTTGCACGTTTTGACTGCACCTATTCTGCTCTGGTGAGTGCTGCAAGTTTCACGTGTACCCAAGTTACGCTTTCGAGTGACTTGTGAAGTCATGCATCACGCATACATAACGTATACATGGTGTGACGGCTCAAGTTATACTTCATTGTTTGTTCGAGATATGTACGATCAAGTGAGCACGCGATTCCGGCTTCTGTTTTGAGCAGCAAAGTCGCCATTAGAATCGCAAAAATCTCTAGTTGCGTCCGATAGCATGTCAGTAAGATTGGATGCCGTACTAGCAAACTTAATTTTTCCCCCGTAGCATTCCAGGAAACAGGTCTGCGATCACCGTAATGTTAGAAGATCTTGTCGCTCTCCTTATTTCTATATCTGCACTTATGCAATGCCGTGGATGTTCTAGCACATAAAGCAATTTCATAGGCGATGTCTCGCATGTCGGTGCCAACGTAAACCACTGTTGAAATTTACAGTCTGAAAACCGGGCTTTCCGCGTGTATGTGGAGCGCCAGATTTTGACTTATCTTGAAGCTTGCCATTTTGTTTACTATCTCCTAGTGGAGGCCAGAGACGAACCCTAACTGTTTAGCGTATTATTATCAAATTTCTGAAATTTACTGTCCTAAAATTTATACTATTGGCCACAAAAGTTTTCGGGATGCATATGCTCGGGGGAAAAATGGCATTGCAACATTGCCTTGCGACCTAGCTGCCTGATAATGTCATACCAGCTGACGAAGCATGCACGTTCCAACACACCTTCAGACCTTACTGGCGACTGGCATGCGTGGCTGCAGAAACAAATTTTCTCCCACATACCAGCATCCCGTAAACATCTGTGGCCGACAGTGCGAGCTTATCTGCAGGCATAAGAGGATGGCAGAGGACCACCACATGGTTTCTTTCTCACGTTAAAATAATGCTCTCTAACTCGTTCCAGAACGAAGCCCATTTTCCTGAGCAACAGAACAAGCAAGAAAAGAAGACGTCGGATGATCCGGACATGCGTCTTCTCCCACACCTCCTCTTGCTACTGCTTGCGCGTTATGCGGCATCCCAGCGCGAATGCAACGGGACTATTATAAGTTACGCCAAGCAGGACGAGCACCCCGTGTTCGGCGATCTCTCCAGTGACCTGTTTGAATCGATTACCAAGTGCCCGTCTGACTTCGACTGCTGCAGTGATGGCACCTTTTCTTGCTACAACTGGACGTACTTAACGTGCTCCTGCACTGGATTCTGCGAGGACTTCGGAGACTGCTGCTGGGACTGTGAAAGGAGGGGAGTCGATGTGGACGCGGTTCCCCTCAATTCGAAATGGAGGTGTACTAGCTTGCTTCTCGAAGGCAGCGTCTCGAAGCATGCTTTTTTAGCGTCTCGGTGCGACGACTTGTGGCCTGTGCATGACGACGTTCGCGAGCGCTGTGAAAATGTCAATTTCAGTCCCGGCGAGATGTTCTTCTACATTCCGGTTACGAGCAAGCGATCGTTGGTAACGTATCGCAATGCTTTCTGCGCCTTCTGCAGTTACGATCTGGATGAGGTACAGTTCTGGAAGGTTGTAGTAGGGACTAACGGAAAGCAGAGGCTGCGGCCCCCTGTCTACATCACGGAGGATTTCTACGGCCACCTGCGCCAGTGCAGCCGATTCCCCCTCATTCAAGACTGCCCCGAGGAAACCGCGGAGTCTGTGACGCGACACTGCAAAGGTTTTTTCGCGCCTGTCATGGATGAGTCGTACGAATCTGTTTTCTACAAGAATGCCTACTGCGCGCGCTGCAACGGAGCCAACGTGGCGTCTCTCTCGTGCGTTCCAGCCGAGAGGATTAGTAGTAAGACGAGCGTTGAGGTTAAAGTTTCTGTCAAGCTGCCGGAACTTGACCTTTCCTCCATATTCCGGACTGTAGCCAAGAATGACAGCTGCTTCTCCGCATACAACGGAAAGTGTTACATCCAGTCTCTCACCTACCGCTACCGCAATGCCACAGCGGCTGGCCCGAGCATGGCGGTCATGATTCGCGGCTACCTAACCATCGTGTGCATATCGGTGTCGCTGTTCTGCCTGTTACTCAAGCTGGCCATCTACATCGTGTCGAAAGAAGGCCGCACCTTCTCTTCACGCTGCACCCTGTGTTTGTCGATGACGCTGTTCTTCACTCACCTGTTTTTCCTCGTCTTCAACGCAGCAGACTTTGGCCGCAAGGTGTGCATTGCGTCTGCAGTGTTCATCCACTTCGGCTTCCTGTCTACAGCCTTCTGGACCGCCGTGATATCGTACGACATCTGGAAGACGCTGATCCTCGTTCGCCGCCCCAGCGGCGACTGGAAGAGTCTCGTTCGGTACTGTCTCGCCGGATGGGGGCTGCCACTATTAGTGATCGGCGTGGCTTCTATCATCAACTGGACCCGGAGTGATTCACTGCTGTCGCCTTCGTACGGCATGCCGAGGTGCTTCATAAACAACAAGTGGAGTCACGTGGTCTTCTTCCTCGCCCCGATGCTGGTGCTGCTGCTTGTCGACATTTCCTTCTACTTGCACACGGTCTTCACCATTCGGAAGACGGAGTCGCAGTCTCAGAAGTTCGACTTCAAGACGAACGTGAAGCCGTCGAGGATCCTGCTGTTCGTGAAGCTTGCCTTCATCATGGGCGTCTCGTGGCTTCTGGGTCTGGTCAGCGGACTCGTCAACTCGCTGCTCATGGACTGCATCAGTATCGTCTTCATCGGGCTGCAGGGTGTGTTCCTCTTCTTCGGTTTCAGAGATCATCGGCGAATCTCCAAGATGGTGTCGTCCTCTTCACTGATCAGCGGACTCTTGAGCCAGCAGCGGTCACGATCGTCGACTACGGCGACGACAGACGTCGCCTTGGCTAACCAGCTGCCCGCCCTTGGGATTACTCACAGAGAGCGAATGTCGAATGACATTGCCTCTACTTGAAAGCACTGATGGCACTTGATGCACTGATGGCGGCATAACCATAGGCTGGTGTCATGTTACGACTCTCTTTATCCGATTCTGTTCATTTCTTGGTACCCGTCGCACAACGTGTCCGGTGTCAGCGATACCGGCGACATGAGGGGTCCGAGACAAATTATCATGGGCGAAAGTTGAAATTTAAATCAAGCTGGAATAGAGTCGCCATGTTATGCGAGCCATAAGATTCTTCGAATCCAGATGCGTGCCAAAGCAGCGGCTATATAAGTGGCACTGCGATGCCATCCGAGATTACAGACTATGCTGGATACGCATGCTCATATCTTTGCTTTATGATAGCAGGCACATCACGCTCAGTTAAAATAGATGAGAGATTATTCGTGTTACAACAGCTCAAATGTTTGGACTATTTTGAACGAAAATTTTTCATGAGGACAGGAACTAGCGTCGTAACGAGAGAATCTATGTATAGTTTGGTTTATGACGGTTTAACGTCCCAAAGCGACTCAGGCTATGAGGGACGCCGTAGTGAAGGGCTCCGGAATTTCGACCACCTGGGGTTCTTTAACGTGCACTGACATCGCACAGTACACGGGCCTCTAGAATTTCGCCTCCATCGAAATTCGACCGCCGCGGCCGGGATCGAACCCGCGTCTTTCGGGCCAGCAGCCGAGCGCCATAACCACTCAGCCACCGCGGCGGCAATCTATGTATAGTAGCCCATGTTTTCCTGATGGCGGCAGATCTGGTTTGGTCGCGACTTTACAATTTTGTTTTATTGCGACAATTTTTTGTTGTTGATTTTTAGCGGGACAGTTCTCAGTGATGCTTTTACGTTCTCTAAAGAGAAGGTGCGCTCAGGAGAAGCGACAAGGGAAGATGATGCCGCGTTATAACGCGGCATCGTATACTTTAATTAAACCCTGAGTTACATTACGGAGGACACATGAGCGGCAGCTTGACACTTACGCAGAAGCAGTCAAAGCTTTATTCAAGAGTCTTACAGGGTTCTTCACTTCTACAGTAATAGCCTGATGTCATATAGTAATAGCTTGATAGATGGATGTTTACCGGGCTTTACTGTATCGTAGTAGTAGCAATAGCAGTAGAGTTAGCGGTATAGTAATAATAGTTGCACGTATGTCGCATATATACAAAAAATCTCAGTGACGTCACCACTCCTGATAAATTGACTACCGTCTGATCGATGTGAGTTCAGCATTGCTGTGAGGATGTGCCATTTGCGGTCATCTGGTCAAATCTGTAGGGCCTGAAAAACTGCGGACGTGGCGGGCTTTGAACTAGCAGTAGTTAGTAGTAGCGGTAACAGTAGCGTTAGCCTTAGGAGCAGTAGCTGCAGTAATACTGTTTCGTGAAAGAAAACTCATTGTCGTCACAACTCCTTCATTCATGTTATTAGCTATTGGCCATTGACAATGTGCCATCTCTTTCAACCTGATCCATGAGGTTTCGACCCGTGTGGGATTTGGAGTCTGTGCTCTCGGTGGTGTTGGAGGAAGGATCGATGGTGGAATGGTCGCTGCAGTTGTCGATGCCACTGCATCACTCCGCAAAAGGACGAACAATCTGAGAGTTTTGTTTTCCTAATTTCATATCAGCTATCAAAGTTATCGTACAAGTACAGCGAAGTGGTAGCAGATATTCCACAACCTTGATTTTGCAAGCGAAGGCATTCTGAATATTATTAGGAAACGATGTAATGTTTGAAGTTACAATTACTGCTCGAAGAAAAAAAAGCTATCACTTACAGAAATGTTTGTAAAACCGATAGCGAGTTACTTAAGAGAAAAAATAGGCCTATATAGAAACTAGCAAAAACGCTGCCTTTTGGCACTATGCTAACGTTCGTACACTGTTCTGTTTCTCTGCTTGTTTTATGAGCGGTGCATTACTTCAAACGTTTCAGTTGTCGCTTCGATTGTCGCATGCGCGCATCTTGTTATACTTTTTAATTTATCTAGTCAAAAACTGCTGTGATTTGTGGTGTCGACTACATGTACAAGCCATCAAACATGAATGGTCGGACACTTGTACTTTGCTTTACGTGTATGAAATACATCTGAATAAAAGAAAGTGAAAGCCAAACGCAGTCAGTCATCTCATTAAATATCTGTTAAATATCAGTGTTTGTGTGTACGCGTCCAGCAATTTTTCTCTAAATATTAATAAATTCACCCCATGCCTGGGCCGGTTTAGAAATCTCATTACTGGATTCCCAAGCGAGTGAGCAGAAGGTTCCCGGGATTGCCTATAGGTGAGCTCTGAAATAATCGGTTTAACTCGTTCAGCCATTATCTCCCCTTGCTTTGCACTATAACCCGCAGTGCACCATCGCGCTTTCGTCAAATTTGTTATGAAATGGACAAAATTTTGAAACCACTGACGTCATAACACAGTGTGACCTACTTTGACTAAAAGTGCAAATATGTACGAAAGCGCTTAATACGCTACTTAATAGTCACGAAAATGTTCTCAACCCTCTCCCGCGCAAGCAGAAAGCGCTTATCTTGCGCGTCTGTATTTTATCCCTGTTTCCCAACCGGTTTTTCCAAGAAAATGGTTTCAGGAAGGGCTATTAAGCACTTGGCCAGACAATACAAGAAGAAGGCAGCAGAATAAACACCGTCTTCCTAAAGAAGTTAGTGGGAAAAAAAATGCCTGGGGGACATATGAAAACGAATATTCAACAGCCTCGGTATTAAGAGAACCGCAATTTACGACAGGCGACGAACAATTTAAAGCGATAAACGAACACATTTATTTAAGGCAAGTAGTGACTACAAATCCGGATTACGAGACTGAAATAGCTAGGGGAATAAAAATGGTGTAGAGTACAGTTGGCAGGTACTTTCCGGTCACGTGTACCCGTATCCCTTAAGAGGAAAGTATACAATAGTTGTGTCTTGCTAGGGCTCACCTATGGGACAGGAACGAAAAGAATTCAAATTAACTGCGGACAGTGCAGCGGCTGTAGAAAATGAAAACTATAGGTGGAACGTTAGGAGACAGGAAGAGAGCACAGTGCGTCAGGGAACAAACGCGAGTTAAGAGGAAACTCCATGGGCGCCAAAAAGCGATGCGACGAAGCGATGCGGTGTGGCCAGAACCGCCGTTGCATACTGGGAAAACCCTGTGTAAACGACCGCGCCAGTCGGCATGCGCGATGTGCACCAACGGATATGTGCGTTCGTTGGGTGCTGCGCACTCCGGCTTCGTAAACACTGCCGTAATTTTTCACCTCGATCTACTCATAAGCGAGCAAGCTGTGCAAGTGGGCACTTTCGCCGCGACTGATTCTGCATCGACCGCTGAATTGCAACGGCACGGGTTCGGGCACCCGTAACCGCGGCACAACACGCATTTCACCCTGCGGTGCGCCCTCCCTCAGCTCGCACGAAATTTTGTTAACCCATCGTTACCGGCAGCAGAATGTACTTTTTCTCTTTTAATATTGTGGCTCGCCCTCACAGCTATGGCAAAAGCAATATTCTCTCTTCGACGATGCAACGGCGATGGCGGTGACCAACCCGGCGCTCCGGCTGAGACAAAGATGGAACAGTGGCGAGGTGCAATATGACAAACCGGAAGCGTGTTCTGCGAGCAGGGGTCCGGTTGGCTTGTCTTACGAGGCAGTTCCGGGTGAAAATTTTGGGAATCCAGAACCGAGCGAAGGGACAAGCGACACGGGCAAAGCACTTCGCCTTTAATGACACCCTAGTCGAAATGAAGAAGAAAAAGGGGGCATATGTGCAGTGCATGTAATGCGTACAGCAGGTAAACCCTGGTCCCTCAAGGTAACAACGGATTCCAATAGAGGGCAACCGTAGCAAAGAGCTGCGGAGGGTCCGGGAGGCGTATGAGACTATAGAAAAATTGCGGGGATAAGATGGCCGCTGTTAGCGGAAGACGCAGTTAATTGGAGCTCATGGAGTGCGGGAGGCCTTCCTCCAACAGTGGGTGTAGTTAGGCTGATAACGAAAATGCTGCGCGCCTGCAGGCAAGAGAACGCCCAAACAGGCAAACATCGAGGTTTAGGTCTCAGTAGTTATAGAATGCTATGGATGCCTCGACCTCGAGCAGTGAAAGCGATTGGCAACTCCCACGTTTTTTGTTTTTTCATTGTACGGTAGGTGTCGGCCCGTTGCCCTGTATGGTTTCGCTAAAGTCCGAATCACATCCTCATTGCGTTTTTGAAACTTATCGCGAAGTGCGAATAAGACGAGCCCTATATAAAATTTAGGTGCTCCCGGGGCCCCCCGTTAAAGCGCCTGCCGACCTGCACGAATACTCCAGGAGTCAGGTCGCGAAAACTATGAATGAAATGCACAACTTCTGAGCATCTAACAATTTAATTCCGGTGCTGTGTGTCGCAGGACATCACCTTAGCTCCCCCTTCCTTCAAGACGTGGTTGGCCTCTTATCGGTGCCTCCCAAGTTTTTATGCGAAAGCGTTAAGGCCCCGTGTCGGCGTTGCCGTCGGTGTGACAGAAAAATGAGGCCTAGTCGATTACAAGAGGCTCCCATAGATGGCGCCAGCCACACCGGCGGCGCATAGGAAACCCCGGACCCTCGGGCCCTCGGGTTGCGAGCCAGAAATGGTACCGCTCTGCCATGCATACACGTTCGTACGGCTTGGCTAAAAAGGGGCTTTACATGCATGTCGGGTGGTCTTCCCCATGATTGTGAAAGAGGAAGCAGGGTCCGTGTCTGCCTGGGCCAGAGCGCCGCTGTCGCGTCATATCCTCAGAGGGGGAGCTTAAGTGTCCCCCAACTTTTTCGCAACTTGGGTTACTTACTGCAAACACAATGACAATTGGAGTAAAACTTTGAACTAACGATTCACCACCGAGATAATTCTTTATTCTAGCCAATCATGGAGGTTCATTAGCCGTCGAATGGAAGTCTACTACGTCGCAAGTTGCTTTGCAACAGTTCTCGTTGGTTCTGCATTGTCGACGCTTACATCTCCTTCGGCTTAATAGCGGATCCAAAGCCAGTGCTTGAAGTGCCGCACCTGCCGCTGAAATCCAACGCACAGGTTCACAGAAATGCGTCCAGCGTCACCTGAATATAAGGTCGCAAGCGACCACAGGACCTCAGTCACACTTCCAGAAGAGCAAATCCTTTAGCTAGTGTACCAAGAAAAAGGCCATGCGCGACCTTCAGAAGAGGAGCACATTCGCGGGGTGCGAAGTGTTCAATGGCTTCTTGCGCATGTCGTGACAAGAAGAAAAGTTCTGCAGCGAGAGTTCGTTTGGTGCAAATCCGTAGGCCTCTAACAGTTGGTGCAGTACCTGCAAGGTGTCACGGTGCAGCCGTGGTCTTCGCGATTGGATCCAGGCCCACTCTGAAACAAGTCACAAATTTGTTGGCTTTATTCTGTTTCGCGGCTGTCACCTTAAATTGTACTGTAGCACGGGACTGTCAGGGATACACGCCGTTGGGATTCACAACTAGGCATAACATTAGAGTTGTTTACGAACCAAGGGCGCCAGTGACACATGGAAAGATATTTGGTAGCAACCAATATTGCAACGCAAAACATGCACGCGCGAGGCAGCAGTAATAGGCAGGACAAATTCAGCCGTCAGTCATTAATCTGGTTAAGGAAATTCAATACAATCTTTATAATATGTACGGACAGGATTCTATATTCCTAAAACGAAATAATTTACAAAATGCTCCTCATGCACTATGTGTGTGCATGCATATACTGTCAGTATAACGCTAGTAAGAAATTAGCGATCGCTGACCAGATCAAAAAATGAATACCATGTTTAGTATGTAAGCAAAGAACACGTAAAAGGCTCTGAAACGTAATTATTAATTTTGGCCTGGTCAGTGACTGCAAATTAGCCTATTTCTGACATGCATCCATTCCGAACTGTACGGAATTCCATCGAGCACTTGACTATACAGTACGAAACTAACGCAGTGTTCTCTTCAAAGATCCTCGCTTAAGTGAAAATGCCTTCTGTTTTTCTTGAATATTCATTTGGCTAACACGTAAAAATGAGCATACCTTGCGCAGCGGCAGTTTTACGCTGCAATGTTTCTTGTATGGTGTGGATAAAGGGCGGTAATGAGAATTTTCCCGCAGCTTGAGCGTACCAGAAGGTTGGAATAAGGATAACATTATCCTAATCCATAAGGAAGGGGACGTCAAGGAGTTGAAAAATTACAGACTGATCGGCTTATTGTCCGTTGCCTACAAAGTATTTACTAAGGTAATCACTAATAGAGTCAGAACAGCCTTAGACAGTAATCAACCAAATGATCAGGCAGGCTTTAGTAAAGGATACTAGACAATAGACCATATTCACACTATCAATCAGATGATAAATAAACGCGCAGAAATTAGCCAAATCCCATATATAGACTTCATTGATTACGAGAAAGCATTTGTGGAAACTTCATTAGTCATGCAAGTATTGCGGAATCAGGGTGTAAAAGGGCCCTATATTAAAATTCTGGAGGATATCTATAAGGCCTGCACAGCTACCATAGTCCGCAATAAAGTGTGTGTATGGGGGTTTCACGTCCCAAAGCGACTCAGGCTATAAGAGACGCCGTAGTGAAGGGCTCCGGAAATTTCGACCACCTGGGGTTCTTTAACGTGCACTGACATCGCATAGTACACGGACCTCTAGAATTTCGCCTCCATTGAAATTCTACCGCCGCGGCCGGGATCGAACCCGCGTCTTTCGGGCCAGCAGCCGAGCGCCATAACCACTCAGCCACCGCGGCGGTTAGTCCGCAATAAAGTGAGCAATAAAATTCTTTTAATGAAGGGTGTAAGGCAGGGAGGCACGATCTAGACAACACTATTCACCGCATGTTTACAGGAGGAATTCCGAGGCCTGGATTAGGAACAGTTACGGTTAAGAGTTAATGGCGAATGCCTTAGTAATGTGCGAATCGCTGATGACATGGGATGAACTGCAAAGCATGATCAATGAGCTAGATAGGCAAAGCAGAACGGGGGGTCTAAAAATTAACACGCAGAAGCAGGGAAGCAGAAGCGCATGAGAGAGTCGTTTGCCGTGCATGCGGTGGGCGTAGTCTGGTTGATGACGATGATCGTTTGAGGATCCTCAACTGGGCGGGACCTCGCTAACCCGCCGTTGTAAAGGGTGCAGAGTCGTGCTCTAGAAGCAATATATTAAGAGCGTGTCTATGGACAAAGGAAAATTATTGTCTCCATCCACGTGCGCATTAATCCGCGATATCATGCTTTCTAAGCCATCGAAGTTGTATGGAAAATCCGTCCTTGCCTGCAAGACCCATTGCTTGGCTCAGCGGGGGCAATAGAACACGTTTATTCGGTTTCGTTGGCTACTTGTAAAGTCTTTCCATAACGGAATACCCCAGCAATACCAGTCGCTTGATTGTTGCGGCCCCGTCTGCTGGAAACGTCCATATTCTCCGGAACTTTGTTTTCGACTGTGAGCGAAGGCTTATTATAACCTAGAGTTCTGGGCAGAAAAGCCAGTTTTCACTAAAACTGTGCGCTTAAACAACAACAACAACAACAACAACAGAAAGAAAAACGCCGGCAAGCCAGGAAAAAGTAGCTGAGCCAACAAGGCTTCTGGCAGCAGTCAGGAGCCAAAAACAGCAGAAGTGTCGGCTTCTCTGCTCTACATGGTTCCTGACTAGCCACGTGATTGTGTCTGGCCAACAGAGGCGAGACCTGCGCGTGCAAAGCGAATGCCCAGCTCTGCTCTCATCGAGAGTACTAAAGGGTTAGCTCAGCCGTTGCCGCGGCAAGTTCAAGTTGGCGCTTTCAAACCTTAGCCGTTGAAGCGCTAGCTTGAGCTCTACGAGAGGCTTGTATGACCTGAAAGGTAACCCTTGTTTTAAGCTAGAATTTCTTGGATGAATATGTACTTGAAAACCAGGCTCTCCGGGGGCAAACTAGAAATTTATAAAACAACACTCTGTTATCTAGCTTTCTCAGGCCCACAACTTACTCTCAGTGAATGTTACGGCATTGGTAAAAGCACGAATAGTCCCCAATCTTGCGCAGTTGTATTGTTCTTGGCCGCGACATTGAGATGAAATTGCGCGGTTTTGTCGTCCACCCTTTGGAAGTTTCCCCCCCGGGGAGCTGCCAGCCACGTTTCCGTGCTGCTTTGGTGCTGTTGCGCCACCTGTAGAGGTTGCGCGTAAGCGCGTTGCACACTTTGTGGCCTCCGAGACGGCTCTGGGTTATCCACCTTCTCACTCTTTCCGACTGCGGCGCTAGGGTCGTCTTTGCCTCTACGCCGCTTTGCCGCGTTCTGCGTCGCGCGGCGGCGTTCAGTTTGTATTACGCACACGTTGACTTCGTTTACGGTGCCTGGTACCTTCCTTGAGACGAGAACGTTTACGTTACGGCCGTCGCGGAAAGACACCAATCAATACACGGCAAAATAGTCAGACTGCGGAAAAGATCGAGCATGCGGAACGTAACCACGAGGTTTTGTGGAGCAGTTGGCACACTGTCACTCAGTTTCGGAATCTCAAGAAATCTCAGACTTGGACAGCAATACCGATCCGACATATGAGCGCTGGGAGGCAACCCTTCATAGCCACAGTCCCCTCGACCAGAAATCGTTGGTTGAGAGGGGCCGGGTTATGATGGCGACCGATGGGTTCTCCTACAGAACCAACTCAGTATTTATGCTCTTAATAAATGTTTATCCTCCTCCTCCTCCTCCTGCTCCTCCTCACTATTCAGGCCTCTGACACCATTTCTTATGGGAATTTTATTGCTTGCTTTATGGAGTACTATGATAGCTATGACTGATGAGGTTTCGAGTGAGTTTTCACGTATTCATCTAATAGCATCTCATTAGAAAAGGTGCTTGAATATAAGTATTTGAGTGTTATTTTTACTAGTAACTTATCTTGTTAGAAGCGTATTGTTTCATTTGCAGCACAGCCCTCATGAAATTAGGATATTTAAGAGGTGTTTTGCCTGAAGTTCCTAGAGTTCTTATTGTTGTACAATTCATTAATGCGTCCCTTACTTGATTACCTTGCGTTATATGGAACCCTCACAAACTAAAATATATTACCAAGATCAAAAGTGTTCAGAAAAAAGTCGTTTGCTTCATTTGTCATCAGTACCGACGTGATTTTCGCCAATTTCCGCCCTTCCTTCATTGTAACCAAGAACTTTAGCGCCGCCATTTAGAATCTTTTAAATTTCTTTATTGTATTACACATGCTCGTTATCGACTTTCATGTACCAGTTATATTACCCCCGCTGAAACCACGGACACATGATATTACCATAAACTTATCCTTGTCCCTTATTATGCTCGAACCAATGCATTTAAGTACGGCTTTTTCCCTCGTACCATCGAGGCTTGGAGTTTGCTGCCTGCTCATTCCGCTCCCTATGTTGATATTATTAGTCACATATAGTCACTCACTTTGTTAACCTCACAGAATTGTAAGTAAATTCATGCTATGTTGGAGTTGTTGTGTTTTCTAGATTGTTTGATTGTAGTGTATATTTATCTTGCATTTTCAATGTACACCCCCAATCCTGCGGTAGCTTCGAATAGAGCTGCAGTATGTAAAAATAGATAAGTAAAAAATATTCGAAGGTATATTTGTTGTCTTTTTTGGCCCTGACTGGACGAGAGAGCTCTACATTTTACAGTTCTGCGAACAACTTGTGAGATGAAATACAGAAATTCTGCAGATATAAGTTTGCGGCAAATGACACAGGACGTAGTTAACCGGGCGTCATTGAGAGAGGCCTTTGTCCTGCAGTGGGCGTAGCATGGCTGACGATAACTTACTGTTGAGTGGAGCGAGGTCCAGTGTGCAGGCAACTACAACAGCATAGTCTTTGTAGTTTGTGCTGACCACAGTGTAGTAGACACCTTCACCTGAAGAACAGAATGAAAGAACATTAGCCAAATGAAATGTAGAGGGATGCAGCGCGAACTTTCAATACTTTCAAGAATTACTGCTAGCGCGGTACCTTAACGCAGACGCTCCCAAAACGTGCTGATCCTGGCGGCCGCATGTAACTCTTGTATCCCTTTTAGAAAACTGGCACGTTCGCCTTCCCAAATTTTCGACTAGGGCGCCAGTTTATAGAAAAGTTTATAGAAAGATTATAGATAATGATATTTTCTATCGAAGTTTAGTTATTAAACATTATCAGTGGCATGTTGGAAGAAAAAAAGAGGACATCCTATAAGTTCGCTCGGGAAACTGGTAGACTGAACAAGCAGTAAATCTGCGAAAACATCCTAAAACTTTGTCAATTAAGGACACAGCCAGCATTCAAAAGCATTTAGACGCCGCAGTACCCGGTGATAGAGCAGCTTGAGAGAGTCGTCGTTAACAGTACTAGAGCTTTCCAGACGATGCCAGCATGGAATGTGATAAACGAGTGCGCAAAATCCTGGTAAAGCGTGGGGGGTGTTACTCGAGTGGATCAAGTACCTCTGTACGTCACCCCTCACCAGTCTCGCGGTGGGGAGCACGCTCAAGATGGTGTCAGAAGCAACACATGCAACTGTTCGCAACGTCTACAACACGTCAGTGGCCAATAAACTGCATCAGGACAAGACAAGGCCTCCTCCCACTGAAAGCCCCCGCAACAGCGGAACGAAAAACCGACGTCGAAATCGAATCCAAAGACGCAGTGTGAAAGCCAGCTGCACTGTAGAAGCACCATCATCTTGAAAAGCTTTAATCATGAAACCATTAAGGCGAAATCACCACTCGTTAAAGCATTGAGGACCGTCGCGTCAGACTGCCGATCGTTTGCTCAGTTTTTTCGCGTAATTAACCTTTACAAAAAAACATTGACTGTCCATTTACATTTCGTTGAGGTTTTGTTGCCTTGACGGTTTGTCAATGATAATTCAACAGTCATTGAATTTCAACAAACCTCAATGAAATTTTTGTTGCGAACTCCTCAGCACAGTATCTGTTGCGTAGTACATGTTCTTGAGATCCGGTCGAGAGGCTGGTGATGTAGCTGAGCCTAGCATAAGTAAAGTGGGCCTAATCTATATGCACCTGGCATACTTTAGTCTTGCCATCATGGGTGAGAACGCAGCGCCTGAAAAGACTCCAGTAAGCCGCTCAAACTAGCCCTTTCAGAGGAAAGCTGCCTATTCTACAATGCACCCTCAGGCCTACGTTTTGTGGAAATTCGTATGCACGCTCATGGTAAAGCGGCTCTTGCTGTTGGCTTTACTCTTGGTGTTCTTGAAGTAATCAAGGTATTTATTTAACGAACATCGCATGTGAACTGAATAATTTCATGGCACACGAAATAAACACAATAAACACGAAATAGCCACAATAATAATTTCGATAGCTTTGATGATTGCCAGTTCATCACCTGTATCGATCGAGGCACCGTTGATGAAGCGAAGTAAACGAGCGTCAGTGGTGTGTGTGTGTGTGTGTGTGTGTGTGTGTGTGTGTGTGTGTGTGTGTGTGTGTGTGTGTGTGTGTGTGTGTGTGTGTGTGTGTGTGTGTGTGTGTGTGTGTGTGTGTGTGTGTGTGTGTGTGTGTGTGTGTGTGTGTGTGTGTGTGTGTGTGTGTGTGTGTGTGTGTGTGTGTGTGTGTGTGTGTGTGTGTGTGTGTGTGTGTGTGTGTGTGTGTGTGTGTGTGTGTGTGTGTGTGTGTGTGTGTGTGTGTGTGTGTGTGTGTGTGTGTGTGTGTGTGTGTGTGTGTGTGTGTGTGTGTGTGTGTGTGTGTGTGTGTGTGTGTGTGTGTGTGTGTGTGTGTGTGTGTGTGTGTGTGTGTGTGTGTGTGTGTGTGTGTGTGTGTGTGTGTGTGTGTGTGTGTGTGTGTGTGTGTGTGTGTGTGTGTGTGTGTGTGTGTGTGTGTGTGTGTGTGTGTGTGTGTGTGTGTGTGTGTGTGTGTGTGTGAGTGAGTGTGTGTGTGATCTTTTGACTTCGGCTCTCGTTTAACCATATTTATACACTATGCAGGAAAGCGAACAGTTTAGGAATACTTTCTGACAGCATCCCTGTGCAGGTTGATGAACGTAGTTCTATTTGTCGTTTGTGCCGCGGCATGTCCATAACTGACGGAAACATTTTCTGTCAGCGGTGAAGTGCCACTGGCTCTAACGGTGACGTCGGGTGTGTGGGGAACATAAAATAATAGGGAGCAGGTATTTGGCCGGTGAACACGCATACGTTGCTGCGCGTTTTTACCTGATTTCTGCTGAGCCTGACTTCAGGTGAGTTGTTTGCTCAATTTGATTTCTTCAGGAATCTTGCTCCTTCGGTCACTGCTTCTGGCTCCTGCTTATGTTTCCCTTGACGATTATTTTTCTTATAATCGGGCAAGTGGCGTTTTCGAGTGTATAGCCAACGAAGAGTTGTGATCAGAAAGTGTTCAAATCTGGCTTGTTTTGCTCTATCGAGCACAAGCTGGCCGTTTTAGTCATCGGCCCCAAGTGCAACTCATTGTTGTCTTGTATTTGGCGAAGTTGTCCATTTTTTGTCGCCGCTATGTTCGTGGTGTATACCTTCGGGCAGGCTTGGGCAGCGGAGCCAGCCCAAATGGAAAAAATTGGGCTAAGCCGGGTCCAACTTTGGCGAGGTCGGCGAAGTGTGTGGGCCCTTGTGTCTACCTCTTCTGGCCGTTGGGATACAAACGCAAAGAGGACACAGGACAAAGATAATAGTGAAAACAGTGTCTGTTACTGCGCCTGCTGTCCTAGATCTCTGCAGTTGTGCACACCGTGGCGCGCATCAGCTAAGCAGTCCAGTTCCAGAGGTGGATTTGAAAAAGAGGAGGGCAGCGGCTGCCCCCCCCCCCCCCTCCTAAGTGAGCAGTTTCTCATAAAAAAAACTATGCTGAGCCCCATTTTGTTGACGAAAAAATAGCAGAAACACGCGGCCGCTCGTAAGGCAGAGATAATGAGCCAAAATGACTACTCCGTCAACTGCCCTCCCAACCGCTGTGATGGTTGCCCGTTTTGGACTACTCACGATCGTCTTCGGTGATGACAGTCGCCCCGTCACACTTCGATGGATCGATGAATATCGCGTCGGCTTCCAAGGACACCACGTTATTGCTGCAATTTTATAACAAAGAAGTTATTCACATGTAACTACAGGCAGTAGAATTTGTTTCTATGTAAAAGCGTTTTGTGAAATGCAGGCGCAGTCTATCGATCTCAAACTAACTGCTCGATGGATACGGACTTGACCACAGAAACAGCAGTCGATAACAAATAAAGTGTGCTGCGTTATTTTTTGTTTCCTTATTTTGGCGTGTTAATGTGAGCAACAATTTCTTGTCTCATGAGCAACTTTTACCACAGATGACCTTGTAGTGCAGTTCTCTCAGTGCTCACAAAAGGACGTTCACATCGGTTCAGACTGCAAGCACATTGCTTATTGCACTGTAACATTAGGCATAAAGTTTCTTATTTCAATATTTTGTTGTGATTAATTTATTGATTACTTTACAATGCTGTCGCTCTTATAGCGACGGCCTAGCAAGTTTATCATGAACGTATGTACACATGGGTGCGACAACGATTAAAACAAAAACAAAAAAGATGTTGCAGTCCCAGAGCAAAAAAAAAATTAGCTAGAAAGACAAGATGTAAGGCTTCATACATTCTGGGATTGTACATGACCGTAGTTTTGTGGACGGCTGGTTAACCTAAAATGCCCAGGAGAAGAAAACATTGCACCGTGAAATCAGTCCCCGGTAACGCTTCCAGTACAGACTCGGTGACCGGGCTGCTTCTTAAAACCAAAGAAAGAAAAAAGTTCGTTGCTTCAAATATGCTCACTGAGATAAAGCGGAACTAAGTGTCGGGGAATTTCGGCTTCACTCTAAAATCGCATGTGATTATCTCTTCGCCGCCGAAAGTAGAAAAACTGATATTTGCGTCTGCACTAAACCAAGAACACTAGCTCCGTAACAGCGTGTTTCAGTCGACAGTCAGTACAGCAGAATCTGCGTTGACGTACCTGACGTCGAGAGCTTTCTTGACGATTCGCAGACCAGCAGAGCCCAAAGGTTTGTACTGCGTCATCACACAGTGCAGAGTATCTGAGTATGGATCAGAGGTCTTGGCCAAGTCATACCACCGTCCTCTGAACTGGAAGAAGTTTATGTTAACGAAAGTTAATATTCACGAAAGCGGGATTCGCACGAGCGACTCCTACTTAGAGCGCTGCTATGTTTCCCGCCGTAAAAGGAACAGCCTGAGGACGGCTAGCACAAAACGGGCGCTTGGACCTCATTTTGCTCGAAGACTACCCCGCAAATAGAATCATTGCCGAGAACAGGCGCTGAACCTGTTGCCTTCTTGTGGCTACCCCACCGCAATGCGATGAACATTTCGTTACAGTCCACATCTCCTTACTCAAGCCGGGTAATCGACAAATGGTGCGTGCGGTTGTTGAAATACCTAAAATGATTGACAGGGCATTTTAACCTCGTTTATATATGGTAGTGCGTTCAGGCGGCTATTCTGTAGAGTATTTCGCGCTGGGTAAAGACGCCTATACTGAGCTTAAAGCCGGAAGCAGCACAAATCCAGCGGAGACGTTTGCACTAATTTGTCCTCGACCGACATAAACGGGAAACCCTACTTGTCGTGCTATAATTCGCCTGTCATAACAATCGAAGGCCAGCAGACCAGTCTGCGGTAAGCTCGAGACGGGTTGCGTCAGCAGGACCACAAACGACGTAGGTTAACTCGCTCTACCAAACATGTAAATTTCAAGGAAACATTGTGAGCCAAGACGTACGGAGCCCGAATTCAGCTCACTTTCATATGAGCCGCGCAAACAATGTTACACAAAAGAACTTAAGGCCACTGCGGCGAAAATTCAGTCTTCACGTCACCGCTAAAAGCGGTTCAATACTTAAAATGTAGCATGCAAGACATTTTCTGTAGAAATTGCAGCACGGCCTTACATCGATACAGCCTGCAAAAAGGTGAAAGTAATGCAGTTTGATATGGGGTAGCAGAATTTTCGTCCTGACCCTTGTCTGAACGGCTGGTTTTCGCATTCGAGTCGTTTTTGTCAACGAGGGTCGTGTAAATGAAGCACGCGCAACTGAATTGTGAGTATACGTCTTCTGTCGTTTAGGCTGGTTACACTTGCCTGCTTTACAACGTGGTCCACTCCACGCCGCACCTTCCACTTATCGCTAACTCATGAAAAATCTCCGCTTCAGTTATGCTCCAGATATTTAATGTCAAACGCCCCTTACCAAGTATGGACTAAGCGTACTCAACTTTCATTTCACCCCTTCGCACAGGACAAAGTAACGCTGCCCATGCAGGAAAGAAAACTGCCGGTGTACAATGGGGAGCAGACGTACTTACATACCTTGGACGGCTGAAAACGCTTCATGGCTGGAATGTCGGAACAGTGCTTATGACCAACTGCAATAGGGACGCTCTGAATAAAAACAGTTAGTCCTAGAACCCTAGTCACCCACTTTTGCATATTCTCTATAAGGACTACGCTTACAAGTACGATAGCAGTATTACAAGCTGCAAAAGTATACAACTGCAGGTGCTTCCAGGAAGCGCAAAATCCCAAGCAGACAGTGAAGCGAGCGCTTTGGCCAGCGATGCCCGACACAAGTGAGCTCGATGCCAGCGGGTGGTCTAATGCCACTGCGGGGAGCGCAGAAAGCGACGGCATAATTGCCGTCAAAGCCCCCCTCCCCACTACTACCGCCAATAAGCGAATGACGCTTTTGTTATCTGGCTGTGACGAATAGCCCGGGGTAGTTAAACGGGCCGGCAATGAGGCGTACCGCTAGGGGGTCGGCGGGCGCATCCAATAGTGCGTGAAAACCGGAGCGAATCCAGTCGGCTGCTCCCGCTCGCAACGTGAGCCTGACCCCGGGTCACTGGTGTTCAGCGTCACGCACCAGAGACTGAATCCGCGCCTGCGCAGACGGTAAGCATTCGCGCCGTGCTGCTCTTGAGCGCAGCGTTTACGGACCCTTCAGAGCCAACAATTCTCTCCCTCAGCGGGCCTTCCTCATTGGGATGAAGACCCTATTTAAACCGCGCCAATGAAGAAGGCTTTGCGCAGACGAAGGCAAGGCCTCTTGTTGAAACGTTGGCAAGCACCCTGAGGCTTTCCCCTCCCTTGTTCACTTTGTGATTTAATATGGACAAAAACATTTTTGGGAAAAAGTTTATGATCGCAATTTTCTCGTATAACGTAAGATTTCAGAATAACAATCAATATATCCACCGACCACCACTGGCAGTCTTGAATTTTGTTTGCTATTAGCGTTTTTGCTATCGTCAAAAGCGTTGGTGATTGGTTTTCTATGGCAGTCTTAACTTCTCGATGCGATCGATGGAAACACGTTAAAAGAAAGACTTTGTTGTACATCAGGTGAATGCACCGTTACCTTCAATATTTTCGTAACTGTGTCTTCCAATTTTTCATATTCAAAATTTTTGTCTGGGAATGTTGGACATGTTCAAAGCTCCGGTTCAAGAGTCAATGTGTGCTGTAATGGTTAGTACATTCAGCTGCAGGTCGACAGGATGGTGATTTGAATATTGTTTTTGTTGTGTTGTTTTGTTGAAGTATGTACACAGGCAGTGTAACGTACTCCTTTGCCAAACTATGCGTGGAAGGGACAATGCGGCATATAACATTAGTAATAAAGCAAGAGCATGAATATCAATAAAGGTTTCGTGTTAACTTTAGCCCTCTGAGGGCGCTGTGTACACAATCGCGTACAAAAAGTAGCGACTTTTCTATGTACACAATTGTGCACACAGCAGAACTAAGTCACCGTTTTTTGTGAGAGTGTGCGCCCGCTAACATTTACTTTTTGTACCACACTAGCTGGAGGCTACTCATGTTGAACATAATGTCGCTTTTTACGTTGTGCAGTATGAGTACGTATAACAAATAAATTTGAAAATTAACAAGTGTGGTGCACATGCTTTCACAGAGCCAGGGGCGCTGACTTCACATTTTGCATTTGCCTTCTATGTACAGCTTTGAAAAAAATTGTTACCCGATTTTCCAACGCTTGGAGTGCATATTCGACAAATGTGGATCATTAAAAGCGAGCGGAAATTTTTCGCTGCCATAATTTGTGCGCGGTCATTGTGGTAACGGAGTGATGCGATCGACGTTATCAATCACTCGCCATCACACGCATTCTTTTTCTGCAGGACATCCACCATTTATGGAGGAGAAAAGGCGGCACGCGACATTACCGACCACGGCAAGTCATAAAACGCTACTAACCCCGTCTTGCAGCCCCCTCCACGACCGTCCCGGGCCTCTTGTGTCAAGGGTGATGCCTAGTAATGCCCTGTTCGGCTGCCGCCTCCCGTTTCAACAGTCATTATTTGCACAAAACGGCGTTGTGGAAGTGGTGTATGATTCCCGTCTATGGCCCAGTGCGCTGATCAATGCACAGCTGTACTTGCGAAACATTCACTTCTACTTTTGTCTAGAAGTTTTTTCTTTACTGCTTTGGTTGGCATTTCAAAAAGAATAATAACGCTTCATAATGCGACGGGCATTTTGCAACGGTTCGATAACCATCTCACATTTTGTGCTGTAGCGAAGAACGCAATGTGACTTCTGCCCGCTTTTAATTCGTGAGCTCAAAAGTGAGGGAAACCATGTCTTCAGGAAAGAGCTCTGCCACGGAAGATTTAGTGGACAAGTTTCAGTGAAGAAAATCTGTGTTGTTCATGACCTGATACTGCATTCGCAAAAAAAAAAAATCATGCACAAAACAGCCAGACGTCTGTTCCTGGCCGTACATTTGGTTTTCCAGGCCTTACTACGTTGGCTCTAAAGCCGGGATATCCGGAATCCTGGGACCGTAGAAAAAGCAGGACGCGTTACACACGTTCATTCTGAACATACTGAGAGGCAAGTGGGCCTCAGCTTTTACAGTGTGGCATCGGTATTCTCAAAGGAGTACTGCTGCTATACCGGAAAGGATGACATTGCTAGTTAGACAGGAACCTAGCTAGTGGGCTCGTCATCGACAGTTTTCGCTTCCACAAATCGACGCCAGAGTACGACTCATTTTTGTAGTGAGAGCTACACTGGGCTACCAGTCTAGCATTTCACGGTACGTGGGAGAGGCCAGTTGTGCGCATGCGCCGTTGCCATGGCAACCGAAGAGGAGCAAAGTGCGGCATGCGCTTCGCTGTCGCCGCGGCCGTGCGCCCGCTCCACTCAAAGCCGAGCGTGACGTCATGCGGATGATCAGTTGTGCGCATGCGCCGATACCATGGTAACTAGAGAGACCCCACCGCTGCGCCACGTTCTTCGTCGCCGCCTCGCCGCACGCCGCTCTATCACCCGAACCCCGCGTCGCATGCGCGGGATTGCGTATAAAAGGCGGAGATGCAGTGGGCGTCTGTATCACAACGTTTGGCATGCATGGAGAGAAGGAGAGTTCAGCCGCTGCTAAACGGTGGTATAGACAAGAGAAGATTAACTCTTCCGATCCTGAGGTTGTCGGTTGGCAGTTGGCTTGAACCAAATAAGAACGCTTGAATCTATGTATACGTGAAACAAGGTATCACCTCTGTTAGACATCTCCCTTCGATCGCGGTGAATAATAGTGAAGCCTGTTGTGTTCGGCTTCTGGAAAGCGGCATTATCATCCAAGGAGTCTACGTGGCACTGGGAACATCTGTAATAATAATAATAATAATTGGTTTTTAGGGAAGGAATTAAATGGCGCAGTATCTGTCTCATATCGGCGAACACCTGAACCGCGCCGTAAGGGAAGGGTAAAAGAGGGAGTGAAAGAAGAAAGGAAGAATGAGGTGCCGTAGTGGAGGGCTCCGGAATAATTTCGACCACCTGGGGATCTTTAACGTGCACTGACATCGCACAGCACATGGACGCCTTAGTGTTTTTGCGCCCGTGTGCTGTGCGATGTCAGTGCACGTTAATGATCTGTCAAGCAGAGATTTATGTGCCACGTGTATACCAGCCTAGGGCACTTTGTGTGACTTTGGGTGATTTCAACAGGAAACAGGACTCTCTTATACCCCTGTAACACGGGCACCGCAAAGGCCTCTGAAAATCGGGTCCCCATATCCAAAGGCGTAAGCAGTGCATGCAGCCACACGGCACAAATATTTCGCCTTTGCCGCTAAGGGCCTTGGTGGCGAAGGCGCCCGTCCGAGACCTTTGGAGCCCAAAGGCTCGGCCTTCGAGAACCTGCGGTGGCAGTGCCATCCAACGTCAAAAAGTAAAAGCAATGAAAAAATAAAATATGCAACCAACAATGTTTGAAAACATCTTAAAAATACGAAATGTGTGTCTGGTTTGCTTTTTGTACGAGTGTTTAAATTTTATGCCGAGATTTTAAGACAGTAAAGTGTTGCAGCAACACCAAGTGCCCCTGGTGGCCAAGGCACTACACAAAACCTGCTGCTGCTGATGAGAGCCGCTGTTGCAGCTCTTTCAAGGAAGCAATTAGAATTTAAAAAATTGTCTGAGTGAAACGAATGAACAGAATTCCCCACTTTAACTTTAAAACACTCACTCCAGCCGGCTCGAGCACAGCAGCGGGTACTAATGCCTCAACGACTGTTTCACCTTTGGGCTTCACCGTGTTGCAGCGTCGCCGCTCCTTTAAGCTTTCGCTCCTTTGGTGAAAAAAGGTGCCTTTGCTGGAAAGGCCTTTGACGAATGCCTTGTGACAGGGGTATTAGTCAGTGTATGAAAGAAAAGTTTGACTTTAATTTAGCTTCGGACCCTGGGGAACAACTATAGAGCTTGTATACTAAAGAGGCTCTACCAAATCGAAATACTGTATCGACAAAATTGAGACCGCTGCATGCTACTTCACAGATCATCGGGCAGTCTTCGTCTCTGTCAAGCAAAATGAATAAAAGATGTGTATACCCAATGTCTCTCATTGCTAAACATGCAGTGACCACAACAAACTCAACAAGAAAAACGTACCTCTCGCTATGTATATCCTGGCATAGCCGAGCTAAGCCACTGCCAATTTTTTCCTCTTTCCTCTTCAATTCCCTCTATACGTACCTTCGTGTGCATGCTAAACTAAACCGGGCGTCATGAATACTTTGACCTCCCTGCCTTTCCTTCTCTCTCTCTTATCGACAGGATTAGCCACGTACGCAGCAGCCTGGCCTTAAATGGCGACTCAAGAGGTTTTTGAATTCGACGAGCCTAAAGGGGTTGAATGTTTGCAGCATGCAGGGGAAGCATGCGGCGTTTTTTTTTTTGCGCTAGCAGTTGAAATCATGATGAATTCGCCGATTAAAGCCGCGACGTCGTTCAGGCTTCTCTGCACTGCGCAGCACCTGGTAGGGGCGCATGACGACGTCATATTGTGGAGGCGGTACCTTTCCAAGGCAGGAGCGCTTGCTCGACAGAAGAAATCAAGCACCAACGAAGGTAAAGCAAGCGCAGCGTTGCCTGGCGGCATTCGAGGAGGCATGAAAATGGGTGGGCGAAGGCATTGGAAGTCTGAAATCTGTCTCAACATGACGTCATCATCGAACTTCTTTGCACAGCACGAAGGTTTGAGAAGCCTGCACATTGACGCGGCTTTAATAGGCAATTACGTTACGATTTTAAAAGCTACCGCAAAAAAAAAAACTTCCAGTGCTTTACCTACAAACTTCACACATTTGAATCCTTATACCTCATTAAATTCTAAACAAAACAAAACACTTCATTTTCTTTTTAATATCTCCTACAAATGCATATGCTACTTTTCAAGAAGTATAACTCAACCAAAGGCAAACTGATGTATTTCGGAGTTTCACAGAAACGAATTCAGAGTATTCTACATGACTACCCTCCGTAACAAGAGCTGCTATCTGTTTCTGGGTCCTGCATTCGCCGAAAGCATGGGGTAACATAACGATTCTGTTCTGATTGTACTATTTATTGACCTTCTTCAGTGGCTGAAAGGAAGTCACGCCAGATATCTCTCCAGTACTCATTGAAATATCTCTCCCAGCCCTGATATTGCCAAGACCTGCTGGTTGAGATAGAGGTTTTTAAAAACAAATAAGAGTGGAGTTCATGAAAAGAATCATTACATTATATTGATTGACTTGTGTCACAATTCTGCGATCTATGACGCTTTACACACAAATGTGCACATGCCTGTAAAAAACTAACAGCAGATGATTTTCCCAAGAAAACAAGTTAGCTGGCATTCAGCATGTACAGACAATTTACGGGGGATAAATATTTTTCCCACTGAAATGTTGAGCTTAACTACTGACGTAATGTTAGCGTCTAAATTTAAGCTATGCTTAACCCCAATGTCTTACCAGCTATATCTAACTCAGAAGCATTGCAGTTAAACTGTTGAGAAAGTGCATGTAGAGAGTGGTAACATGGGTCAGTCTTTGACCTGCATCAGCTAGAAAATCGATGATGAAGGGAACAAGATCCAGCTTTCATGCTGAAAACCTGAAGAAACAAAATGAACGCTCACAGTGATCATTAACACACAAGGCTGTTCCCTTGTCCACCCACAGACACTGCATGTTCACCAGTGCCAGTGGTAAAATAAAGGCAAGTTCAACAGGCTTCACTGAAGTTTATTTACGACAACGGATTTACAGTCACTCAGACAAAAAAAAAAAGAAGTGTAGGTTGTTACTGCACAATAAAATTTACCAGTTCTCTTCTTAAACCGAAGCTTGAGAGAGACGTGCAGATGTATAAAAAGAGAGAAATGTCGGAGGGCGTGAAAAAACTCTAAGTTGTAATAAAGGTGTCAGAGATTGTGATATGATTGCAAAGCAAAACGTTAGACGTATCGTGTGTATTCGATTGCACATAACAAAAGCATTTCTTACCACCGTCAAAAAAAAAAGAAGCTTGTGCGATTACCAGTTGTAGCCACTGTTCTAAGGCACTAGTCGGCTTAGAAAAGACAAAAATATATAAGCACATCTTCATGCGCCTCTAGAATAAGAGAAAATATATATTACAAAAATAATTCATACGACTCTCCTAGTACATATATAAATAGGTGTTTTAAGCTTCACAGCAAGATTTGTTATATTTCTTGACAAAATACTTCTTAGAATTCACATCTTTCAAAGTATATTCAATATTTGCTTGAAAGCAAAAATAAAGTACGTCTCTACACCGGGCACTGACTTCGGCATTGTGACAGACCTGAGCTACTGCTGCAGCTCTTCTGCTCAAATTCAGTGGACGTTTTATGAAAGTATAAGTTGCCTCCTACATCGTCATGTCATATTGGCACTTTGATCGAAGCACCCTGTTTGCTTTTCAGACAAGAGAAAGGAGAGCGACCTGCACCAGTGTCTTTTAAGCAACATGAACAACTTCTTTTATCAGTGACAGCTGGTATCAGAAGCGCCACTCGTGAAAATAAAAAAATAAACAAGCTCTCTCAGGATCAAAGTGTTGGTCATCATAGCCATACTCTCCTGTCAGAAATAAAAAAGTCATGCCATACAGTTAATGGCAGTGGCAGGAGAAGATAAAAGTGGTAAGCATATATATTACTATCTTACAGTTGGCTGTGTCGCAGTCACACAAAATACCGGAAGGAGAATGAGTGAAGGCACAAGTGAGAACAAAAACATTTTCCAGCGAAGAGGATAACCTCTCAGTTGTTTCCTAGAAAGAACAGGAACACCTCTCATTTTCCAAACTACTCACTTGGTTTTGTGCAAAAGAACAAACTACGCGGTCTGCCTATCGCTTCCACACGTGGATTCAGCGCTCCATGGGACTATTCAATATAAATGCAAACACCGGCAGAGTTCGAACGAGCCCAGAAAAAACATTGTGCATTGATGGCACCAGTGGTTAGAAATATTCTCCCCAATAGATGTGCACTAAAGGTGACACCAAGAACAAGGCAGCCAAGCACAACAATTATGGTCGCAAGTTGCTTCGTCGTACTGTTCGATCTTCAGCAGGCGCTCAGTGAAGTCATGTAAGACTGCGGATCTTTGCGAGATTGTCAGCAGGACCGCCATGCTGGTACACACTGTAGATACAGAGCGAGCTCTGTGCCGCCCATGCTGAACAGACAATTCATGCTTTTACGCTGCCATACACCGTTTGCAGTTCGTTCAACAGAATGGTCACTGAAAAATACAGGACTTGCCCTGGACCCCGCACATCCCAGCATGGCTACCTGCATCACAGCATCTTCCAAAGGATGACGAAAGGCAGAAAGCACAACATATCAGTGTCTGACACTGAGTAACATCCTTAAGGCATGCCACAGCAGGCATTCGTCCAACAGCTCTTTGCGGTGACGAATGAACAGCGCATCATCACGAAGGGAAAGTCACGTTTGTACAAGTTGGCAGCACACACACACACACTCTCTCTCTCATGCGCCTGTTGCCTAGCAGATACGGCGGACGACTTGCAAGGTGAGCGGTCCGTCGGGCAGTTTCTTGAGGAAATTCCAGGCCTCGGTTCGCGTCATCTGGTAGGTGGCTTGAGCATTGATGGAGACCAGTTCGTCAGCCACCTGAAGGCGTCCGTCCCTCTCGGCAGCGCCCCCTACATCAAGTGAGAAACGAACAATTACGTTTGCACACAACAACATTGTCAGTGGCGTTTGCTCAGTCAACGGATAGCTATCAGTGCTCTATGTGGTTCCCCGCTCACCACGTCCTTGTTCACAAGCAGAGACCATTAACAAAGTACTGAATTTTATCTCCCATATTTTGTTTCTGGCAGTCAAAGCTCCTTGCATGCCTTGATGTGGTGCTAACAAACTAAACATTTCTCAGCACTCTTTCTCCAGCATTCCAGCAATGCCTCGCAATCTGCCAAGAGCTCCATCAGCCGTGGCTGAGGCCAGCTTTGCTAATTCAGAGGAACAACACACCACTTTTCTCTGATATTTAGGACATGGTTCATCTTATCCAACAACATTTGGTTAAGCAAAGCATTCTGAGCATTCTAAAGTCTGAGCATAGAGAAAGCAAAACACTTCCTGTGGAAAATATGACAGTACCAAAGTGTCAAGAGTGGTTGGACAGTGTCATCAATGCAGTGTGAACACTGCAAATCTGTGGCGCTGAGCAGATCGCTCACAAAGGTCCTCAAGGCGCAAAACATACAACTCAGGAAGCTATACTCAATTAATGCAACCTAAAAGCAAACAACAGATAAAATAATACTTTCGTTTGGTTATAAACTACTTAACCATCGATCATCTGATAATTTGCTAAGAAAGTCTCTAAATTCGATGTTTTTGAAATAAATAAGCATAATGAGAATATTTAGAGGCTCACACTTTTTGCTGGCACAGTGCTGCACTATACATATGTAAGAGATATGAACGACTGACGGATGCAATCAAGACCTCGAACAGCCACAAAAAAATGCCATCCTCAACAGTGACATGCTCAACGGAGTGAGAGACCACGCTGTGATGCCACGATCTAATGCTACAACACTTCATAATCCATCTGGCGGCTGAGGCTGTGGCAAAGTTCGTCCGCTAGTCCTTAGTGTGCGGTGGGGGACACCCTCCAGTCACCTGCGTGCATTCCACGAGGTGTAAACCCCCACCATTTCTGGTGGAAATAAAGGTTTTCTCTCTCTCTCCTCAACAGAAAACAACATTCCTGGCGAGACATCGCTTTAAGAACACAGTTGCGATCCTGTCGACTGCACCAGTTGCATCTCCCCCTTCAGGTGGCGATGAGAGGAAACACCTTGTTGATGATAAAATCAGGATTTCTTGATGACCCGGTGGTTCTAACTCGCAAACATTCACATTACTCAAAGAAAGAAGAAGGTTAACTATTTATTTAAAACATAAATAAAACAAGAAGAAACAAAGCAAGGAGAAAACTATTTACATGACTAAACCGTTGATCAGACGAATTCAGCCCTCGTACAACCCAGCGCGCTTGATTTTAAACCCTCTGTCTCCGCCCTTAGCGGGGACAGCCACTAATAAGATTACAAGCCACACACCTCACCAATCAGTGGTCAGGGAAAGGAAAATAAGGTTCCCGCCAACTAATCGCAGATTGGGGAAAGAGTGCTGATTAAACATTTGGGAAAGGAGAGGTCGCAATCAAATACACAAACAGCACAAACGTGACCACCCTCTCCCACGGCACCCACGGCCCAGCCGTTACCACTTTCCTCTCTCTCGCACACGCGACAAACATATGCCGACGAAACGATCCCTAAAGTGTTTACAGAACACACCGCAAGGGACAAACACAGTCGTTATGGGAATAGTGGGTTTCCGGTCACTCGGCTAATACTCAGCCGTATCTCGTGCGCCCCCAAAACCTCGGCCAACCCCTTGACAACGAACACATGTCGACAGCTGTACATGGTTAGGTTTCTTAAGACGGGCTATGCCCGTGACAGGCGCAGAGTAAACAAGGACGTCCGCCGCACGAAGGGGACGCAGGGACAGGGCGGGCCCCTTTGTTGGCGACTTCCGACCCCACTTCTGCGGCCTTCTTTGCGAACACGAGACCGACCAGTTCGCGGAAAGGTCAGCGAACTCCACAAACACCATGCAGCCAATCTGGATTGGTCATTTCACGGCAACTGAGCAAAACACGTTATTCGCAAAACATGAGCAGCACCTTATCGCTAGATTGAAACTAATTCACTCATTCACTTCGCATCTCTGCACTTGTTTCACGCCTCGATTTCATGGCACCTTTCAGCACAAGCATCACGGGACAATTTATCTCAGCCAGACTTTATTAGGCCCCGTAAAAGTCAGACGATTTGATATCTACAACGCTACAGAGCACTCAAGGAGTTTGAACAGGTCAGGCACCCTACCGGGAGATGACAGCATGCAGACATGACCTGTGATGTGAAGCCTACGTCTTGTAGCTGAACTCCGCTCACACGTAAATGTGCCATACATTAGGTAGAGAATGAAGATACTTTATGCAGGTTTTGAATTTCAGTATGCAGTTATGAACACTGACCACAAGTGATATGCAGCAATGCTTGTTTTAGGTATCCCCACCGCGGTGACATGTGCCTGTGGCATTCGCCTTCCATTTTGATGAAACCAAAATATAAAAGGTGCTCGTGTTTGTAAGATGTCAGTGGACGTTAAGAAACCTTAGGTGGTTTAAATTAATCAAGCTGTCCAAAAGAGCGTCTCTCAAAGCCCATGTGGAGCTTTGGGATGTTATGGCTTCACAGCTCCAGAGTCACTGCCATGGAATTTTACATTCATGCTCGCTGCCATACGTAGCAAGTATTTTATAATATTTAAATGGGACTTAAATCCAAAGAAGTATCTGCGTGAAAGCCAGACGAAATGACTCAGCATCACGTTAGACATGTCCATAAGCCCAACTACAATCGGCGCCGAGGCTGAGGCATTAAAAAAAAAACGCCGCCACCGTCTGAAAGACGCTGAAGTAACGAGCGTTAGCTGTTTGGTTTACTAGATGAAGAAAGCGAAGAACGCACCGCTCGTCTCGAGAAATGGCATGTAATACCCGTTGAAACGGCGTGGATTGCCAGCATGCTCGGCTACGCGTGCACGCACACTGCCTAGCGGAACGATCGCCCCCTAGCGTCATCTATCACAGAAATTACGATGCATGTCTACCCGTTGTCGAGCTGCTCCCCCTCAAGATATGTCCCAAACGGAGTTTGCTTCGTTTGGGGGGTCAAGGTTGGCCTAGAATTCGGCTTGTGGTGCAATATAGCAGCACTTCAATTAGTAATTGTATGTATACAGTGTTTACCTATTATGTAACTGTGGTTCTATTTCTATACCACAACCCATAGGGTTTTGCCTACCAAATTCGGTATACAACAGTTCCCGGATGGGTGCCTGTTGTCGGAGTATATATAGCGGAGCAAAAGTAGACTTGTGGTCCCTCAACGGGACAGTTTTCAGGATATTTTTGGTGAGGGCGGAAAGGAATGAGAAGGCACAACCAACTTTAATAACCGCCACCTTGGATTCGAGAAACCGAAACTATGCCGCCATTTCGTCCCCTGACGTCATGCTCACATAATTCCACCTCTATCCACCATATTGGACCGTGACTTCATCATTGGCACGCGGCAGGTGGTTGTTTCTACAATGCTATTGCAGATGGCGCTACAAGTCTCAATGCGAGATGCGCTGTTTTCTACTTGCAGCCACAGATGGCGCTTTGATCTCAGGGCGGTAGGAGACCTCACGATATCTCGAAACGTGATGAGTAGTTGCTGGCACAGATGGCGCTGTGATCAAGGGTGGTAGCAGACCCCACTAAATCTCGAAACATAATAACTAACACTCTTAAATGATCAGAGGGCTGTGTAAAGTTGGAGCGATATATCAATTGTGTGATATCATGATTATGATATAGGCAACATTACGAGCAGCAACTCGGGCAGCACTTAGGGTGTACCTCGAAAGATCCTCTTCACGACTAGCGGCTTGTCTCCAAGCGGAGAATCTTTGCCACCTTCCAAGGTGAATCCCAAGCCAAGGCCATCCTTCACCAGGACTATTTTTTCTGCAATAAAAAAATGTGAGGAGTAATGTAAGGATCACAAGGCAGGCGTAGACTACCATGCGGCAATCCTTGTATAACAACTCTTTCTGTCATATGGCCTGTGTGTGACATATACAAGCTTCGTCTAATCCTGTGGCACAATATTTAAAGTGCAATGCGTGCCACAAGTCTACACACAGACTTCGCAGACTATTTGCGGCACCAAAAGGCATTTACTTAATGTATACAATGATGATTAAACTGCACTGAATCCGGTTAGAGTGAGAGTTAGGAGTTAGCAGTTGAAGTCATCAAAGTTGGCTCTTTTAATACAATGAAGAGGTGTGTTCATATGAAAACAAAAATAAGAGAAAGCTGGTACTTTACAATACGAGATATTCTCATTGTGGGCTCTTCGACGCTCGACGCTTTTGCACATGGATTCCGTCAGATGTAGCGTAGCTGAAAAATTGACACTGAGGAAAAGGAATCCGTTTCGAGCTTTCTTACTAACGCCTCTTTCACACTTTAAAGTACTTATTTCATTGAAGCAACAGGAACTGCTGGTTCAAGTAGGGGCAGGAGTCCTTAACACCGATTGGGCTTTTTCGGTCTGGGTGCATAAAAATTAACGGTCGTCTAGCTTTGGATAACCCGAGAGAGCAGCGGCAGCTTCACGATGGTTTAGACCGAACACCACACGTGGACTTCGTGCCTAGGCTCGCCGGCGCTCATTCCGTTATGTACTCAGTATAGGAGGCCGTGACGTCACGGCCTAGCACATGAACACCACATGTGGACTTCGTGCATAGGCGCGCCGGCGCTCCTCCCGTTATGTACTCTGTCAAGGAGAGCGCGACGTCATGCCCTATCACGTAAGCACCGCATTTCGGCTCCTCGGCGAGCCAAGAGTCGATCACGTGGCCCGATTTTGGTTGACCTTGACTTGGCCTTTGACCAAACTTTGGTTGACCTTGACATCCCCGGTTTGACCTTGATCTGTCCAATTGCTTGACCATTGGGCTGACCACTGACCATCCACCTGTTCTCCAAACTTATAAACTCAAGGTCTGGCCTGCACTGATGCTTTAAGGTCATCGGCAAAGCACGGCGATCTCAGTCAGAGACCTCTAGTAGTGAAGCTACCGCTTCAAAAACGAATGACATACAGTAGTTTTCTTCCTTAAAAGCTAGTAAACAGTCACATGGCGGCCGGAATTTACGATAAGTGGACAAGGCACTGTTACGGTCAGCGCTGTCGGCTAAGCAAAGACGGAAAAGTGTCCCTGTTGTATGAGGGAAGAACGCTCATACGATCGCCACGCTGATTGAAGCCGGCGCCGCCATGTCGATACATTCATTTCCCCAGCACATTCTGAGTGCGCGGAGTATGCCTTAACCGGGACTAGTGAGATTTCCATGAGAGCAACGCAGGTACAGCCTTTGTCAAAAATATACAGCCCAAAAGGTTTCCTTCTGGCTCGCGTAGTGGGGCTCTCAGCACGACTGGAAGCAATACATATTAGAGGGGTTTAGGATGTAAATAATACTAAATGACCCACATGGCGTGTGGCCTAGAACAAATCTCGGTGAGACATACATTTTTGACAAAGGCGGTAGCACTGCATTTCTATTCATCCGCACTGTCAGCTCTTGCGGCACCTCACCGTGCTTGGCAGGCGTGGGGCTCTGCTGGGCTTCGGCCACGGGCGATGCAGCAGTGGCAACGACCTCGGGCTCGTCGACCACATCGAGGACCGATGACAGGCTCGAGGCTCGGCTGATGTTGGGAGTCGTCCGCATAGATTGGCGGCCGTCCCTCGAGATGACCAGCACGACTTCCTGCCTCGGCGACTTGAGGATGTCGATGGCATCCTTGTGCGTCACATTTTTCATGGTTTTACCGTTGATCGACAGAATGCGGTCGGCCTTCCTGATCCGTCCGTCCCGGTCGGCCAGGCCTCCAGCGATAACCTTGTGGACCTGCAATCGATCGTGGGAACTGCATGTTAGCAAGCACTCAACTAGCACAGGTGCACTCATAAGTCAACTATTGCTTTGCATCCCAATCTATCGGGTATGCGCTGTCGGTGCACTGTATGTGATAAACGGCTTCAAAAATCCTTACTGGTCGAGTAAAAATTTAGTTTACTTCCAATGCGACACTGCACGATCGCTTGTTTCCCAGTATATGTATGGGCATCTTTTCATAGCGCCAAGAAAGGTGGATTCACACGTCGGGTCATTGGCCCGCGGACCAGGAGTCACGTGATGTCCCACTTTCCCTTTTTGAGGCTCGCGCCTAGCCCACCATGTTCGTGAACATAGCTCGACAAAAGACCGCGCGCATGCCTAATCCGCTTGTCAACACCTGCAAAGGCGAAGTTCCGAGGTGTAGTGATAAGCGGATTAGAAAAGTGTGCGGCCGTTCTCGGTAGGCAAGTCAGGCGCAGACCTCGCGAAACGAAACTGGGACACACATGCCGCCTGGAAGAGTCGCTGACATAATGCTTTCCTCCTAGAATAGCTTTGTACCGAAAGCTGACGCACCAGAATCAAACTACGCCCCGCCACATGGTGACAGTGTGCTTTCCCACGGTCTTCCAGGCAAGTGCAGCTTGACAACTCACCGTAATTTCCTTTGTTTCGTAGTCTGAGCCACCTGCTAGGGTAACCCCAAGTCCGCTAGTTGGCGAGTCCTTGTGGAGGATGACGACGTGAATGTCATGTCCAGAGGCGCCAGCTTCGTCCAGCGATTGGTTAGCCTCATCGATAAGTTGCTGAAGTTCCTGGGGAGAAATTAGACTGCTCGTGGAGGCCAAGGACGTCATAGAAGAGTACTGCTCCCTCGAAGCAGTGCTATTTCCTGAATCGTTCGAGTCGATCGAGGAAAACCGCCGATGTTCGGGAAGAGGAAGTTGCTGTTCCGACCTCATGGCTCTGAGCGAAGCCAGAGTGCGCGGAGGTACCTTAGCCACTTCAGTCTCGAAAGCCTTCTTGATGTCGTTCACGCTGAGGGAGGGCGAGTTCTTGCTGCTTCTGTAAGCCACGCTGGCCGGCCTGTCAACCTTTGTGCGAAGATACGACGAAGGATGCGAATCCGGCCAGTCAGTGCTCAGGCGTGGCTTGTCTCTTTCCTCAAACATCGAAGCCGGCCTCGAAAGCGCATATTTCTGCGAGCGCATCTGAACGGAGGGATACTCTGCGGAAGTTGATGGAGAGGCCTTTCCATTAGCGACCACATACTGAGTTTGTCTGTGATCATGAGGCTTGGGAGCAACCGGCGGGTGTGTTTTGCCGTTTGGAACTGCCATGTCTTTCCTGGCAGGCTGTGGAACGCTCCCCTGTGCGTCTTGGGATCTCTGCTCCCACTTTTGGGCCAGAGCCTTGAAGCTTTTCGCGCT
Organism: Amblyomma americanum; assembly: GCF_052857255.1. Classification (NCBI taxonomy): domain Eukaryota; kingdom Metazoa; phylum Arthropoda; class Arachnida; order Ixodida; family Ixodidae; genus Amblyomma; species Amblyomma americanum. The sequence goes on along the minus strand of NC_135499.1, from coordinate 183,998,597 downwards.
GTCTGCGCTGTCGATCGTTTTCTTGAGCACCGTCTTCTGCTGGCCCAGCTGACTGGCTCTGATGCTCTTCTGCCACGCTTCGCTAGGGCTCTCCTTCATATCCAGAGATCGCGCCCTGTGGTCCGCACTGAGGCTTGAGGCACTGCTCACCCTCGTAGAGTAGCTCGGTTGCTCGATAGAGTTCCTTCTGAACTGTGAGTTCCAACTCCGGTCATCCATGGAGCGGTATTTTGTCTTGGCGTCTTTCAGCGATGAAACCTCCCACGTCCTCGACGCTTTCCTGCTTTCATCACACTTTGTTTCGGCTGCGATTAATCGCTGCACTTGAGGCGGGCTGCTAGATGCGCTGACTGTCGGCGCTGTCGTCTCCTGAGTCACAGCATCCGCGGAACTGAGAGAATTGAGCCGCTTTATCTCAGCCGAACTCCTTCGTTCCGCGGTGTACTTTGCACTGGGTACGTCATGACCGTTTGTAACTGTCGTTTGATCGATTCGCGAGTCGCTGGAAGAAACACTTTTGATGCTGCTTTGCCTGGACACCTTCGCGTCGCCGTTCTTTTCCTCGTAAGTAGCACTGGAGAGATAGCGTTCCAGAAGCGGTGACTGTGCGTAAGATTTACCGTTGGTAACCGGCGCGTCAGAAACGGCAGCAGAGACTTGCTTTTGCTCACCGTCACTCAAGGGAAACGAATCGGCTCGACTCTTCTTTGCAACCTCAAGAGAGCATCCGCTGCTGGATGGATTGGAGAATGTGGACGAGCTACTGTTTGACCTCGACCTGCTGCCTGACGACGTGTAGCTCAAAGGTGGCGGTGACATGACGGGCGTCTCCGGCAGTACCGGTGTCACCGGCTTGCTGTGAGTCAGTGAAAACTGGAAGCCGTTCTGAGAGCCGCCCCGCACGGGCGACACGTCGCCCGACTTGGACACCTGCAGAGAACGCCGCTTGAACGCTGGAGAGTACTTTGGCACTTCAGACACCTCTTTCGTCTTCCAGGGAGGATCTGCAAGCAGGGCAGTGTGCTTGGGTGGAGGGGAGTGTTTGCTATCCCTTTTAGGCTTATCGTCCAGTAGGACCACCTTGTTGGACGCCGGCACAGAGTTGCTTACTATGACCGGCAGCGTCTTGGCCACCGTCGCCGGTGCCTTTGGCTTGTCGGGAATGACGAGCCCCTTCAGCTTGGTGCAGAACTTGGTCGTTTCTAACATGGAAGCCAGCATGCCGGAGTACCTCTTCTGCGTGGCTTCAGCAGAGGCCCTCCTGTCCAGGGTAAGCGGGGAGCTGTACTGGGCCGCCGGCGCGGGCAGGGGCGTCGAAGCGAACGTCGCCGGGAGGGCAGACTTGTCCTCCTTGGGCGCGGGGACAATCGGCTCGGCCGCAATCATGGGCGACGACGTGGAGTCCTTGTCGACGCCGTTGGTCCAGGGCACCTCGCTGGCGACGGCCGCTCTACCGTCGCCCTGGCGGCTGCACTCCTTGGTGGTGGACTTGGTCGCCGCGACCTTCGTCTTTTCTTCCCCTTCGGAAGCGGAAAGCGAGGACAGCGGGTCGTCCGAGAAGATGCCGGAGTCCTCGTACACGTGCATAGGTTTCTTCAGCGGCAGGGCGTCTTCCTGGGGGGCAGCAGGCGGCGCTTTGGGCAGCGACGGCTCGCTGTAAGCGGTCGGGAACTCGTGACCGTCAGGCGGCAGCCGCCGCAGCAGCAAGGACGGGAAGCCTCCGCCGCCCTCGTCAGAGCTCATGGGGTCTTCCGAGTCCGGAGTCCGGGCCTTCTCTTCCCTCTCCCGGAACGGGCTGGGGCCTTCTGCGTAGTGCAAAGGAACAAGAACGCCGTCAAAAGGGTTCCACAATCAATCAACGGCGTTCGCGTTCATCGCTTCACCGCGTCTGTCGCACTTACTGCGCACATTATTAATGGAATCTCGTATTACGTGCACTGCGGGAAGCGTGACTCAAGAGGCTTGACGAGGAGACGCGCCAGGCCTTGTGGTTTTCGTCGAAGGAGCTACACTGTGGCTGAGCAAAAGTAATGAATAAGGTTCCATGATCTTTGTCGGTTTGTTTTATGCTTATTAGAGCGACGACACGGAAGGTTCAAAATAAATATGGCCTTTACAGGCCTAACACATGTGAGGTAGCGCCATACAGCCGGGTAAATGTGGAAGCAAATGACCTTGCTCGAGACGACACTGCCTCGCACCATCCGCTGAGCTGGCAGCTAACGTTTGCGAGGTCAGCACGATGAGGCACGCTAATGGTGAATAACGCGTATTAGAAGTGGACACATCCGGGCAGCTGGTAAAGAAGTTGACTCATTATAAGCGCAGCACGGTTATCTTGCAAAAAGCTCCACTGCACTTCCACAGCTATGAGCGACGCCGTACTGAAGGCCTCCGGAAATTTCGACCGCCTGGGGTTCTTTAACGTGCGCTGACATCGCACAGTACACGGGCCTCTAGAATTTCGCCTCCATCGAAATTCGACTTCCGCGGCCGGGGCTCGATCCTTCACAATGGCGTGCCTCTTATAGTCTGAGTCATTTTGTGGCGTTAAACCCTATAAACCAAACCAAACCAAACCACAAATGCAACATGTTGCAAGTGATCCGCTACAGCGATAACGTTAGTGCCGAAGTTGCGCAAATGGAGCAAAGTGTCTTTAATCGTATGTCGCTGCTGACATGGCATGACACCACACCCGTCTAGACCTGATCAACCTTTCTCGCAGCCCGCTGCCAACCGATCCGCCGCTGTAGGCGGCTGCAGGGTGATTCCGGCTTTCGCGAGACAGGTATACATGTAAGAGAAAAACCAGATGGCCGAAGAGAAGACGCGTCTGCACGCGACGAAAGAGGGTATTGAGACAGCGGCTGTGACAGAGCTCCGAGCGACATTCGTTTCTGGCGACAGGAGCGAGACAACGCGAGCCTGTGTTCTCCCGCTCGCGCCCGAGGCTCGCGGAGCACTTTCGCCTCTGCTCATCGGTCACGGCTGCTCGCCGCCGAGATGAGGACCGCCCATCAACGCGATCGCGGAAAGATCGTGTTGCCGGCGGACACGCACGCTGCTCTCACGCGTGGCAATGACCTTAGGCGCCGCTCTGGGCTGCGTCCGACGGAGGGTGGAAGAACGAGCGGCCCGTCCGGAAGTGCTGCGCAGAACACTCGGCAACGGCGGATGTCGGGTGTCAAGACAGCGCCCGCGCGCCCGTTGAGACGTTCAAGACTCGCTCGGTTCGCGTCCCGGAGCCTGGAGGCATGCAGGCTGGCGGCCGCCGACGCTCGCGCAGTTGCACGTGACAAATATATCCCAAAATTACACGAAAAAGGTGACAGTGATGGAAGGGTCGCTGGCGGATCAACTCTTCTAGACGATTGCCTAAAGTATATCACTATACTCTACTCCCCAGTTCATTGTAAAGTGGAAGGCTCAAAACGAAAAGCCAGATGGCAGGAGGAGAGCGGCAGAAAAGTTCTCGCAGCCAGTGGAGAGGCTTGCCTGTAGTTCGCGTAGTGACCGGCTTAAGCTTACCAAATGTAAAAGGGTTTTAACTTGCCGTGGTGGCGACTCTACGAACATGCTCAATAAGCCATCTACGCATTGAAACGCCAATATATGGTTTTAAAAAAGCCACTGGCACGCACTGTGCGTCACTCTGTGTAAATGTAGTCGCTGCGCTCTAACTTTGCGGAGTGGAATCTAAACAAACCAGCGCTTCCAACAGCTTAGACGGCGTATCCAAATCAGGTTTGGTAAACGATTTGTTCTTCGCAGTCATCGGGGGAAAAAATGTAATGGCTGAGGATAGACAGAAAACACTTTCAGGCAGGGTAGATTCACCTACCTTGGAAGGGGAGTGATACGCGCGGCAAATGTTCAGTAACGACACTGCACTTCTTTTCGACTGCGACACAGGAGGGCGCTTCCAGTCAAGTTATCATCGTTGTTACGTACACTAAGGACGAGTACTACAGTTTCACTACATCTTTGTGGTTTCGGTCTTCTATCTATTTGAAGCTGATACTCATTCGAATTTGAGTTCAGATACGGAATGTTAACACGCAGTAAACGATGTTCCTCTTCGATAGTACGTATCATCGGGTGCAAAAGTAAGACTCTCCCCCCCCCACCCCCCTCCAAGTTCAGGCCCATGTTTCTCTACGTGGGGGAGCCACCTGGCAAAAAAAAAGAACACTTCTGGTGTCGCGACCGGCGCAATGGGCCCGTTTCGACACCTTTCTCAGGTGGCCCGCCTACGCAGAGTGACGCGGGTCGGAATTTGGAGGAGAGGACTTACTTTTGCCCCCGATGGTACCTGCTTACTTAACTTCTCTGCTTCTTCGCATTCGGCAGCAACAATAAAGACAAATTATCGCAAGCGCCACACTCGCGGTCAGTGCCTGCGCAAATAGCCGCGCCGAGTCTTCCCGGAAGCCCGTGCTCAGCTAGGCACGCCGAACACGGTCCAGGGAATGAAGCAACGAGGCGTGCAAACAGGACTGATTGTTTGCGTCGGTGGACGTTACCGCTCGGCCGTGAGAACGTCGCAGCAAAAGAGAGAGAAATAAACAGACGAATCGCAGCAGCGCTGCCGGAAGGTACGGCTCCTTCCACCGCATAACGACGAAAGGCCCCTAATTTCGCGTTTGGGGACAATTATCTGACGATAGGATCAGTTATCCGATGATACATGTTCCTCGGAAGAAGGAGGCCTATAGCAGAGAAAGCGCAGGCCCGGGCTCCTCTAACAGGGACCCCCCCTACCTTCGAGACTCGCGCCTTGTTTTCTTTTTCCGCATTCCATGACGGGGCCGCGGCTAAGACAACGACACACGCTCACAGACGAAGAAAGCGGAGCGGCGAACAGGCGTCCGCCCAGAAGGTGCGACCGCTCCATCCTCGCCGGTCGAGGGACCGGCCCCCTTCTCTTCCGAGGAAGGGCTCCCTTTGACGCCACGTGCACGAGAAAGAAACGAAAATAGCCGGGGAGATCGAATACGGCGGGAGGCACGCAGAGCGAAAAAAGAAAGAAAGACAGAAAAAGAAGTGAGACGAGCGAAAAAGACACGGCGGCCTTTCAAGGACTCTCCGCGCGTCGCTGCAGACGCCGCGTGTCTCCTCCGGCCGTGTTATTTTCTCCGCTCGAAAGTCACGAATCGAAATTCCCGCGGGCCGTGACCGAAAAATAGGAGCTTCCTCCTCCTGCTGGCGTCGCACACCAATGTGAACGGCCTCGCGTAGTATCGGTGGGGTAGGATCTCGCCCTTTCCCCTCTCTTCTGTACGCGTTGCAAGTGAGTGAGCAGCGCCAGAGCCGCAGACAGTCACGCGAGCGCGGAAGACGCTAGGCGGCGTGCGCGTCGCCTTCCCATCTGCCGCCGGGTTGCTCTCCCGGGAGGGCCGGAAATTAACGCCGTCGTTTCGCGTGCTATGCACAATGTGAAACATTTCACGCCCCGAACACTTCCCTCTCGCCCACCTGGGCGCGAAGCAAGCCCCCCTCTCCCGTCCTCCGCCCACCTTACATTCTCTGTGCTGCAAGGAAGCAGGGGATCGTGCTCGTCTCGCATCGCGGCAACAATCGGCCGCGGCCTTGCCGCGGAGGCGAACGCGGAAACGCTCCCCGCGAAGTGTGCGCGATACAGTCACCCGCGCGCCCCCTTCGGGTTGTTACGAAATTCACGCGCCGCAATGCGTGCATTCGGAGTGTACGATGTTAACGCTCCCGCTAGTCAGCGCCCTACGTCTTATTTTCCCCGTTCCTCAAAACAAGCCCGAAATAACGGATACAGAGCGGTCATGTTCGTCGGTATTGACTTATTCCACTCCAACATCTTCGTTAAGCCGCCGCGGTGGCTCAGTGGTTGTGGTGCTCGGCTGCTGACCAGAAAGATGCGGGTTTGATCCCGGCTGCGGCGGTCTCATTTCGATGGAGGTGAAATCGCTAGAGGCCCAAGTATTGTGCGATGCGAGTGCGTGTTAAAGAACCCCAGGTGGTCGAAATTATCCGGAGCTCTCCCCTATGGCACCCCTTATAGCCTCAATTGCTCTGAGGCGTTGAAACCCCGTAAACCAAACCAAACATCTTCGTACAATAACAATAAATGAAAAGCAGCTTAAATGAGCGATATCCTCTCCTGAGGACTCCGGATATGTAACGGCTCTACCTTGTAAAGTGAGAACAAATTTGGAGGTGATCACTTAGGGGAAAACCTACTTGGATATAATGCTCCGCTGCGGTTCACATTTGCGATATGATCGAACAAAATGCATGAGCAGAGCTGGTCCACTGGTTTCTCTGCCTTTCGCCGCCACTTCTATCGGACAGTAAGTGACCGTCATGCCTATTGGTCACAACTACTGGTCTTGTTCGGCAGGCATGAAGGCGATCACCTTCATACTGACGCTGGCTGTACCGCGGGCTCCCTCGCTGTCTCTCGCTGAAGTCTTCTCTGGCTGGCCCAATCGGCAAAGCTGCTCGTCGGCAAGAACGACTCGTGATCGGCCAAAACCCGCGTTTCGCTTATCACGACAACAACCAACTGCAGTAAGGTGCACAAAGGCGCCAGCCAACCAGGCAGCCACTTCAGGGCGGCAGAGCTGCATGATGATCTTAGTCCACACCCGTAAGTTGAGTTTCCCCCTTCAGGTGGCGTAGAGAGGAAAAACCTTGTTGATGATGAAATCGGGGTTTCTTGATGACCCGGTGGTTCTAACTCGCAAACATTCCCGTTACTCGAGGAAAGGAGAAGGTTAACTATTTATTTACAACATAAATAAAACAAGAAGAAACAAAGCAAGGAGAAAAGTATTTACATGACTAAACCGTTGATCAGACGAATTCAGCCCTCGTTCAACCAAGCGCGCTTGTTTTTAAACCCTCTGTCTCCGCCCTTAGCGGGGACAGCCACCAATAAGATTACAAGCGACATACCTCAGCAATCAGTGGTCAGGGAAAGGAAAGTAAGGTCTCAGCCAACTAATCACAGATTGGGGAAAGAGTGCTGATTAAGCATTTGCGAAAGGAGAGGTTGCAATCAAATACACAAACAGCACAAACGCGACCACCCTCTCCCACGGCACCCACGGCCCAGCCGTTACCGCTTTCTCTGTCGCGCACACGCGCAAAACACGCGACAAACGTATGCCGACGAAACGATCCCTGAAGTGTTTACAGAACACACCGCAAGGGACGAACACAGTCGTTACGGGAATAGTGGGTTTCCGGTCACTCGGCTAATACTCAGCTGTGTCTCGTGCGCCTCCGAAACCTCGTCAACACCTTGACAACGAACACATGTCGACAGCTGTACATGGTTAGGCTTCTTAAGACGGGCTCTGCCCGTGACGGCGCGGAGTAAACAAGGACGTCCGCCTCACGAAGAGGAGGCCAGGGCGGGACGGGTCCCTTTGTTGGCGACTTCCGACCCCACTGGAGCGGCCTTCCTTGCGAACACAAGACCAACGAGTTCGCGGAAAGGTCAGCGAACTCCACACCGTACATCTGCAGCTTTCAGGATAATGCCTGCCAGAAGAGGCTGTCGTGGCATGCCACCAATGGTTACGACAAGGAAACAGCAAAATTCGGGCAAGAACAACTGTCGGTGTTCCCTTGCGCTTTCAGGATAATGCCTGCCAGAAGAGGCTGTCGTGGCATGCCACCAATGGTTACGACAAGGAAACAGCAAAATTCGGGCTAGAACAACTGTCGGTGTTCCCTTGCGCTTTCAGGATAATGCCTGCCAGAAGAGGCTGTCGTGGCATGCCACCAATGGTTACGACAAGGAAACAGCAAAATTCGGGCAAGAACAACTGTCGGTGTTCCCTTGCGCTTTCAGGATAATGCCTGCCAGAAGAGGCTGTCGTGGCATGCCACCAATGGTTACGACAAGGAAACAGCAAAATTCGGGCTAGAACAACTGTCGGTGTTCCCTTGCGCTTTCAGGATAATGCCTGCCAGAAGAGGCTGTCGTGGCATGCCACCAATGGTTACGACAAGGAAACAGCAAAATTCGGGCAAGAACAACTGTCGGTGTTCCCTTGCGCTTTCAGGATAATGCCTGCCAGAAGAGGCTGTCGTGGCATGCCACCAATGGTTACGACAAGGAAACAGCAAAATTCGGGCTAGAACAACTGTCGGTGTTCCCTTGCGCTTTCAGGATAATGCCTGCCAGAAGAGGCTGTCGTGGCATGCCACCAATGGTTACGACAAGGAAACAGCAAAATTCGGGCTAGAACAACTGTCGGTGTTCCCTTGCGCTTTCAGGATAATGCCTGCCAGAAGAGGCTGTCGTGGCATGCCACCAATGGTTACGACAAGGAAACAGCAAAATTCGGGCAAGAACAACTGTCGGTGTTCCCTTGCGCTTTCAGGATAATGCCTGCCAGAAGAGGCTGTCGTGGCATGCCACCAATGGTTACGACAAGGAAACAGCAAAATTCGGGCTAGAACAACTGTCGGTGTTCCCTTGCTTCCTTTGTTCCATTTTCGGGATCTCATTGCAAGTAAACGTGCGATGCTTGGCTTCCACTCAGTGTGTGGCGCCCCATTCCGTTCTCCGTCCATGAATTGACGATCTCAACGAGCTGCTTAATCGGCACACCCACAACGAGGACACAATTCTGGCATCAAAGGAACGCACCGGTGTACTGATGAGGCAATTAACTCTCGAGCCTTCGTCACATAATGCACCCACTGGTTATTTTCGGCCCTCAGGTGTTATGTGCAGAACGACCTGCAATCACGCGTGTAGCGACCCTCGCGGCCAGCGCCAGCGAAGTGCGGAAGATGACGAAGTGACGCCAGCACGCGCTGATCTGAACGCTATGTGCCATTAAGCCTGAGGACATCATCATCATCATCTTGAACATTTGCCTCAGCCGGACGCTGCCGTTCCGTGGGTCGCTACCTCGGCAAGCCCTCTCATAAACGTGGGGGGCCGCGTCTAGCGCCCATACGCGCACAAATTAAGTATCGGGACAGTGGCGTGCGTTTGTCTCGACATACGAAAGAACACCGACGCGTGCGAAGATTTTTGTAGCGAAAGCTACATTGGCCACGAACTCTCATTCCCACCGTGGTCTTACCGCACCGCGTGACCAAAACCACGTGACTGGTCACGTGATCAACCGCGTGACGAACCACGTGACAACAACTAGCCAGACAACCAGACAAACCTGGACTTGCAATCAATCAAGACTAACCAAGGCTAACCAAGCTATGCCTTAGCTTTCGCTACATATATCCTGGCATAGCCAAGCTAAGCCACTGCCAATTTTGTGTTTAGCCACGCTGAAGGCTGCAAAGCGTATGCCGGAATGATAGCGCTGCCTCTGCGGATCCACTCTAATCGCAGGCCTGAAAGGAGTGAAATAATCCGTAGCCGTACTTTTGTTAGATTTCTTTTTCTGTTCTATTCTTTCGGCCTTCTGCCATCGGTAACTATACCACAGTTGACAGCTATCAAGCAACGCTAGACTCTGGTGCCATTAACAACGGCAGTTCTCAAGAAGAGCATAAACGCAAAATAAATCGAGACTCTGGTGCAGTTAACAACGGCGGTTCTCAAGAAGAGCCTAAACGCAAAATAAATCGAGGGCTCCCGCTCGAGCTTTTGCACTTCCCTCAAAATCTCCGACGATTTCTTTCTTCAGACCCGTACTTTCGTTCGATACGCACTGCAGCTGCCACGAAAGGAAAGCACGAAGAAGCTCGCACGTCCGCAATTACTCGCCACGGAGTTGCGGCCAGACAGTGACGCTGACCTGCAGCGAAACGGTAAAAAAGGAAAACATTTTCGCGAGAAATGGCAGAACGCTCATAAATTCCGGGCCAGCCCGTTCCATAACTCACGGTTCGATCTCAACCTCTCGCCGAGCCAGCGCGTCCTCAATTCCAGCAGCACCACCACAAGCTCCACCACAACGCAGAGGCCCACATTCCCGAGACACCCATAGGGCGCAGTGCCAAGCGAAGCCAAAGAGATTAACTGCGCGCGCAATACAATATATAGCACGGACGGCGGGAGAAGAAGCAAGAAGGATGGAATGAAAAAAAAAGATAAAACAGAAGCATTAAAACGCGCGAAGAAAGAAAAAGCGGCAGAAGGCAGCAGCAGCAGCAAACGCGTGAAACACAGCGCTCACCTGGAGCGCGCATTTCCGGAGGCGGTTTGAGCTCTGCGCGAACTCGGGAAGAGAGGAAGGGGACTCAACCTTATCTGCCTTCCTCCTCCCCCTCCCATCTGCGCACGCGCACTGGCCCAGTTAAGAAAGCCCTGCCGAGAGAGGGGATCTCAACGAAAACGACGATATATGTAGTTATGGAGGCCGGCGGGAACGCGCGCGCTCACTGCCCCGCGGCCAAGCGCCTTGAAAATCCCCACGTTCCCCGAGCGGCTCGTTCCGAACGCCGCCTTTTGGGGCGACGCGCGGCGTAGGTCGCTGTTTCGCGGCGACGACATCGTCCTCTGGAATCCCGGCCGCGATCGCGGTATGCATTCAGAGTGGTGTGTTCGTGGCCCGCGGCGTTTGCTTACACAAGAGGCCAGCAGCGCCTGTTATTACGCCTCATTATGCCGCCGCCGAGCAAAGGACAGTAGCGCACTCGTTCTTTCGCCGTTCGCTCTCTCCCGTACGAGAGCGTGTGCTATTACTCGTGACTTCTCCTTCTTTTCACCTCCTCGTTTTTTCTGCCAAGTTCTTTGAGACGTTATCGATTCGGCAATTTCTGTACAGGTGACGAAAGCCGGCGTGTCCATTAAGACACCTGCGTGTGAGTGCAGTGTGCCGGTGTCCCCGGGGTCTGTGTTATTGGATTATAGCGGCCAGATATCGAAATCAGAATTCGAGGAATGCGAGTGAGTGTACGTGGGCAAAAAAAAAAAAATGGGCGGATTGCAATCATGCTCTCTCTGGAATGTAATAGTGCTCGTTAGTCACTTCTGTCGATGCGAGTGGGGGGATATTTTTTCCCACTCGTATGCAAGCTATGTAGTTCAGAGTGGGGCAAAAAGACAGAAATAAAGTCACAATAGCGGGAACCCGATAGCGGGAAATATTACAAGTACCCTGCAGTATCAAAGCAAGTTCGTGCACTGCAGCAAGGACGAGCGATAAGGCGAGAATTCCATTGTTCTGGTGACAGCTGAGCTGAGAAAGCGCGTTCCGCTGGTGTTATCGACTTTGCCCTCATCTGGCCTGTGCATAAAAAAAAAAAACGGGGGTGGGGCAACAGCGACGAAGATGCTAAGTGTACAGCACCACTTTTGAGAGGTAATTTCGGGGCCTTAAAAGCCACTTCGGTGCTGTAAATAGGTAACGCTTACATGAGGTTGCGTTGACAACTGACACAATCCGCCTTTTTCAGAAGATTTGGCGCCCTCTGTGGAGTGGCGAAAATTCATCTGCTACTGGTTGAAAGCAAACGCTTGTGGCGCGATCTACGATGAGCCAGCTGCGCCTGCGGAGTGGCAAGTGTGCACATGTGTGTGTGTGTGTGTGTGTGTGTGTGTGTGTGTGTGTGTGTGTGTGTGTGTGTGTGTGTGTGTGTGTGTGTGTGTGTGTGTGTGTGTGTGTGTGTGTGTGTGTGTGTGTGTGTGTGTGTGTGTGTGTGTGTGTGTGTGTGTGTGTGTGTGTTGCTTGACAGCTGCCGCCATCTGTCGCATGCGCATGTCACTAACGTGAACTGCGCATGCGTAATAGGAGCTGGCGGTTATCGTATTCAACCAGTGGAGCTGGAGAAGAGGCACGCATGCGCAGAGCGGCCGTGTGAAAAAGGCGGATTCTGATCCGCAGTTCCCGGGTTCGAACCCGACCGCGGCGGCTGCGTTTTTATGGAGGAAAAACGCTAAGGCGCCCCTGTGCTGTGCGATGTCAGTGCACGTTAAAGATCCCCAGGTGGTCGAAATTATTCCGGAGCCCTCCACTACGGCACCTCTTTCTTCCTTTCTTCTTTCACTCCCTCCTTTATCACTTCCCTTGCGTCGCGGTTCAGGTGTCCAACGATATATGAGACAGATACTGTGCCATTTCCTTTCTCCAAAAACCAATTATTAATTATTATTATTATTAAACGATGGGATTTCGTGAGTGTTTTTCCGATGCCAATCTGCTTAAGCTGCGGCGTGCTGCACAAAAACGTTTCACATACATCCCACTTGGCTTAGGCCTAACTTCCTTAACTGTAATGATATGTCATGCATGGATTACGAAAAGGTCCACGCGAACTGGAGCGCCTGTGCGCTTGCAAGGATCGCAGTTTCATGTGTGCAATACGCGCACTAGTGACCAACGCGGACCACAATTAAGCAGGCCCCATTTTGTTATTTCCCTTTAAGTGTTTTTATTTTTACTTCTAATTTCACTCCCGTTACCTTCTGTGTCTAATCCGGAGTTTAGTGTAGACAGCGCTGCGCCGTCGTAATCTGTAAAAGTAATTAAGCGCAGTTCATATTTAAACCATACGCTAATGCGTTGCTTCCTTGCGGGCTTGAATAATTCCACATCCCAAGTTACATTGGGCAAGGCATAAATACCGCGAAGAGTTCCTCCCACTTTTTATACAAGAAAAGTTATTCAAGCTTAAAAAGCATTTCCTGACACTTTTTCTTGTAGAAGTCGGAGAAGAAAGCTATTTTGAAAAATAATGATTTCGTCATGAAATGACAGCGTAAAACTAATTGAGTCATTTAAAAACAACCAGTCTAAAAATGGAATTACATCAATAAATTATACCAGCTTTCTATCACTAAAGTTGTAATTTGCGCACTTGTGTCCTCTCAGTATTCCGACACTGGAGTAAGCGCAGTTCATATTGCTGAAGTCAATTCGCTGCAGCATTTGTCAGTACGAAATCAATAAAGTGCGATTATAGTAACGCCACGCCCGTGCCTATAGTCGAGGTATACGGCAACAACAAGCAGTGCGACGCCAATGCCCTTCTTCCGGTATAAGGATGGCCGGCGACTCACGATCTTCGCCCCAATGGCAGCAGCAGTCTCACTGCGCCTATCTTTCGCGCACGCCCACTACTAGAGGCATATTACGTAGTATATTTGGCCAACCTTAGCTTCCAGTTCAGAGCGAACCGTTTCTCATCACGACGAGTCCCTCCGCGTTTCCCACGCAGAGCACGCACACACAAACGCAGAGAAAGAATGCCTCGCTGTGCCGCGCTCTATACATATCCCGGTGTTCGTCCACTATTCTAATGCACAGCTGCGCCCATACAGCGAGAGGAAGGAAAGCGCGTAGGCGACCGCCGCGGAGTGCAGCGCGAACAAAGAGACAACGGCCTCGCGCATTACGCCAGGCGCATAACCCGGCCGGCAGCGGAAGGTGGTGGGAGAGGCTACCGACGCGCAACTTTCTCACGGTGAAGAAGAAGCGATTGTCTTCGTCATGACGGCGATGTATGGGAGTGGCTCTGATATTCGGCCATTCTGCTTCCCGCTGTACACCCCCCCCCCCCTTCTTGCATGCCCACTTCCTCAGAGCTCCTTCCGCGTTTGATTTAAATCCGCGATATCGCATCTCGTGCTCTCCGCATCTGATTCCTGGAGCCGCTAAGGGGCTCCGTGAGCGTGTTCTTTTCGTCTCAATTATTTTTGTCCGCGGCCGAACTGGCCCGAGAAGGAACGGCTTATCTCTCGTCGAGGATACTTATACGCACGCACACAATGCTGATTGAGATTCCTCCTATTGTTTCCCTATCGAAAGTAGGTCTGACCGTCTTGTTGGGACCTGACGTCGGGTGGCACGTGATCGGCGTGGCGCAAATGTCGACGGGCACTTATAGCGACGCTCTTGAAGGGGGGAGCCGACCCGTCCCGCTTGCGTCGTGCCGATTCTTGGAAAGACTTCTCTTTGTCGTGCGATCCTACCTCCGGACGGATAACGGGAAAAAAAGGAGTGAAGTACCGTTGCTTGAGCAAAGGTCACGTTAAAATAAAGTTCCAGTTGAGATAACCGTAGGGAGGGCTGACTCTTTACGGGGGACGATACGGAAATCTCGGGGCGAGATATTTATAAGGACGCGGCACGTAGCCGGAATATCAGCTTGCCTGCAGCTGGGCCCTCACTTTGGCACCACTGACACTGGCGCGAAAAACGTTGCAGCGGCACTTCCTCGCTCTGATAGCAAGGAGGAAAAATCCGCGGAGAGAACGACTTACGTTCTTGGCAATACCGCAACCACGAAAAAATAAAAAAATAAAAGAAAACATAGCCCGGACCGTCCTATTCTTGTCGATACTTCGGCATCGATAAAATAAAATACTCAATCAGTTTAAACTTGGCGTCAGGAGGCAATAGCCTGGACACAAGGAAGTTAGGCGTTGGCAAAAGCTTAACTATCGCTGAAGCGAGGTACAAAAAAACATGTGATGCGAAACGGTAACATGACGGGTGCGAGATGAACCTATACCCAGTTAGATCGCGTGTCCATTCGCGATCGCGCGTGACTGCGTGCTTCTGGGGTGCACTGGGTTCCAGCTCACCGTGTTCGACTGGACTCAGGGCTTCTTCATCGCCGCTGGCAGGAGCAAGTTCGTCCACCTGGCCCACGGTCCCCGGCAGCGTCCAGTCGTCTTTCGTCTCTTCCTCTGCGCAGAAACGAAGGGGAGCGTGTAGAGATTTTGCAAGACGCAGATGACGGACGCGTAGTTTCATTGTTTCGTCCATAAATCTGCCTGTGTAGCTAAAACTAAACAAAAAATATGTTTACAACAAATACAACTGCTTTTTTGCCACAGATAACAACGAATACCGGTCTGATGCTGTTACCAGAAATCTAATATCGGAAGCAGACTCATCGTCGCCATCAACATCAACAACAATATCTAACCAAGTCCGCTGCTGGCTTTTCTCATATCCCTCAAATTAACCCCGTCCTTCGCCAGCTGCGGCCACCTTATCCCCGCCCACATGGCTTTCAGCCGCGCACTGCTACGCTTGGCTTCTCTTGGAATCCACTCCGCTACCCTAAAGGACCAGCGGTTACCTTGCCTACCCATTACGCACCCAGCCCAAGCCCATTTCTTCCTCTTGATTTCAGCTAGGATATATCATTAATCCTCGCCTTTTCCCTTGACTCACTCTGCTCTCTTCCCGTCCTTTAACGTTACACCTATCATTTTCCTTTCCACAGTTCGCTGTGCTGTCCTTGACTTAAGCTCAACCCTTTTCGTTAGCCGCCGATTACAGCAGCATGCATTGATTAAAAATGCCGACTACAACATGAAGCGCATACAATAAATGTGGATGAACACAAGCAGCAGTCGGGCGAGGAGAGACTTTTCACTGCCCACGACATCAGCAGGATGAAAGCAGGTGTGCGCGGAGAATGCGTTCAGCGATAAAAGTCAACCTCCTGCCACAGATGTCCGCAGAGGCATCGCAGCCCGCGGTTTCCTCGCCGGCACACATCTGCTGCTTTAAAGCGTCGAAAGTGGCTCACCACTCATAAATATGCTAGTGCGCCAGTCCGGATATCCGTTAGCGGCTTTTCTTCCGCGCCGTTAAGGCGGTCACAAGCCCGAATGGTACAAGCTTATACACCTCATCCTGAATGAGAGATGTGCCTTCTTTTCTCGCTGTTGTGTCCGCACCGATCCGCGCCTGTCGTCAAAACATGTTTATTTTTTTCGTCTTCCAACAAGAAGCTTTTGGAAACGAATCGTGCGGCCCGTTTCTTCCCTTGTCCAGGCGCTTCAAACAGGTGGAATAAGCGTTACGAGTTGAGCCCGCGTCCCACATACGCGAGACTGCAACCACACAGGGAAACAAAATGCGCAGCTGTCATCGCCGCCGGCTCCTCTTCCAGCGGGCATAAAAAAAGACTAGACAACACCTCCGCGAACATCGCCGCAGCATACGGAGCTAGAGTGAGACCCGAAATGAAAGTGAGAATAAACGGGCGGTAATGCTATAGACATCGTTACATGGCGAGCGGCGGCCGGTGAGGCGCGCGTGATGGTATGCCGGCGGCGCGCCGTTCGAATAAGCCGAGCACGTTCCCTCGTCATCGAAATCGGAAGCGCCGAGCGCGCTTGCATTGCAAATGACGCTCGCGCCCGCGCGTACGCACGCACACACTCACCAGAGGCGTACCGGCTCGGTTATGCGCACGATAAACCTCGTTGGCACGCCGCCGCCGCCGCCGCAGCGCACAGAGCATCTGCAAGCCGAATGAGGCGGAAACGGGGCCGTTTCCTCGCGCTGACCGTTAGATACCCGGCGCGGCGCTTATCAGCCGCGCCCCAACGCCTCTCTGTAAAATACCTGAGGCAGCCATAAAGGAGAAGGAAAAGGGGGGACCCGCTTTAGCATACACCCAGATAACGAGGGCTCGTCCGGGCCTGCAGCCTGCGTTCCTGCTGCAGTCAGTCCCGCGCGAAGCCGTTACGGCGCTGATGAGACAGTTTCTTCGCACCGTACAACGGGGAGTTCCCGGGGGCCGACCTTGGGTTCCCGCGAGGCCGCTAAGAGATACAGATGCGGAGGAGGCGAATTGGATAACGGCGGCGTTCGCTTTTTTTGCATACCCGCCGCCGACGATAGACCGGAGTTGGGCCAAGAGCGACGGAAAACGCCGGTGCGCCCCTCAGCCAAGAGCGCGTGGAAGACGCCAACTTGGCGGACGAAGAGGGCGAAAGAAAACGAAATATACAGGAAGAGAGAAGAGGCCGCGTTACATGTGGCACTATTTGAAGGGCATTTTGGAAGATATGTAGATGCACGCCTCGGCCAGCCAGCAGGAGGGCGACGTTCTATAGCTGGAAATCGCGTCTCGACCTTCTCACCACTCCTATACCTTCGTCGCTACTTGTCCCCCTCGGCGTGTATCTCGTTGCAAGGACGCGCGCCGCCGATCTGGAAAGGCTGCTGCCGATCGGCTCCCATTTCGCGGATTTAAGTATCACTTGGAACACGCATATATAGTATATCGGGCGTCTAGCTGGCCGCTCTAGCCAGCTGGCTATGCGCCGCGCGTTCGCCGCGGCCACCATTTTCGCAAGGCCATTAGGAAGATTGCGGGGCGTCCTTTTTTTCTCCCTGGCGTTTTCCCTCTCTTTCCCCTTCTCACTCTCCTCGCTAAGGGCCTCCAACGCAAACAGGAGGAGGAGGAGCAGAGGCGATGTTTCCATTTTTCCCCCGGGTTGGAACAAACGCGTTATTCCCTGCTTCTTCAAAAGGGAAGAAAATACCGGGACAGCATGCATTTAAGTGCAAACATGGGGGGTTGCAAGGGTGAGGGGTTTGAGGGGCAGTCCGGCGGTTGACCGAGTTTAAAGAAACACACCGATGCTATTTATGCGTGAGTGGCACTTGGCTGATAACAGATGTGGCGCGCGCTTCCATTTACGAGGCGGAAGGACGACGAATCGGCTCCGAACGCGCGGCGAGTCTGTGATTTTGCGCCGCGCGCATGGCGAGCGAGGCAGCGCATTACACCAGAGCAAACAATCGGGGCTAAACATAGAATGCGTGTTACGTCCAGAGAGCTGTAATGGCCTGGTAAGAGACGTGGTTCTTGCGGCGAAAAGACGTTAACCCCAATACGAGGGACGAATGTCATGTTGTGACGCGATTTGGAGTTCCGGCGATGGCGCGATAAGTAATATGGGTTATCGCTCCAGACAAACGTCCTGGTAGCACTTTTGTAGCTAACTGTTCCTGCGAATATTTCCTTACAAAGCCCACAGAAATATGGACGGTAAGGTCTACTAACACTTTGGTAGATAGTTAAGTGTCCTTTGTTCTTCCGATCTTCTGCACTGCAGGTTGTCAGTGAGCGGCAGCTGTGCTCACACGTGCGCGTACGTGAGCTCGCCCCATTTGTGTCCGCCCCTTTACCTTCACACAATAAAAAAAAACATCGAAATAAATATTGCGGGTAACAGCGTTAGTAAGATTTTCACACAAACGCCTCAAGAATTAATTGCTGGAAATGCACAGAACAAGGCTCGCGTTGCTTAGATGACTGAAAGACAAATGCAGGTCGCACATAGAAGTTGCATGTCTTTACGTGCGAAAACAGTTCGGCCAGCGACTGACAGCGTCAGTTTCATGATGTTCACTGAAGACAGCATCAGTTTCATGATGTTCACTGAAGCGTCTCGCGGCGGCTGCGTTTTTATGGAGGGAAAACGCTAAGGCGCAAGTGTGCTGTGCGATGTCAGTGGACGTTAAAGATCCACAGGTGGTCGAAATTATTCCGGAGCCCTCCACTACGGCCCCTACCTCTTCCTTTCTTCTTTCCCTCCCTCCTTTATCCCTTCCCTTACGGCGCGGTTCGGGTGTCCAACGACAAATGAGACAGATACTGCGCCATTCCCCCCCCCCCCCCCCCAAAAAAAACAATTATTATTATTATTCACTGAAGCGTCTACGCAACCGCGGCCAGTGCAAGCATCGCGTTTGCCACGCCGAAAGGGAAAGAAGACGTTCACTTTCTTATCTCGGGCTAGTTAGTCTGCAGCTATGCTACAGCGACAGGCTTGCGTAACTGCACACACTACTCTCTCTTCTAAAATCCGCTCTGCCTTCACTAAACAAAAGACAAGAACGAACAGCCATTACGAGTAGCATGCAGGCCTTCGCTGCGGGCAGCCACAATGGCCTCGCAGCAAAAAGGCACGCATCAGCCAAGAGCGGAGGAGTTGGCGTGAGCAGCCTTCGCCCCGCGGAAGGTATCGCGGCCACCGCGACCATTTCGCACCGTAACGGACTCTTCGCCCAGGCGGTAACGAGCGAATTGCATAAACAACGAACGCCGGGGGTAGCACGCTGCCCGTAAACCTCAATCGAATCGCCCAACCCACGCGGTTCAAGAGGACGCCCAGCGCGGACCACGCCACCGCCCGCTAATTCAGAAAAAAAAAAAAAACGCGCGCACGTGCAACGCAGTGGGCCGACGGCGTTCCGTATGAGAGCGCCTTTGTAGCAACCTACCCACGCGCTCCTCAGCCCCGGTTTCTCCATTGTCTTCGTCCTCTGCCTTGGCGCATTCGCTCTCCTTGGAGGAGCTGCAGCAGCAAACTTCCGGGACCTCCATGGCTGTTGTGCGATGCCGAGCTCCGCGTTGGCTTAGCGCAGTCTCGCACGCGGTTGCGTACGCGCGAGACCAGACACAGGCGAGCCCGCTGTGGCGACGAAATGCCCCTCAAAGAGCCATCACCCGCTGACAGCCGGCGCACTTCAGAACCGAGCGGCGCAAACTCCAGCCAGCAGCTCCTCTCTTTGACGACGGGTTTGTAGTGGGGTCGAGAAGTTCACCACTCAACGCGCACGATGTACTAAGTCGAATTTACAGAGCCACGAATGACTCCACACATTCACACGTCGCAGACTGGAAGCAAGTGCACCAGAAGAACATTCAAGTAGAAACACACTGCAGAGCCGGCGAAGTTTGGACACGCTATAGGAGGAAAGCAGGCGGACTAAAGGTGTGAACCAAGTCACGGGTCACCAAAGCCCAGTAGAAAGAAGACCGTAGGTAGCACACGCTGTCCGCAATGTTTCAGGGAAGAGCGTAGTAATCCCAGCGCTCGAGTCGTACGAAGAAATCGTGTGTCGCAGCGACGCAGCGAGAGATGATTGTCCGTCCAGCGGAGACCGCCAATCGCGGCTAATCGTGCAGGAAATTGCCGCTACGCTCGCTCGGCGAGACACATTTGCCTCTGCAGAACCGACGGCCGTTCTCCGCAGACAAGACCACCACACACTCCACTTGTCGTCTTCACTTGAGGTCAGAGGTCCCAGAGCTGTCTAAGCACTCGGAGCAAGAAGCCGCAGTTAACAGGAGCGCCCCAGCGGAGGAGCCTACTGCACCAAGGAGAGAGTACGCCCGCCGGAAGGAAGGAAGGAAGCAAGAGGCCGCGCGACAAACACTCGACGCGCCGCCGCCGTGGTCCGAGTGTCCCCTTCGGTAGTCAGCCAGCCGACAAATGGCGGGAGCTCTGCCCGCGCGCTGCGGAAGCGACCAAAACTCAGCGAACGACTGACGATGGCGACGAAGATGTAGGCCAAGATTCCGAGCAGCGGCGGCGGCGGGCAAAAAAGCACCGCCCTCTTTTTTTTCCCCCTTTCCCGCTTCTTGTTCTGCACGCGAAAGAGAAAGGACCTTCCTCGGAGCGGGCCCAGCAGCAGTCCCCGCGAATGTCTTTTATCTTTCTTTTCCTTCGCTTTCCTCTCTTTTCCTTCCATTCTTGCAGGGTTTCCCCTCCGAAGGGACGGGCTTTATGCATGGAGGACGCGAGAGAGAGAGAGACGGAGAAAGAAGAGAGGGGGAGGAGGAGGAAGACGCGAGAAGGCCGTTCGTTTTTGCTCCAAAAACACCGACCTGTCTTGTTTCTGCGGTGATTCGGTTTTTAAGCGCTCCTCGATGGTTGCAGGATGCAGTCGCGCCGCTCCGGAACAGCTAGTCAAGGATGGAGGGAGGGGAAGGTGCGCTTGTTTCGCTGCCAATGTCTTTTTCTCGGCTCTTTTGTCTTCGGCCCATCCGGCCATCGCCGACGGCACAGAGCACGGACTGCTTTCAGCGGGGGAGGTTCCTACGAATGCCGGAAGAGCCGCATGCCCGGCTCCTCTTACGGTCCCCGGTGGACCACTAGAGCAGCCTTGGAGAGGAACAATCTGCTGTCGCAGGAAGGGTCCATCAGCAGCCTGACCCAGTCTGATCTACAGGCCCGAGCACTCCTATGGTCTATGGGTCACCAGTCTATGGTGTGATTAGCTACGGGTTGTTCTTAACACGGTTACCATGACAGCAGGCTGCAGAGGAAAACACCTGCCTAAGTCCGCGAAAAGCCACGGACCCTCATCAAGTATGCCACCGTCGAGGGAACGGCAGGTTTTGTCCGGAGACGCGAACAAAGCATACTTGACGTTGTTGTCCTCGACGGTGACGTCCTTAGCACAGCACAGAGCGCTCGACGACGCGGAAGGATCGACGACGCTGTATGATACGAGAACGCGGGAAGACGCAGAGCCCCCGCAGGTCTCTGGCTTCATCTACACGACGCCCCAACGTCTCCTCAACTGCTGCTGCCAGCTGAGTTGAATTCAAGCCCGAGAGTCGTGGAAGGGAGGGCGAAGGATTAAGGCCTCCTCGTCTTCGTCCGGGAGCTTTTCATTTCAGCGTTTCGCAACGCCTTCCGGCTTCATTCACTCCGGGTCGATATATATATATGAGGTCGCACACACAGAAAGGAAATTTCGGCCCAAGGAGTCCGAGGAACTCGACGTCGAATACTTTTCGCTTTCTTGTTTTCCGAGATGGCCGATAAGAGTCTGCTTTCAGCCGCCGAGAACAGAAGCGAGCCCCTGTCTTTATTGCTTTTTTATTGTACACATCAACGCCCGAGAAGCGATGAGACTACCACAGCAGCAAGTTGAGCCGATACAATAATAAACGCGAAACTTCTGGTGCGACCCACAAAGAACACATGTTCACCGAGGAAATACGGCAGGCCGCGCTAATTCTTATCGCTTAGATTTCGCCGGCATGGGAGGAGGCTGTAAAGTTCGAGTCGCCCAATACGCGCGGTCTCCTTTTTCCTGGTTTCTTGGAAATTAAGCCCCCCATACAAGGCGGAAGAGGGCGACTCACTCTTTTGGAAAGACAGAGCGAAATAAAATCTCGCCACACACATAAGCTCAGATCAATGCGATGGCGTTGTGAACCTGACGAAGCGGTAGGAGTCTGCGGAACGTCCCGAAAAGTGGGACAATGTTGTCGACATCCTAACTGCTCCGGACGTGTAGATACGCGCACACACATACACGCAAAAGAATGTGATTAGCAAACGCTCCTGTCAGGTAATAACGACAGGTAGTTAACATCGGCATTAGAACTTGCCTGCGATATGGCGCGGAACTTTAACGTTAAATAGTTGACGAAAATGAAACATCTGCTGCTGTTTGCTTGGATAAAATTTTCGCGCTAGGTACAAATAACACGATGAAGGCAGTGAAAATGAGACTATACACTGTTCCGGACTCCTAAACAAGCCATTCACTCGCCATATTAAGCGAATTGGAGCTCCAGCCCTGAGACATCACTTAGAAAAGGCGCACACAGTGGCTCCGGTATAGGCGACGCAAAAGGAGCCCCCTTCCACGTCCCATTAAACCGTAGAACACGGGGGATGAGGAGGGTACTATAACTCCCCTACGAGCTTTCATCAACGCCGATATTTCGGTCAATGCCAGCCTGACCAAGTCAGGCGTGTCCAGTACTGCGGGGTGGGTCTAATCAAACAGCAGTACCTTATTCGTCTCTAAGCAGTCGCAGATCGAAATCGGAGAGACTACATGGGGTAAGCACACAGTGAAAGCGGCGACGGCGTAGGCCTGTATGCACATATACAGCCAGGCCCACCGGACGCACACATCCCACGGTGGGCGAGCGGCGTCTCAATACGCGACAACCTTCCGTTGCTTGGCCGCTTCCGATGGCCACGGAACTGCAAACAGCGCTGTACAAGACAGAGCTCGGCATTCTCTCACGCTAGCGGCTGGGGGGCTCCGGGCTGCGCCACTCGCAGGCAGGAATCGAGGTTACCGAAACGCGCCGCTAGGCCTAGCGAGCGACAGCCCGTGATCGAGTGCGAGCGTCAACTGTCAAGAAGGCAAGCACTAAGTCGGTCATGCCGGCTCGCGCCGAAAGGTTTCGGCCGGGACCGTTCAGAAAAGAAAGGTACGCCGCCGGCCTTAATGATGGATAGCTTCAATCTCACATTCTGGGGCGGATTAGTGCGCTTTGGCGGGGCCCCCGCGCGTGAGCGCCGACGCGGCTCCCTTTGCTGCCGCTGTCAAGCGGATTAAGTTAAGCTGCGCGCGCATGCATGCGTTGAGGGTCAAAGTGATGGCACCTCTTCTTCACGAGATTAAGATTTCGCTCTCGTCGCCACTGCGAGGATAAGAGAAGCAAGGAAGAAAACGTGTACGAATGGTATCCGAGTCTGTCGGCGCTTGGGCCGGACAGAGAAAGTGGGCGACTTAACCGCCCCCTCTCCCCTCGTCTTCCTGATCGTCTTCAAGGGTTTGCATCATTGGTCCCCTGCGATGAGCGATTTGGAGGCAGCGATAGAAAGCTCTTTACTCAAAAGGAACGATCTAAAGCAGAGGCACGCAATTCTCAAGCCGCGAGGATTGCGTTTTTATGTGCAATGAAGGGTATGGCGACCTTAATCAACGGAAACTGAGAAAGATTACAATGCAAATGCGGCATATAAGGGTTAATAGCTATTCGCCGCGGAATTCTCTGTTCGAAAAGTATTACAGAAAGAATGGCGCGCCCTGCTAACGCGAAGCAGCGAGGTATATGAACCACTTAATATTCGCGGCTTGCCACACACCGCAGCAAATTGCCAATGCAGCCGTGATAGCATATTCATAATGGCCTTTCAAAGTTTCTTTTTTGGCTTAGCCAATTTAAAAAAGCGTGAACGTTTAGATAATCCGCACCGGACTGTGTGGTCCAGATAATCTGGACCACACAATCCGGTGCATTGGCGTTACGGCTCATTTCGTAGTTGTCGAGTATTGGCAAACCACTTCGGGGACTTCACAATAGTCGTGAAAAAAAACAACACGCCGAGCTTGTAGATTTTTGTGATCTCGCCTGACCTAGATACAATATTTCGGTCAGAAACGCATTAGGAGGTTTGCACACGCTGGCACAGTTATTTCTTGCACGAGAAGATTAAAATATGAAGGCGATAAGACATATACCGCCGCCAAATTAGACAAGGCGTGGCCTAGATGTTGGGCGTTTCGGTCGCGAAAGTCATTCGAGAAACAGAGATATTTCCAACGGGAAATAAAGTTAATTGTTTTTCGCCTCAATGACCTGGCCACAGCAGCCCAACAACGGTGTATCGAGGAAATGTGAGAATAATAAAAAAAGATACATGTATACGCGAGAATTAGATAAGGAGTACAGGAGGAAAAAATCCTTCCCTGGGAACTGCACAAGCAAACAAAAATAAAAAAGCATGTCTATGTATGACCGCGTGTTCGCATTCATATTCAGTCCTTCTCCGAATCAGTTTGCTTCTTATACGGCCTGAGTAATAAACAAACTGCAACGGCTTTCCTCTTATGTCGCTTAAAACTTATTGACTGTTACGCTTGAGATTATTAATAGCAGTTTATTAAATGAGGGTAAGCGGAAGCGGCATGAAGTGAGCGGTCAGAAAGACTTCACCGTGACGTACAAGACGCGGCTTAAGATTGGCTCTCTGAAAGCAAATCGCGCGTTTTCCCCTAGAACAGGCAAAGCCAAATATGCATTTTGGTGGGTGTTATGCGATATGGAAGCAGAGACACAAGTACACTAGAAGACACGTTTTTTGGCGCAGTATGAGTGCTCACATATATACAGCGTGAATTCATACCGTATACTGCTTGTAAGCACGGTAAAAATAAGCGCGTAACATGCAATTTCTCAAGTTGATCATATTCCAATAGTCCGTCACTCAATTCAGGAAGAGAACAAATCTAATAACGACATTACAGCTATACTTAAGTTTATTTACACTAGATTCAACTCAGAGATGTATGTACCTCCATGGATTAAAATATTTGCTTACTCATTCTGGTCAAGGCACGAGCGTCTTCGGTGATCTGAACCAGCAGGCTTCGCTACACAGCTTTTCGCCATTTGTTTTTTTCTTTCCTTCTCTTTTCGTTTATGCAACTCATGTGACGGATGATAGTCGCATCTACAGACCTTCTCTCACGCTGTTAAAAAAAAAAAAATCTCCCACAGGATCTGCCATGGCATTCAAGAAAATGCTTTCCCTTTACAATGCAGCGGACTTTTTCGAGCCACAGGCGCCTGTCGGCATAGAATAACCTTCTCTGACGTATATGATCATCACAGTTCCCTTGAATAGCACGGATGTGCAACCGACCTTTTGTCGAAAAAGAGAAAAAAACGCGTCTGGCAAGAAATAAACAAAAAGTGTGTTCGCGGTATGGCGGCGCTTTGTTAGTCTGGGTTAGTCTCCAAATTCCAGAAAGCGAATTCGGAACCTTCACCTTACTTTCTCTTTCCTAAACTTGAAAAGAATCGACCAGAAAGAGCGCCGCTGAAAATTGGCGGCGCCGGCAGATCGTGAACCGGCAAGAGAGCCCGTGAATCCTGGAACTACCGCCGCGGGATGAACAAAAGCTGGTCGGCAGCGCTGCCAGTGGCGCCGCCACAGATTGCACCAACTTTACGCAACCGCGTGCGAACAACACCAACAACACGATCCGACAGAGAACATCCGACATGGATTCCGGGACACGACGCGCCTCCGTGCAAAGGCGCTCCAGGACCACGGGAAGAAGCGGCGGCGTCTGCAGGCGGCAGCGACGCAGCCATGCGTGACTCAAGGACGTCCAATCGCTTAACGCGGCTATCCCGATGACCCCCCCTCTCTCTCTCCGAGGAAAGGCTTCTACGGTCCAGTGGGCCCGAACGAAACCCAGAGACCGATCAGCCGTCGTGCTCTCGCTCACCCGCCAAGACGGCCGTCTTCTACGCTCGAAGACATGGCGCATCTTGTGTACTACGCCTCTGGACGCCTTCCTCCGTCTGTCCGCATGCGTGTTCTTGTTGGGGGCCTTTCGGGAGAAGCCGGTTCACTTCGCGCCCGGCTCCTCCGTCTCTTCGCGGTTGGCGCCAGCGAGTATTGCGTCGACTGTGAAAGGCGATCGAGCCAGGGCGAGAAGGTGTATAGATTTCGAACGGACCGCAATCGACCGGAAATTGGTCGAATTTCGCCCTGCCCTGTCCGACTACTCTTCTCCCTCCTTCCTACTCCGTGGCGTTCGATGCGGGGTTCCCGTGCCGGCACATAGCCTCTGTTGACACTAGCATATGTCCATGAGCCACACTGGCTGGTGCTGGGCATGGTTGTCGTTGGTCATTGTTGCTTCGAGGCCTTTCGACCATGACGATTCGCGGGGCAGCGGAAAGCGATGCTGCGCGCATCCTGTGTTGCTGACACGCGTGCGGTCTTCCGGCGACTCGGGCGCCGAGTCGAAACACTAAACACAAAACGCTGCGAGCGTGGGGCTGCGAACTCGAGCGCGCCAAGTTCGCAACGCGTCTTGAACGACGTGAATAAGCGTGTCCGTGGCGCACAAAGCTTAAAATGACCCTACATATTCTCTATTGTACTAAAAAAACTGAACGCCTCCAAGGTTTTTCAATAGAAAGATAAAAAGGGAAATAAGTACAGAGGGCGAAACAAGCATCCAAACAAAACAAACAAACAGAACATCTTGTGAACGTCATCGATGACTAAAGCAGTGAGTCATGCTCGGCTTTGGTACTGCAACACCGCAGGCTACTTCGAGCCTCGCGAATATTGCTCAAGGGAAGTGGCGTTCCTGAACGCAAACGACGTGTCTTGGTAATGGTGTTAATTAAGGCTCGCCTGCGGGAGCTGCAATTAAACTAGCGATACTAATCAGTTCAGCTCGCCACCGCCGCTGCAGCGAGTCTGAGCGACTGATATAACCCTAAAGCATCGCTGTCTGGCAAAGATAGCTCCGGGACACGCCAACCAATGAGTTAAGGCTTAGCGGAACGATACAAGTATGTGAGCTATTTGCAGCTATTCTTTTTGTGGCGCACATGGCCTTTTGGAGCGATTTGCTAAAATGCAGGGCGAGGTTTCTGTACCAACGGGATCCGTCCGTGAAAACGGAATCAACACTTCTTTCAGAATCGCGTACCTAATACCCAAGAAACGCAACGACGGATTTTCAGGGTTTCCAATACGCGTCAAGCGACAGCGGCTGGCGCTTCCAGCATGCATATCGAGCGTACAGATCATTAGCGATCTTGCTCCGCGATATGTAAAGAAAGACGTTAAGCGGCTCATCAGACAACCAGTGCAGATCATGCACATTTGAGCGCCCCTGTCGTGAAAATGCAGCGCGCTTGAGGGAGAAGACGCAGCGGCCTTGGGGAAAGGAGAGATCTCCCGTGGCGATGTCCTAAAAGGCATTTATGTTTTGTGAGACGCGATCATGAAAGGCTCTTAGGGGCGATAGACGCCACGCGACCGAAGAAGACCTAGATTGATTAGAGCCGCCGTCGCAAAAAGATCGAAACGGAATACGCAAGAGACTGCAGGCACGAGTGGTGAGGCAACGACGCGAGGCGCTTCGCCCAACACCACCGCCCCCTTTAACGTCCTCTCACTCGTTGCATTTCTCCGTATCAAAAGAATGCGGCTGATCAGGCGAGCTAAGCAAGAACGGCAAATTGCTCGCATTCCTTTCCGCTTTAACCTCTTTTTCCCTTTGTCCCCCTCGCAACGCCGAAACTGATGGCAGGCAGAAGTCTAACGTCCCGAAACCGCGCATGAGGAACATATAGTAGTGGAGGAAGGCTCCGGATTAATTCTGAGCCCCTCGGGTTCTCTAACATGCACCGACATCGCACAGCACACGGACGCGTTTGTGTTTTGGCTCCGTAGAACCGAGGCAGCAGCGGCGGTGATTCGATTCCCCGACCTTGGGTAACTCGGGCAGCAGCCGAACGCCACAGGCACTGAGCAACCGCGCCACGTGGAGTGGAGAGACATCATAAGTAGTCATAGCACGTTAGTACGGAGTGTGAACGTGAAATATTTTAAAGGGGCTCTGAAACGCCTTCCGAGGAGAGCACATTAACTCACTTAATCACAGCACTGTGTTGCCGTGAAAACCAGAGCCAAATAATACTCTTCTACACGCAGCAGACGACCCACAATCACGCGTCAAAGTTGGCGAGCCCTTCCCGGCGACTTTTTCATGCTCGCTCCCTCCTCCGTCCCCCGCATCTGCGTAGACAAGGTTAGAGGTGGCCATTGGCTAATTGGCCGCGGCCAATAAGCCGCTTAGCTCCGGCGGGTCGGGAAGCTCCGCTCCCAGAGGGGGGTCGGCGAAGGAGCGCCTACCTTCCAGCGTGCGAAAAGTGACGAGAGGAGAGGGAAAGGCGCGAAGACGCTGAAATTCAAATTTCAACTACAGATAACTCAGCTTCTACAAAGCGCATTTAAAAAATCCTTGCTAGACACTATTATTGAGTTGAGTTGAGTTGAGTGGTTGTAAACTACCGGTGGGATTAGCCTTGCAGTTGCTGCCGGCAATTGCTCCACCGTAGCGACACTTAAATAGAAATCACAGAAACACTGTCCGCAAAAACCCAAATAGACACTCCTGAGGTCACCATGTGGAGGCCAAATCCGTGTCCTGCAGGTAAACTAGAAGAAGGCGATAAGCATCCCTTCTACTCGACTGGCTCCCGCGCGGGAAAACAATGTCCTGAAGAGAACTGTGAGGAACTCCTGCCTTCTTGAGGGATCCGAATAACATAGCCCGTTCCGCGTTGTACAAAATACAGCACAAGAGGTAATGTTCTATGTCACCACACACACCATACGTTGAACACAATGGTGACAACGCTAGGCCAGTCTTATACATCCACGCCGGCGTACCAGCAGAATCCGTGCGAACGCGGTGCAGCAAAGTGGCTTGGTACCTTTTGAGACACTTGGTCACACATGGCTGATGAGGAGAGCTTGAAGCGGCGTGCTTCAATATGCTAGGCGTGCCGCAGCGTTATTATAACCCTCTTCACAGCCCCTTTAAAAACTTCCGCAGCGTAGTCGTGGTGGTCTGAACGTCCACAAGGTTTGCGAGAGGTTCTGGGCTCGATCCTCAGTGCCGCTGGATACGCACATGTTTTTTCAGTAAGTACAAACCTTTCCAGGCCTGTAGCTCGGTTTTATTTGGTGTGAAGTGCTTGGAAGAAAGAGTCTTATACCCCCCTTTGTGGAGGCGAAAAATATCTTGTGGCGTGGCACTCTTTGGCCAAGGTGCCCTAGCGCCATTGAAGTCAAATCATCATCACAGTCACCTTCACCTTCCCCACCACAATCATCATCATCATAATTTATGAGAGCTTTCGCGAAACTTTTTTTTGAACTTCGGACGCCGGACCGATGTTGTCGGGTGGCTCATGACAGGCATTAACAGTTGAACAAATTGTTGGCCTTCTGAAATGGACTCGGAAAACAAAACTCAAGGAAACGAACCCAGAATTGCGCTGTTCTCGCCATACGGCACTTCTTTATTGGCAGAAGACCGTTCGGCGTCTCCTTTGCGCGAGACTAACGCGAAAAGTCGACCGCGCAAGGCAGAGACAGTCTGTGAAGGGCGCGTCTTGCGAAAATTGTCGAGCGCTATACCTCCGCCTTAAAAACGCCCTACCGTCGCCATGAGAGGGCTCTGATTTCGAACATGAACGGCGGTGACACGAGTGCATGCTGCAAATTGTGGGAGCTCTATTCATTGACTAAAAACAAAGCAAACAAGGAGTTCGTCACTGTCCACACTTTGACCACTGGACAATAAAGTGCACGGCTCAGAAGCGCGAATAAGAGAGCAAGCCTCGAGGAAATGGCTGAAGCATCCTCCTTTTGCTCTGTTTACTAAAGCAACAACCTGTGCTTTGTAACAAAAACACGTTTAAAGCTTAGCTACGGAAGAAGCTCTTCGGTAATCGCCGGCGGAACGTTATCCGTCGACCACAAATGACGTAATAGGCTCGTGATGTAATGGAGAGATAATGCGTATAATGGATGTCGAGGGCACCGCCCATCTCATTGTTTCTTGTTTTCTTCCCGCCCTTCTGTTGTTCAGCTCGTATACAGCCACCGATCCGGCACAGGATCGAGAGGAAAGCGCGTACGCTGCGCGAGCAATTTGAAGCATTCCGCCGGTCGGTCGCTTCGATCCTCTTATCTCCTGGATCGGCATTTCTTTGAAGAGAGGGTGGGCGTCTTTACAGGTCCTGCCGGCCGGCTCAGAGAGAACGAGAGAGAGAGCTAACATAGGCTGCTCCTCCTCCTCCTCCTCTTACGGGGCCCCAGCTCCTCCTTAGCTTTTCCTTGGGCGGCGTTTGCACGGAACGGAAGGGGACGAATATTGGACGAGACGTTGAGCAATCGGAGCAGAAACTCGGCACCAGGGAGAGAGAGGGTGGGGGGACAGGGGCGAACCACAACAGCCACCGCCACCACCAGCAACGCGCGGCGTGCCCCAAATACCGGCAGGCCTTTTAATGCGGGCTTCTTTTAATCCGATATGGCCCCGCATATCCGGCGACCGCAACGAATCGCCGCCGTGTTGCCGCGGTTTGTTACAACCCCCCCCCCCCCCCCCTCCTTGAGCTCAACCGCTTCATCTATCAGGGCTGTTCCTGCCGCAGGAAACGGGGTTGGTTGGATGCGGCGCGTGCTAAGCCTCATCGCCGAGAATTTTCGACCGCGACGGGAAGAACCTCCTCCGAGACGTGACCGGGGAGCAGGAATCCGAGCAGCGAGTCTGTTACAGGACGCGCCGCTTCCCTGCTCCGCTCGAAACGAGTGCTCCAAGGTGAGTAAGCGCCGACAAGATATGCTCCCCGTGAAGGTGTTCGACAGCGGCGCGCTGATATCGACGAAATGAAGGTCGCTTAGAAGGCACAGCCATGCGAATGAAAATGATGAGCGATGTGTCTTCCCGGCGGGCCAGTTCAGTGCAGCTATAGCCTACACGAAACATTTAAAACAGCACCGCGCTACTTTTTCTTCCCATCTCACAACTCACGGTATCCACTCAATTACGTCTCGGCAAAAAGCTCGTGTTTGAAGGCGCTTTAGCTGCTCAGAGGAGGAATGTACACGGTACCAGTATAGGTTGCGGAGTATCACAGAAGGACCGCACATTGCATGGATAACTGTCCGCCAAGCAGGTCCCACTAGCTGCACGTTCGTATTGATTCTCGCCGTCAGACTTGCGATGCAGCAGACCACCCTACACATAAGAGTTGGGCTGTACAGAACTGTAACTACGCTGACATGCAAAGTATCACCCAGAAGTTTGTTCCACGGGCGCGGTAGACAAGCAGAAAGAACCTAAAACGAGGCTCACGGTAACATAAGATTGAGGACTTGCTGACCTCAATAGTATATGTTTTCGTTTTATGTTTTTACAGGGTTTAACGCCCCAGAGCGACTCTGGCTATGAAGGGGCACCGTAGTGGAGGGCTCCGGGTAATTTGGACCCATCGCACAGTACACGGGTCTTATAGCATTTCGCCTCCATCGAAATGCGACCGCCGCGGCCGAGATCGATCCCGCGTCTTTCGGGTCAGCAGCCGAGCTCTATAAGCACTCAGCCACCGCGGCGACTTGTCAGCGTATTCAGTCGCTTAGTGAGAAGAAGAAGGCGAGATGCCATTTGCATCTACTATCAGTATATGCACTGCTCCTATAACGCAAAAACCCAACGACAACTTAGATCCCTATGACAGCTCCCCGCTGAATTAACCGTGTCAAGGCACAGCCGAAACCGGCCACTTTTTTTATTCGAAATTTAAAACAGCCCAAGATATATCGTTGACAAGAAGCACGAAATGTCTTACCCCCCCCCCCCCTCCCCCTTCTACGCACCGACTGACATGGCGCTTCGATTCAAGAGCCTCGCCTTTCACAGCCGCCGCTTCGGTGCACGGCATCACCACTGCGCTCGCAAGATCTACAGCATGGTCCAGTCGGCGCGGAGCCGTTCGGCATCCTGACGAGGAAAAACATGGACATCTCCTGTGTGTGTCCGGGCCGCCGGAAACCCGGAAGAACACGAGTCGCCTTGCCGCCTGTGTGCATCCACTGGTGCGAAGAGGGCTTCCGTTTATCAAATTTCGGACGGCGGTCGTCGGTCCGAGCGCCTTTTGTTCCGTATTTCCAGGAATGAAGCAAATAACAAAAGGCACACAGACGGGCCTGCGAGATAAATACCAGAGTTATGTTTTCCGTGAGGGGGGAATAAGGCCTTGCCTCCCCCCCCCCCCTTTTCGTGTTTTCCACGCCGCGATTCCTACGCGCGCCGCTAGAAGGAAAAGCAAGAAGAAAAACGTGACGCAGCGCGGCTCCCTTCGTCTTCTGTACGCCCCCATTGTACACACGTAGAGCGCACGCGCGTGCTGTATTAAGCACATCACGAGCACACACTTCGCTTCAGCGGAGCGTCCTTTAAAAATCAGAATGTTTTGGAGCGAAATAGATGGGTACGAAAAAAAAATAGAAGCGAAACGATAGGAAGCACTGTTGGAACAGGAGAACGAACACAACAAAAGGGTGCTGCTGGTCCCAGAGCTTGAGAAATTCTAGAGCGTCGTGACTCGGGTATCCCCCGCCAGGGTCGCTTCGTGTGGAATGGAGAAGAGCTAGCTGTGCAGCAACGTGGGCGCCAGTGGCTCAGTTCCGCAATGCGGGTGAACACGGCGGAGGCAGTGATGCGGACAAAGAAATGAGGATGCTTGCTCGAAGCACACAGGGTGCGATTGCCCGAGCGATGAGTGCGCCCTCTACGTTCCGCGCTTCGGAGGCAAGTCAGAGCTGGAGGATGGGGATTGCCGGGTATTCCCATCTATATAGAACGGGAAATCGATACATACAGTCGAACCTCGTTATAGCGAAGCGGTTTATAACGAAATAATTAATATAACGAAGAAAGGACGATTGCCCTTGGAAGCTTGGTCGACGCGGGGCTGTAACGAAGCCACGGCTATAACGAAGTAATCGCCGGGTCCTTGTTGCGCAAGACAACAGGGACGACAGATTAAAAGACGGGACAAGCGCTAGCCCAACTAGCCCAACTTTCGGCTATTTAAAAAAAAAATCGATGTCTGGCGTAATGCGGATTCAGTACCTCGTGCGTAGGTTACAAAATTCAGGACAGCCAACGGGACTTTGTAATTTATATCGACTGGTCGGCTGCTGTGTCGCCTGCCAAGAGAAATTTAGTTTGTGTGCGCATGCCTTTCGAAGATGAAATCTCATCCGTCACAATATAGAGCTGACACCACATTTTCTTCTTGTCTTGTAGCAACGAACCTGAACTTTTACTCCGCTGTGGCCAAGATGTTGTTCCTTTCATTTCTGTTCGCATTATGAGAACAGCCGACGAAGTGCCTGTGGCCTTGTCAAGCTCACCTATCCGCAGCTTCATGGCTGGTAAAGCGCGAAAAGAAAACACGCGCGACAGAAAGAACAATGCGGACAGCGCTAGTCCGTGTCGTTCTTTCTGTCGTCCCTGTTTTCCTTTCGCGCTTTGCCAGCCATTAATCTCAACCCACTTGCCCAACTTTCTGCTCTTCTAACTATTCGCAGCTACTTTGTGAAGACCTCCATAATGATGTAATGTGTGTGAATAAGGTATCGCATAGTTTCGTAAACGCAAAAGCAACTTCCCGTGTCCCACTGTTGCCTACAAATGCATGTACTGAGGCATCAGCGAGCATGCAAAAAAGCTGAAAGACGATTACGATAATCGGTATAGCGCGAAGTTTGAGCGCACCTCGCCCCCTGCCACCGCTGGCAGGTGGCGCTGCTAGGCACCCTGCGGGACGTTCTCGTGGTAGCCGCCTGCCTTGCGGCGCTTCGCTCTGCAACTTGGACAACTGGTTACGCCGACAACGACGACGCGGAACGCAGCAACGGGGGCGTATAACAGCCGCGCTGTAAGAAACAACGATGGCTCAAATCAACCGGGGAAGAAAGAGAGACGGCCACGTCAGGGCGCGGCGCAGAAAGACTCCCAACAGCGCAAACGAGGACATCGCGAGGGCAGTTGTCTAGCAAAACATCCGTTCGTCCCAACTAGCGAGCACTAACCGCCAAACTATTCTCGCGTTGTAACCGGTGTGATCCAGTTTTCCTTCTTTCCGGGACAGCGATTTGAGCCGCGTAACCAGCAGCCCGGTAGTTTGCGTCCCCCGTGTTCTCATCAGGCGAACTTGTCGAAAAACCCGCTACCAGTTGTCTCGTGCAGTGAGGGGGTGGGGAAACTTATATGGCGCAAGTTAGTTGCGGACAGCCACGCTGGGCTGGTCTGTCAGCAGGTATCGATTGGTCAAAACGATGTGCTTCGGCAGCGAAACATCCAAAGGCTGTACGTAGTCCACGCTCCTCCCGCTCCGCGGCGCGCGCATTCGTTGCGAAATTCCTTCCACATCGCGTTTCGTGCGCCCGCTGTGACGGACAAAGGGGAAAGAAAAAAAAAAACCCGAAGTAGAGCACCGGCAATGCGTCGAGTAATACTCGGGCGAAAACGACACCTGTCGGCAGGGCCTGGCGGCGCGGGGGCGACCGAAACAAAGAAGCATAACTTCGTCGAACGGAGCCCGACGCGACGTGTGTACGACGTTACGCATACGCTTGGACTCTGAGAGAGCGAGATCGAAGAAGATACGCTCAGGTCGAGCGCCGCCGCCGCCACAGCGTGCGGCACAATGAAATCAAGACATCGCCCTGTGGGCCGCCGCCTCGCTGCTCAGAGCGGAGGCAGCCGTGGTCTCATTTCCAAGCTGCTTATTAGCGAGATGAGATCCCTCCCCCACCGCCACGGTGTCTCCTGTGAGCGCCATCGCGCTCTCCGCATCACTGCCGTGCGCGCACGCGCCTTCTTCTCGAGAATCAAGACTGTAGCGCGCGCGCGCGTCGACTCCTAAACAATGAAGAAGGCCTCCGGGGAGCCTAATAAGCACGTCAAGAATCCGCGGGGGACTTCATGAATGCCTTAGCAGTCGTTACGCGTCGCGAGGTCGAGCAATAAATCATGAGTTCGAAATGGAAGGGCGGGAGCATAGGGAGGGCGTCGTGTCCTGCGCAGCACGCCTATGCGGTGCATGCGCGCCGATTGTCAGAGCGTCAGGCTGTCGCAGGTCGTGACCTGGCAAGCGCCGGCGACTGTAGCGACGCGTGCAGAGCGACGTCCGTACTTCGACTTCGAGTCTGACAACGGGCAAGAGCGAACTGGCGCTCGAGTATCGATGAAAACCTTTCGATCGCAGCCTCTGTACTGGCACATTTTTTTTAGTAACTAGTATTTAAGTCTTTCACTGACAATGTGCACGGTTAAAATTTTTTATTTTTTTTCTTTGCGGTTAAATTTGAAAGACGGTAGGAACACTGCAAAGGGTAATGTTTTAAGTTATGGATACAAGGGCGTGACAAAGAAAGGCATTTAAGAACTGGCACCACAAATATCGCAGTGCGAAGGGTCAACATAAGTGCGGGTGTGAGGAAACTCTCAAATGCACTACCGCATTCCAGGGATATGTCAGCGCAGGTCCAAAGAGAAGTTAGTCTCCAGGCTCCAGCCTGAGCATCGAAGAAACCTGAACTGGCAGATGAAATAACTATGCTGCGTGTATACGTATGGGTCCGGAAAACAGGAGAACTGAGCGTTGATGCGTGAGATATACCTCGGGCACACGAAACAGAGCTCTAAACTCCCAGCGATTTTGTGGTTAGAACGTAGAGACAAACACCACAATGTCGTATAGGCGCAGGTTCGTTGCCGCGTCTGGCCTGATCGTGAGTTCGACAGTAGATGGGACAGTTTGCATTTCAGCTCGCGAATAATGAAGACAGAGAGCTTCCCAGTACGCAAAGAGAAAACAAAAAGAAATATTTGCGCTAGCACGATCTCAAGGCAGCACTTCACATTGTGGTGCGAAGGTAAACATGTCCTCGGGTATCCTACGTCGCAGAAGGCCTTGCCAGCCGTTCACCGTCGGAACCGTTAAGAAAAGCGTTTTATATTCGCAAAATTTGGGGAAAGTAAAACGTGAGTGGCGGTATGATTAGTGTACTTTTTGATGTACGGGAGTGATTTTATTTGTGTTTCAAAGAAGGTCGCTGAGTCCGGGAACAGATGAGCCGTTGACGTATGTACTTGCGCTTGGCGACGGCCGCTTCACGACGAGACGCAGTCACGTGGTCATTGTCACTTACAAATGGTAACGCAGCTTTATCGAGCTGATGTATGCTTCAAGAATGGTTCTTTGTTTTTTCTTTAAGAACCAACATGATAATTCATTATTCAGAATAAACGAAGCGTGGCCCTGCTCCTGCGGCCAGATGGTGGTCTGGCTGGCTGTCTTGAACTGCAGTCTTGTTCCTTAAGGTGCCAGCATTCCGCCGCAACGAGTTCGCTTCAATGAACACACTAGCCGCGAAAAACGTAAGCACCCTTTTCCTGGCTTTTTTTTTTTTTTTTAGCTGAGACAACCGGCATTCGATTGCCCGTCTTCACTGTCGCTTCAATGTAGGTGGGGAGCGGCTCTATTTTCTGCTTCCCACTGCGGAGATCACTGCTCAGAGCCGGGGGGTTAAGGGAGGGGGGTCCGAGAAAGGCAACACGGCGCACACCAAGCGGGCGTCTAAGGTGGGAAGGTAAGAATTGCCTGTAAAGACCGTTCTCTACGCTCCTTTCGTGTCGCGGGATTTCCGAAGCGGACCACCGGTACAAGCGACCTCGTTCTCTCCTTGATATACGTAGCGTAATAAGGAACGTCTTGCAAAGCACAGCGTCGCGAACAACCAGCGCTACAGTCCAGGCACAGACCAGAGGCAGCCGTCAATCCAGAGCACGCGCGAGGAGCGCGCGGAGCTTTCGGCGCTTCTCGTCGGCTTCTTCGTTAAGAGCCAGCCTCTGAAGATTCCAAAGCCGAAGGCCAGTCTTACAGTAGATATATTTTTCGTTCGCATTGGCAAGTCCCTCGGAAAGAGTACGGGCATATGAGCTGGAGCCGTCGTGAGAGCTCTCCGAGTCGGCCCGAGCCAGATTATTGTGATACAAGCGTGCGGGTATCAAGCGCGACGCGAGCCATATCGTCAGGCAGGGACTAATCTCTTTTTAAGTGTCCAGCGCTCCTGAGGAGAGTTTGTAAAGGCCGCGGCGAGTGCATAGCGCAGCGGACGACGGCCGCACATGCCTGCCGCGCCGCACGAACGGGGTGCACCGGGAAGACGACAGGCAAGCCGGGACGCTGATGGGGCGCTGAAATAACGACG
This sequence comes from Amblyomma americanum, assembly GCF_052857255.1. Lineage (NCBI taxonomy): Eukaryota > Metazoa > Arthropoda > Arachnida > Ixodida > Ixodidae > Amblyomma > Amblyomma americanum. The sequence goes on along the minus strand of NC_135499.1, from coordinate 183,961,699 downwards.
CGCTCGATGGATGAGAGTCGGCAGCAGCGAGCAGATTGCCGGTTCCAAAGAGCAGCACGCGATGCCTCCACACAAACCCCCGGCGCTGACCGGGGAGCCGTCTTTGCTTGCGTATAGTAGTCCGCATGCGAAAACAGCAGATGGGACACGTGGTGCAGCACACGCACGCACACGTCTCCGGGCCAGCTCGCTACAAAGGACTCGCAAACCGCGCAGAAGCGTTTAGCTGCCCACTCCCCCAGGAAGAAACCCTGGCAAAGAAAGAACGGCTCCGCTGTTTGGGCCAGGCGAGAGAAACTGGGGTAATGATTCGCCATGGGATGCGTGCTGCTATTGATGCCTGCGGTGTGTGCCGGCGCCCATGCCACACTGCGTACGTCAGGGAGATAGAGCGCGGTATTCAGCAGCGGAGGGAAGCAGCGGAAATCGCACAAGGCGTTCGTTCAGTATGCACGCAGTTGTCGCCGCCGCAGCTGCCGGACACCCGCAGAGCTCGAACGCTATCGTATAGTTTCCTTGCCCTCCTCCTCCTCCTCGCCACCCGCCTCTTCTCCCCGCGGCTTTTGCGGCGCGGCACAGTTCGCCGAGCGCGCGTAATCGAGCTGGCCTCCGGCGGTGACGACTGCGCGAGAAATAAGAAAAAAAGAAAAGATTTCGGTTTTTCCTTTCGGGTCCGCGCCGCTCTCCTTGGCGAGCCGGCGGCAATTACGCTAACAGCACACCTCGGTCGGCGCCATCCGCGGTGAACGGGACCCGTTAGTTATATATCGCGAGGAGCTGCAGCTCGAGTACGCGAGAAGCCGGCGGCGCTCTTAATGATCGGTGTTTCTTTTTTGTCTTCGGGGAATCCATCCGTGCCGCCGCGTGCAGTGATCACGCGAAAATGACGGAGCTCGCGTCGTCCGGGTCTCGAGCCGAACGGCGGCTGCGCCGGCGGCGGCGGAAGACGAGCCTCACTGTCCTTGTTTGTAGTCCGTCGCGCTGCGTGCACGCAGACCTGGTTAGCGCGCTCCGTATACGAGCGCCGTGCGTAATTTGCATCCGGCACTCGAGTTCCTTATCTTCTCGTTTTATTTTTCCCCCGACGACCGATTCCTGTACGCTCGACGGATTCAGCGCTTTACGACGTTGTCATTAGGAAGACACGCCACCAATGCTTGTGTACCGTCAGGATATCCCTACGCTTGACGTATGCGAGGTGCTTTAATTTCGTACATTTCGTCGCCATATTGAACGATATGAACGCGAGGGAATTCGGTAACTTCCTCTTGTATAGCTCGGTCTGGAGAGCGTGTTTTGGCTAAAGGATATGAGCTTGGTTTCTTACCGTTAGAAGCCGCGTTAGAACAACCGAAACAGTGCGCTTTTCGAGAACTCCTTAGCTTCGCTTGACACGAAGGTAAGTGACTCTACATACAAACAAAAAGAAATAACCGACTATCGAAAAAAAAACACGATTAACGTCCAATGACGCTTTTGTCACACACACACACACACACACACACACACACACACACACACACACACACACACACACACACACACACACACATATATATATATATATATATATATATATATATATATATATATATATATATATATATATATATATATATATATATATATATATATATATATATATATAGTGAAAACGTCACAACTGGTACGATTATCTTGGTTTATTTACCAACGGTTTCAGACGGTGGACCGTCGTTCATCAGGGTTTTGAGTTGAATATATATACACACACGAGGCGACACTCAGCAAGCGACGTGATGAAAATAATTTTATCTAAGATGCCTCAAAATCTTGGCGTGAGCAAAAAGAAATACAATAAACCGCCGTGCATTAGCACGGATCGCCACCACGCCGGCCTTGGTGGTAATAATGTGAGCTAAGAACGCGTGAAAGGGCGGCGAACAAAGGCAGAACGGACGCAAATTCCCGGCCAATATCGCACCGGCGCAGCAGGCGTCAAAGGGTATAAGGCATCCCTTCTATGCACTCGCCCGACAATGACGAGCGAGAGGCCAGCCCACCACCGTCGGGAGAACAATACGGGGCCGCAGAAGGGCGTGATGCTGGGCTCCGAGAGAGTCGACCAACGCCCATGCAGCCGCAGCTATCAGCTACACACACGCTTACTGCCTCCACCTCTGCGTGCAGTACATTACGCTGTCGGTATAGTACACGCTAAAAGGCGGGCGCATAACATCGCAGGGTGCCCCACCCGGGAGAAACCCGCCAGCAAGGAGCGCGTGTGTATATCCCGAAATAAGCACTCACCACACCAATGTGTCGAGCGGCACGATCTGGGTTAAAGTGCGGATATAGCCTTGGCAGCTCCTCGCTAACGGAACGGGGTCCCGTTTCAGCCTGAACTCTCCCCGCGAGAGGCTTCGCTGATGAACGACAGCGCGTCCGCTTCGATTCATCGAAAAACAGGAGGTGCGCGTCCCATAATGGCCCCAATAGCGAGTGGCCGAGCATCGCGGATGCCCTACCCACGCACCAAAACAAAAGAAAAGCCCCGAAAGAAGGCGAGTGTCATCGCGTGCGTCAGCGTACTTCCCTCCAGGACGGCCGCGATCGCGACGGACAGGTGCGCGCCCCGGCTGTATGGAGAGCACGTGCAAAGAAAGGGGAGGGGTTTTTCCTCAATCCTCGCGCGCTCGACGGCGCAGCTGCCCACGTCGAGCGCGACAGTGCAGAGGCGAGCTCCGCGGGACATCCACAAGAACAGGCGCGTCATCGATGTCTTCGGAGCTCGCTTTTTTAGCAGCAGCCGCTGCCACCGCTAGAGGCTACTATAGGAACCGCATCACCATCAACGAGGTGCCTCCGCACGCACCCACTGCATCACACTGCGCACAGTGCTGCGTCTCTCTCTCTCCCAAGAGCCCAGTCGCCTCAGAGAGCGTGATTGATCAATTACAAACTGTAGCGGCGGGCGACCGGCGGTGCGTGAAAACTGTCCTGGCGGACACGTCATCCCCTGCTCGGCCACCTGACAGCACGGCGTCGATGCGGACAATGTAGGTCGCGAGCTGCGATATGCCACACTGCCAGACGTGTGGCGGGGGGGTCAAAGCACGGCCCCCTCCCCCCCGCCCCTTCATCCTTTTTCTCGCGGCCTCGGGTGTAAGTATAGACATATCCGCGCCGGCGTGGCCGCTAAAACGCCTCCCGCCGCCGCCGCCTGGCGTCCCAGCAAAGCGTGGGAGTCGACGAGGCGGGCTCCACACCCATGCATGAGCGCCTTGCTCCGTCCGCCTCCCGCCATGCGCGCGCACAGGCGCCAGAGAGAAGACACGGGAAAAGCGCCTTTCGCTTTCCCGCCGCTGCGCGCGCTTCAACTGGCCGTTCTCCTTCTTCGTAGTCGTATTGGCTTTTACCTCTTCTTTTGATCCCTTCCATTTTCTTTTGCGCACAGAGAAAAAAAAAGAGTAACCCGTTGCTCCTCATCCACCAGGACCGAGCGGCTACCGGCGGGCGACCGGCGGCAGCGTTATGGAAATCACGTCTCCCGGCGGCGCGCACGTATGAGCGCTGGTTAGGTAGAGCGAGCAACGCAGCCCGCGGCTCTGCGTGATTGGACTACGTGAGCGTGCATGTATGCATGCCGCGCAACATTACGCCCGTCAGGATCAACCCAGCTGCTGCTGTTCGGTAGGGAGGCCATATGGCGCATTATGTGCACCGCTCGCGCAACGTGCAGAGCAGGTGGGCCGCGGAGGTGTGATGGACGACATGCCAGTGAGCATTTCATTGGCGCCCGCGATAAAAAACAAAACCTGGCTTCTTGCGGACTGCGGATGTTTGCGAGTCCATGGAAATTGTAGTCTGGGTCTCTGTTTTATTCTAATTCAGCTTTTTTTTTTTAATTCGAGAGAAGTGGGCTCGCGGACTCACTGGAAAATCAAGAAAATTCTGCTCACGTGTGCTTTCATGCGCTCCCAGAGTAATAAAAACGGGATAATAGTATAGAAAATTTGAGAATGCTAAACGCGCGAAGATGGAGCTAGCTTTGCTATCATCGTAAAAAGTTACATATTCCTATTTTTATACAAATGCTTATAAAGTCGTTGAAAGCCATATCAATGCGATATCTGGCGGGCCATACGCAAGCATACCTGAATAACTCGCCAGTGCTCAACGAGTCTGTATAATTGCCGCTAGCGTTGACAAATTGATTGTCGTTAGATACGTCCAGCACAACCGCGACTCACGGGGCGAAGTCGCCTGCATGGCAGCAGAGGATATTATAAGGCGCCATACTAATTGTCTGCGGTCGGAAAAATGCTTCATACGTGATTAACACCAATCATCCACTCGCAAGCCACCGGAATCATACGGAGGGGGCTAGACCATGAATTGATCACTATCTGCATACAGCTTGTTCTGAGACCGAATAAAGTCGGCGCGCGCGTCGTTGACTAAAGTGGGTAATCGGTCTTTCTGATGAGGGCGTGGCTAACCACTCCAGCTAGAAAGAGCGCACGCGAGGGTGAAGGAGGCCTTTGTTTTTTAAAGTCGCTGGTTCTTCCTTCCTTACTTCTATCTTGCTTATTTTTTTCTGCAGCTCAGCGAGGCGGCTGCAATCTCTGAACGAAGCGAGCTAGAATAAAGCGCGGCACTACTCGAAGCTGTATCACAGCAAGAGATGACTTTGTCGAGGGGTAGACAGAGAAACAAAGGCAGAACAGTTTGGCGCGAGGAAAAGTAATACGCATACAGGGTGGATACAGCCGAATCCGACAACTGTACGCGCGGTTTTTAATGACGCAATCAACTGTCCCATTCGATCACTCCAATAACGAGCAATCCTCTGGAATGGGAGCTGAGAAAGAGATCGCGCGGCGGCGCAGGAAGAAAGGGACAGTCGTTATACGATTTCGAAGAGAGGCCTCGACCCGCAGGCGGTGGCTTTGCCCCGCCTATCCGCGCGCGAGCGTCGGCAGCGCGCAAGCTTGCGCTGGAATGCGTGAGAGGTCACATCGCGTACACGCGCACTAGAGACGCCCATGAGGCCTTTGGCGAGCCGGCGCCACCGCAGTTTATTAGCCGGTCGTCGCCGCCGAAGTCGGCGTGACACGCGTCGTCCATTTCAAGTGTGCAGCCGCCGCGCAACCCTCGAGCCGGAATCTGATAACAAAGGCTGCTTTCCTTCCTTCCTTCCGTCCTTCTTGTCAGTTTCTCTTTCTCGATCGTTCTTTTCTGGTAACAGTAAGAAGAGATGAAAACGCCCAACACGGCCGACGCCTATAGCAGTCTGGGTACGCGTATGCGTTGCGGTCACCGCCCGCCAATATCCACCAATGAGCCTGCTATAGCGCCGCGCTGAACCGAACCGCAAGGAGCTTTTTAACCAACAAGTACGTGTATTCGGTGCCTGGACACTCAGCAGGAGGTATATGGCGTGAAGGCAATTCCTTATATGCGCAGATTAGGGCAAGACATTGCGCATGCGCGAGTCGACGCGACGTAACAAGCTATGGGTCCCAGTGCATGCACCGCCCTCTTGCTTGCTAGTTTTTATTACGGACCAGCGGGAGTTTGTGCAACTGAGACGACGTGGAAATAAATGGTGCTATAGAGCTGCCCCTCGGGTCGGTGTTTTGCTGAAGTGCTTTTTTTTTATCCATTTCTTTCTGGCGGCGCGCTATTCTTGCTCAATACTAAAAGCGTGCCCATGGCCGACCTCCAGTTCAGGTGCGGAAACATGAGTCTCGAAAGAATGGCGACCTTTTTCACATGCATCAGGTGCACTAGAGCCCCTCCGGCTGCCCGCGGCCCCAGCGACCCTGACACCCGAGGTATACGCCCTTTTCTTTTTGTTCGTTTATTTGCTTGCGCCTTGTACGCCCACAATATTTTTTCGCCCCCGTGTAATCAAGATAGAGTTTTACTAAACGAACAAAAAAAGCGCACGAAGAACGGGGAAAACATTAACTCAAGGACGGACACTCACTCAAGGTGCGAATAGCCGCCTTCAAAGAGATTAGCGCTTGCTTTTTTCCACGAGTGAGGTATGCGAAGAGGAAGCAGCGACTGAGTTATGGCGCATGACATACAGCGAGCACTCCGTCGTGTACAACGCAGAGATTGAAGGCAGAGACAGGCGAATTGCATAATAGCGACGAGTTTACTGCGTGCCGTAGGAAGCTCATTACGCGGAATTTTGAACGGTAGATACTTATGGAGGGTGAACACGAAATCTCTGCGCCGAAAGCCTGGCACCCGACCAAGCCACTAGCCTCCTTCTTGTACTATAATGTACTGCCGACAATCACGGCGAGTCATTGAAACGTACAGCACGCCCGTTCTGGTATGCACGCCACCGTCCGCCTACCTAGAGGCGTGACGATCGGAACCGCAAAACTTCTTTATTCCCATGCTAGCTCGAAACTTACACACACGCGCATACCAAGTTGTTAGTTAAGCGGCGTGGCTCGTCACGGTAACATCCTGCGAGAGCACACCGCGCCAGCTCCCACGGTATCTCGTTGCGCGAGCGGGCAAGCTCTCGGAGAAGAGCGCGCGAACGTGAGATCGCGGTGCGTGGCACTCGGTGGCACGCTTATTCAACAACAGGTGGCCGCTTATCGCCCCCCCCCCCCCCTTTTCTCTCCTCTCGCAACTTCGCCTTGTGTGTCCACCACGGCGTGGGGTAGGCGGAGAAGGCCACCCCCAGCAGCTACCGCCGTGGCCAGCAGCCTCATGCAAATGGCGGCCGGTGAAGCGACCCAGTTGCTCCCGACCCCCGAAAGCCTAATAGCGACCGCCGAGCGTTTGTTTACCCGCTCCCTTTGTTTCGCATATACGAGGCGCCCCCAGCTCACGCCCTGGAATGGACCCCGCTCGGCACGCCGCCGCAGTCGTGGCGGCGGACGATGAGTGCGCGATACGCCCACGGCACGCGGATGGGCCTCCGCGGAAGTCTTTCTGCGCTGCCGCAAGATCAGCGCCTGATTGCAGGACAGCGGCTGCGCGGGCCAGATTATTGGCTGCCCATTGAATTCCTCGCCGCCGAGAGACGACCGCCGCGAGCGACTGAGGCCCGATGCGGAGTGTCGTATTTCTCTTCCAACATGACGGTCAGCCTGCGTATTTAGCGAAGCAGAATGTGTTGAAAAGATGACAGAACGGGGCTTTAATTCGCTGCAGTACACTCCGAACACGAATACGTCAATATGGGTGTTAGAAGGGAGTAAGTTGTCGTTAGCGCACCCCGTTTTATAAAATGGAGCGCAATTACTCTCTTTTTTACTCATTTCCGTTTAGAGTGTCGGCCGAATCTCTGTCGAGATGTGTGGTTTGCCTCTTGTTTTTCTCTGCAACCAGAAACATATACATTCCGTTATTCAAGCTATGCGCATGCACATATGGGGGTCAAGCACGCGCAACATCTCCGGATCACTTCATAAAAGAAAGCATACTTTGTCATGGGAAATAACGGCGGAATGTGAAGAGCCCTGCAGCGGAACTATCTTTAGTAAGAAGATATAGTGGTATGTGGTGTTCAACTTCCCACAGCGAAGCAATGGGCTCTGAGGGACGCCGTAGTGCTAATTTCGACCACCCAGGGTCCTTCAACGTGCACTGGCATCGCACAGTACACGGGTGTCTTACACATTTCGCCTTCATCCAAGTGCGACCGCCACCGCCGGGATTAAAACCCGCATCTTCCGGCTCAGCAGCCGAGCACACTTCTGACCACTTAGCCAGCACGGGGGGTAAGAAAGGAGATATAACAGGTGCGTCTAAGGTCGGCCGAACAGAAAGCTAGACACAGAGTGAGGGCATTTCGTAAAAGGGAAGGAGTAGCAATAAAAGAAGACGTCTAATACTGTCTTGCCCGAGGAAGATCGACGAAGCGAAGATATATATACTGGAAAACATGCAGCCAGGTGGGCAGTAAAAGGGAACAGAAGAGTTTCCATCGATGCGTCACTGTGAATGGTGCCACTCAGACCGAATCCGTTTTCCGGCGTCATGTGCCTATCGGTAGTTTCTCAATGCTATACGCATCGTTAATTACTCGAGCGTATGATCAGTGCGCCTCCTCGCAATACGTGGCACGAAATGAATCGCAACCTCACCCCCCCCCCCCCCCCCCCCCCAGTCGCTGCACGACTGCTGACCTCTCCTCGCTAAAAATTCGCACTGTACGACCACGGCGCTATTTCCTCAAGGTCCGAGCTCATAAAATGATTATGCTCCTTACGATATTGGCCCTCTGGGCAGAGTTACTGGCCAAACGCGCACAAGCACCGGTCGGTCACAACCTCTCTTTTTCTTTAGTGCGAGAATTCGGGCCCTATGATCCGCCGCATATTTAGAGCCGTACGGCCCCAGCAAAAGCTTATGGGACGCGTGCACTCCGAAACAAATTATTGTAGCGCTGTCTCGCGATCCAGTCACCTGGTTTCCATATCTGCGGATGGAGCATTGCGGTCCACCCTCACACTTGCAAGCTATCACTGCGACTGACTTATTTATTAGAGAGCTTTAGCTCCAACCACCGTACGGTAACTACGGCAATTGCTACCGTACGGCAAATGTGGCTTGACAAGCCTGGCAGCGGTAGCAACGGCAACGCGTTACCGTACTTTCCATACGGCTGTCCGGCTAGCTAAAACTCTCTATTGCTTGATAGTGCCGAAATAATTTTTCTTCCGCGCACCCGCATCCCGTAGACTTTTGGCGCCGACCGTACATCCGGGTGGCGGGTGCCAGGCACGGGTGCAACGGCTCAACACGTTCCGTCCGTATATCAATAAACGTAGGGCACGCGCAGGTGTACCGAGCGTGGCCGCACGTGGCTGACCACACAACGGCCGGCACCGCAACGTCGTGACGAGAGCCGCAGGCGCCCCTTCGCTCTGGTTCTCCTCCCACGCGTCGGGGGAGGATCCGGATCGAGAAGAAGAGAAAGACATAACCCCTCCCCTCCCCCAATCTCGAAAAAAGAGAGAGAGGGGGAATAAAGGACTACGTGGGCCATCGCCGGAATGTCCGTCTGCCGAGGAATGCCGTCCCTTTAGTACGTCCTCCTCCGATCTCGGCTACGATACCCAGCTGGTCGGCGAACGCGGCGCAGCCCCTTCCCTTCCCCCTGCCCCCGCCGCAGCCTCTTCCCCCGCACGGAAAAGATACGGTCTCTACGTTTCGTGAGACGCCCGTCGCCGAGATGGAGCTGGCGCTGCTGCTGTGGCTGCTGCTGCGGCTCCTCGCCTGTGTTTGCTTTTTTGATTCCTTCATTCCTCCCCAGCGCCGAGATCCAAGGCTGCTGCTGCCTCGTGCAACGCCCGCCGTCCGCCCGCGCGCACACACTAACGCACACACACACGCGGCCTCAGCACCCTTCGCTCCAGATGCGGGCATTAACATCGCGCCGGCCTATCGCTATGGCGAGCCGGGCGCACGCGATACATCCGACGACGCACGGCAGCCTCTGGGACGCAGGTTGGGAAGAAGCACATAAGAAATGCGACCGCATTAAGTCCCCAAGGCCGCGTGTACCTCGCGGGTTGAATAAAAAATACGGGCACTTTTTTTATTCGGTGCTTACCCTCGTTTCTCTTTTTTTTTTTTTTACTGTGTCGGCAACGGAGCTTTCGCAAGCTCCGCCAAGATGCGCTACCGAATGTGAGATCTGAAATCTCTAGCCGTAAATACCGGATTTCTGGTTTCTGTTACTCCTATACAGCCTTGCCCTGCATGCAGCAGGTGTAGAATTGACTCCTCAGAGGCTCTACGAACTGCGAGAAACAGGATAAACAGCTGTCTCTTGTCAGGCTCTTCATTAAACTCGACACTGCTCTTTTCCCTGATGCGATATTGCATCTTTCTGCTTTTCGTCACGAGGACCGCATTTTGATCCCGCAGAATCGATGGGCTCGCTTCCAAGCCGAGTGTGGTCATGCATCTCTGTAAGCGTGCAACGAGAAAATGCGCGCAATAACCGCGAAAAGAGCAAATTTATTACGACTCTTATCCTTCCCGCAAAATTTATTCGCAGGACTGCGCGACGGCTATCGCGCGGTGAACACGGCGATCATTTTATGTCCGCCGCTCTCTAAATCAGACGCGCTTCACACTTCCAGGAGGAGCGCCTTATCTCGTCTTTCGAAACGTCGCCGACGCGTGTCCGCTCATGTTTATGCACGTCCCCTAGCTCGCTCAGGTGGAGCGCACCACTGTCGTATACGCTGTCGAGGCAGCAGGACTCCATTATTTCCATCTTTATTTTCTTTTCTCCTCCAAAAGAAGCTGGCCCACTCGTCGATGCAGCGGCGCATCCCTGCTTTGGCGGCAGAGCGGCTGTGTCGCAACTCGCCACAGCAAAGAGTGCGCGTTCCCTTTCAGGCGGGCATGCAAATGAAGGGAGGAAAAAACGCATTCGTGTCAACAACCGGCACCGGCGATGGTTATGCACGCACGCTGCGACATTCTCCGACAAAAGAAGAAGTTAGCTTCGCGACACGAAAAATATAAAAGAGAAAAGAAACTGAAATCTCCGTCACGGGGGGGAGGGGGGTTTCGCCTGCAGACAGCGCGGCACTGCGTTAAAACAGCGTTAAGGCGGCGGTGACGCTCGAGAGAGATGCGACAGGAAGAGACAGCTTTTTAACAATGCATTCAGCGCGGCGATGCGGTGGCGCTGCCCCTTGTTATCGCTTTCGATCGAAGAAAATAAAATAAAAGACGGGTTGAACCGTCGCAAAGAGGCGACGGCAGAGACACAGCGTGCGTGCATGTTCGACGGATGCCGGCGATGCCGAAGGCAATGGTATAGGTGCGCGGCGGGCCACCGTGACACTCCCCGGGCTACGCGGTGCGGAAGAGAGGGCAGTGGATCACGCATATAAGCGGCCGCGCTCCTCATGAATCCGTGAGTGCGCCTTGTTTGTGACAGCTTCGAGGAACAGGGGGAAGAGAATTGCGGCGTGGACGTTCACCCAGCGGTGGTTGATAGAACGACCGACAAACCGGCACGAAACTGCTGCAGCACAACACAACGTGAAGGATCGGTCGAAACTTACCCGGCCAGCCCTTTGGCTACGAGCGTGAAAAAGAGAGCGAAGCAAACAGGCGTGCAATTGACCGAAGGGACTGCCACGCACCAGCGCTCCTCTTTCCGAGCTCACGTACGAGCGATTGCTCGTTAATTAGGGGCGCAGCAACGCACGCATGAGCGCATAATTATCTCGAATCGCGGGGAATGAGGCAAAAGGCTTCGGCGTCGCGGCCGCGTTTGGGTTCCGCTTCTAGCACGCAACGTATATAATGCAGGGCGTCGTCGTATAGGAAGCAGTGGCAAAGGTGTCGACTGCGTGCTCTCGAAGGAAGGAAGGAAGGCCCCCGTGTGGCGCGCTCTTCAATCAAGCGCGGGCGCAATCGGATCTTAGCGTGGCTCTTAGTGCTTTGCCGCGCGCAGTAGGGCGCCGTGCTGGGTTTCCTAATATCTAGTCCACATCTGAAACGACTGTCTTTTCTTTCTTTTGTTTTTCGCAAGGACTGACGAACTGCCCAATCGCTGGGAGCGTTCACTGCAGACGCTTACCTGAAACTTTGCATGGTTGTTTAGAAAATGTTTTCAGCCATCCGTGCAATGTATAGTGGGACCACATTTGGTTGTAGCTGTCCTTCAGTTGTATCATCTATTTCCTCGACCTCTTCAGAAATTGTCAGGTACAGTGCACTGAACAGCGTATCATATTAGAAGTGCTTCCAAGCCATCCTTCAGCAAGACGGAAGTCCCCGGCAGACCCGAGGCACTTCGAAACCACTCATTACACTAAAATACCAAACAGCTTGAGCACCGCGAAAAAGTAATCGCACGCAGAAGTAATCAATCCTTCTCAGCAGCTTTGATCGGTTAGTAGAAGGAAGTATCCCTTATATACCAAAACTTCTTTCCTCATGTCGCTGCGTATTGTCGTGGTTCCGAAGACGAACCTTCGGCCGCTTCGTCCTATTCTCCATCATAAATGCCAAGTTAGACCGCTCCCACGCCTGTTAAGCAGTAGATGAAAAATACCGCCTACAGCACGACGCGGTTTTAATCACAACCTTGCGAGTTGCGACCTCCCCTCCATGTTTCCCACCCTACATACACGAAGGGGAAAAACACACCTTTCTATTTCCACTCTAGCGCTAGCCGACTTGGCCGCTGCCCGTGTCCACACACAGGCATACGCGCACAACACCACGCCTGTTTTCAGAAGGAAGTATAAAACCATCCTGCTGGGACGAGCCTGCAGCTGTAATCATTTTCTTCTCGGGAGTCGCGCGAACCACTCAGCAGGGCGCGAGATAATGGGTGTAATGCTGTTTTGTTGCTGTATGCAGAGACGACGCTCGCAAATTATGCACGGAGCCATACAGGTATGTATGTATATACTCGGCAACGTCTGTCATACTCTCTCTGCAGTCTCCGCGCCTAAATACGCGTAGATACGGCGGAGAATTAAGTTTGTTTCCCACAGGGAGAAGAACAAGTGCCGTTTCTTCTTCCGCGTGGAGCGAAACTAAGGAAAACGAAGGGAAGAAACGTGTGCGTCTCTTCCTAGTTTTTTTCCTGTCCCCCAGTACAGCGCCCCGTGATAAGAGGCGTGCTGTACACTCGCGTTCGTACCGGTTCTCACCGCCACTATATGATTTCGCGCCGGAGTTTTTGCGGCACAGCGTGTGCGTATATGCATGTATATGAAAGAAAACAGGCGTGGTGAACGAACACTGTACTTGACGTTTCGGCAAGGGGACCGGTCTTCGTCTAAAGAAACTGAGCTGCAGGCAGTTTCTTAAATTTATATGATGAGGTTATCACTACTACCCCAATATATATATATATATATATATATATATATATATATATATATATATATATATATATATATATATATATTGTAGGGGTGTGTTTATTCGGTGAACCCAGATGATTCCAGCCGCTCAGGGGAGACTCGCAGCGAAGCGTCAGGCGTGGCGAAAGAGCAAGGCAGCGAGCCACTTCTTCGTCCTTGAGAGCGGCAGCACGCGACGCATGTCAGTGGTTATATCGATGAAGATTACCACACTACAGTTTCCCCCCGGGCAGAGAAGGAGCCATCCTGGCGACTCATGGTGCCGAAAGGACAGACGGATCGTAGTAGGGCTTGATTCGGTCCACATGAACTATTTCGCGTCCACGGCGACGCAAGTCCGCAGATGGCGTAACGGGCTCAACTAGGTAGTTCACAGGAGATGTTTTTTGAAGCACTCGGTATGGACCGTGATACCGAGCAAGAAGCTTCTTTGACAGGCCGGCGGTTGTGGCAGGAACCCAGAGCCACACCAGGGAGTTGGGCGCATATGAAGGCGCCTCACCAGTGTCACGATGGTGTTTTTGTTGCCATTGATTTTCCTTTGTGAGCGAACGAGCGAGCTGACGGCATTCTTCTGCATACTGGGCGGCGTCCGAGAGTGGCGTCGATTCAGAAACATCAGGGCGGTAGGGAAAAAGCGCGTCCATTGTGCAGGATGGCTCGCGCCCGTAAAGAAGAAAAAAGGGAGAGAATCCAGTGGTGGTCTGTATCGCAGTGTTGTACGCGTAGGTTACGAAGGGAAGAACGTGGTCCCAGTTGGAATGAGCGTCGTTGACGTACATGGCCAGCATGTCACTCAGAGTACGGTTGAAGCGTTCTGTCAGGCCATTCGTCTGAGGGTGGTAAGAAGTAGCGGTGCGATGAATGATGCGACATTCTTTCAGTAGGGCCTCGAGAGCGTCGCACAAGAAAACGCGTCCGCGGTCACTGAGCAGTTCCTTCGGAGTCCCGTGGCGAAGAATCAAGTTGTTGAGAATGAACAAAGCAACGTCTCTTGCAGAGGCAGAGGGTAACGGTGATGTTTCAGTGTAGCGAGTCAGATGGTCTACTGCCACAATAATCCACCGGTTTCCAGCAGGAGTAGTCGGAAGAGGGCCATAGAGATCTATGCCAACGCGGTCAAACGGACGAGCAGGGCAGGGTAACGGCTGCAACGAAACAGAGGACTTCTGAGGAGTTTTTCGGCGTTGACAAGATTCGCAAGCGCGCACGAAATGTCTTACGAAGCGGTACATTCCACGCCAGTAAAATCGCAGACGTAGGCGTGTGTAGGTTTTCAATACGCCACCGTGAGCACATTGTGGGTCACCATGGTACGCAGCACAAATGTCGGCGCGGAGATGACGCGGGATGACTAGAAGCCACTTCCGTCCATCAAGCAAATAATTGCGGCGATAGAGAAGACCGTCACGAATGGAGAAGTGGTGTGCTTGGCGGACGAGCGCTTTGGAGGAATGACCGGGAGTAGGACTTGAGAGAAAATTCAAAAGTGCATTGATCCAGGGGTCATTCCGCTGCTCGGTAGCCATGTCGATAGTTGTAAGAGTCGACATTTCGTAGGCACAGACGTGGTCAGACGAATTATCTCTAGGCAATGGCGAGCGGGAAAGAGCATCCGCGTCCGTATGCTTCAGCCCTGATCGATAAATGACATGAATGTCAAACTCCTGGAGACGAAGAGCCCAGCGAGCAAGGCGACCGGATGGGTCTTTCAGAGAGGCAAGCCAGCACAAAGCGTGGTGATCGGTCACAACGTAAAACGGTCGACCATACACATAAGGACGAAATTTTCCGATAGCCCAAATAATGGCCAAACATTCCCTTTCTGTGACTGAATAATTAGATTCTGCCTTTGTCAATGTTCGGCTGGCGTATGCCACAACATACTCGCTGTAACCAGGCTTACGTTGGGTAAGGACGGCACCAAGCCCAATACCGCTGGCATCAGTGTGGATCTCCGTAGGCGCAGCCGGATCAAAGTGGCGTAGAATGGGCGGCGAAACCAAAAGGCGGCGTAAAGTGTCAAAGGCTTTATCGCAGGCTGGAGTCCAGGCGGAAAGGTCGGAGCTGCCGGCAAGGAGCTGGGTCAGAGGAGCGATGATAGAGGCGAAGTTCAAGATGAAACGTCGAAAGTAGGAGCAGAGGCCGATAAAGCTCCGAAGCTGCTTCAGGGAGGTTGGCTTCGGGAACTCTGCAACTGCGCGAAGTTTGGTGGGGTCGGGAAGAATGCCGTCCTTAGAAACTACGTGGCCTAAAATTGTGAGTTTTCGAGCGGCAAAGTGGCACTTCTTCAAATTCAACTGAAGCCCAGCGCCGGCGAGACACGTGAGGACATCCTTTAGGCGGAGAAGGTGAGAAGAAAAGTCGGCAGAAAAAACTACGATGTCGTCCAGATAACAAAGACAGGTCTGCCACTTGAGTCCACGAAGAACAGTGTCCATCAGGCGCTCGAAAGTAGCCGGGGCATTGCAGAGGCCAAAGGGCATAACGTTGAACTCGTATAATTCATCCGGTGTTATAAAGGCAGTTTTCGAGCGGTCATTATCAGCCATCGGTACCTGCCAGTAGCCGGAGCGCAAATCCAAAGAGGAGAAATACTCGGCTCCCTGTAAACAGTCCAAGGCGTCGTCGATTCGCGGCAAAGGATAGACATCTTTGCGCGTGATTTTGTTAAGCCTACGGTAATCGACGCAAAACCGGATGGAACCATCTTTCTTGGTGACCAAAACAACCGGAGAAGCCCATGGACTGTTAGATGGCTGTATGACGCCCCGGCGAAGCATGTCGGCCACGTTGTCAGCAATGACTTGGCGCTCAGAGGCCGACACGCGATAAGGACGCTGTCGTAAAGGTGCGTTTGTACCAGTGTCGATTGCGTGCGTAACGACAGACGTGCGACCCAGAGCAGTGTGAGGAAGGTCGAAGGCAGAAGTGAAGTTCTGTAGAAGAGCAGCGAGTTGATCGCGTTGTGCGGGTGGGAGATCTGCGTCAATAGCTTGTTGAAGAACATCGGGTGGCGTCGAAGCGGTCGCTGTATCGCAAGAGCTGAGCACATTAACGTCTAATGAAGTAGGCGTTGCAGGAAGAGTATTTACAAGCGCGGGATCAAGTTCTTCAATACGACCGAGACACTCGCCGCGTAGCAGGACGGACGGGCACGAAAATGGATTTGAGACGTACATTGCACTAAGGCCATCTTCGATCTTGAGGACCGCAAATGGAAGCAGGAGGCAGGGATGGCGTGAAGCGGCGTCGGAAGGTGTGAAGAAGACAGTCGAACTAATAACGCTTTCACAGGAGAGTGGAACGAGGGCAGCAGAAAATGGAGGAATGTCTGTGTCACTGGCGACGAGGAGTTTTGCAGGCCGGGTAGGGACGTCACACAAGACGGTATCACAAAGAGGTAAAAAGGAAACTTCCGCGCGGGCGCAGTCAATAACGGCATGATGAGTGGAAAGGAAATCGTAGCCCAGGATGATGTCGTGTGAGCAGCGAGACAGTACAATAAACTCGATGGTGTATAAGACGTCTTCGATGAGAACACGGGCCGTGCACGCCGCTGAGGGATGAATGCGCTGTGATGAGGCGGTGCGAAGCGAAAAGTCGGAAAGTGCGGTGGTCACCTTACGAAGACGACGGCAAAGAGCTTCACTGATGACTGATACGGCAGCGCCCGTGTCGACTAGAGCGAGTACTGCGACGCCGTCGACAAACACTTGAATTACGTTAGTGGGAGAACACCGAGGACTTGAAGAGTTCGAACCAAGCGCAGTTCTTGCCCCGGGAACTGCGACTGTTAGTTTCCCTCAACGGTGCCGGTAGAACGTCGGAGTGGGGACGGGGAACGGCGACGAGGGGAAGGTGATCGGCGAGCTGTGTACGTTTGATTGTCACGAGATACAAATTCGGAACTGGGCGGATTTCTCGGCGAGGGCTGGTCTGTATTGTAGGAGTAGTTCCATAGTTCAGGTCGAGAAGGTGGAAGGCGTTGGCGGCAAAGGCGTGCGACATGGCCCGGCAGCCCGCAAGAGTAGCAGATTGGTCGGTTGTCCGCGGTACGCCAAGGGTTCGTAGAGCGTTGGCGTACCCTTGGAATAGGGACATGGAATGCAGACCCAGGCAAAGGCGAAGGAAGGTTGGAAGGAGCGGCCTGGTAGGAAAGAGATGCTGATGGCATGAGCGGCCTGGCCGCAACTTGGGCGTAAGTCAGTGGTGCCGTTACTTGCGCTGGCACGGGGCTGGGCGGCAGCACAGGGCTGGGCGGGAGCATGGAGCTGGGAGGAAGAACGTCAGCGATGTGATCTTGAACGGCACGCCGTATGGTAGGGGCCAAAGACGGAGCCATGTCAGGAACAAGGCGGCCACTATCCTGTAACTGAGGGACCAGCGATAGCTGGCGGGCGACCTCTTCTCGAACGAAGGCTTTGATTTGCTGAAGTAAAGGGCTGTCCTCTGATGGGGTAGAACCGCCCAGCGCAAGTGTAGAGATGGCGTCGTCTCTAACACCGGACCGCCGGGTAGAAGCGCGCTTCTTACGAAGCACGTCGTAGCTCTGGCAAAGCTTGATCACGTCACTCACCGTGGCAGGATTTTTTACCCAGAGCATTTGGCACGCGTCGTCAGAGATGCCTTTCATGATGTTCTCGATCTTATCCGCTTCAGTCATTAGCGGATCGACACGCTTGCATAGGTCCACGATGTCCTCTATATAACTAGTGAACGACTCATCGACTTGCTGAGTGCGCTCACGCAAGCGTTGTTCTGCCCGGAGCTTGCGAACTGCAGGGCGGCCGAACACTTCTGCAAAATTCTTTTTAAATGCAGACCAAGATGGCAGGTCTGCCTCATGGTTGCGAAACCAGAGGTTCGCCACGTCAGTCAGATAAAAGATTACATTGCTTAGCTTGATAGCGTCGTCCCATCTGTTGTAGCTACTGACGCGCTCATATGCCGCCAACCAATCGTCGACGTCCTGGTCGGCTGTGCCACTGAAGAAGCACGGATCACGCTGCCGTAGAGCTCCAGAACACAGCACGGTGGTTGGGAGGGGCGACGATGTCGTGGCAGTGTCATCCGGCATGCTGGAAGCAGAGGGTAACGTGCGGCTTCTTAGTTCCAGGGTGGACGGGAACGTACCCAGCAGCACCTGCACCAATTGTAGGGGTGTGTTTATTCGGTGAACCCAGATGATTCCAGCCGCTCAGGGGAGACTCGCAGCGAAGCGTCAGGCGTGGCGAAAGAGCAAGGCAGCGAGCCACTTCTTCGTCCTTGAGAGCGGCAGCACGCGACGCATGTCAGTGGTTATATCGATGAAGATTACCACACTACAATATATATATATATATATATATATATATATATATATATATATATATATATATATATATATATATATATATATATATATATCAGACAAGGCAACAAAATGAGGGGCTCGTTTGACAAACATATGAAGGAAGCCAACAGTTGGCTTCCTTCACACACACACACACACACACACACACACACACACACACACACACACACACACACACACACACACACACACACACACACACACACACACACACACACACACACACACACACACACACACACACACACACACACACACACACACACACACACACACACACACACACACACACACACACACACACACACACACGCGCGCGCGCGCGCGCGCGCGTGTGTGTGTGTGTGTGAGCCCGGAGTGCGGGATGTCACTTTTCGTCGTGAAGGACTGTGTACCGTAACTTTGTGTGCGCATGATGTTCTAGTGACACGAAGTATAATGCGTACTTGCTACGAGGACAACACAGCGCACGCTTTATGAAATAACCAATTTTCCCCCTTTCTATGGCTGCATTCAGACCACACTGTATCCGGAACGAAAGCCGCCATGGGACGGCGCTAAGGGCATCAGAAAACCAAGCCAAAAAAAAAACATTGCCTTGTCGCGATCAGCATTCCTGTGGAGGATATACGTGTGTGACACAAACACTGTTCCCGATCCTGGACAGAAAGTAGCGCCGAGAAAAAGTGGCAGGGGGGCACCCTCTTCGAAAATAATAACAATACGAGAAAAGGAAAGCAGAAATCTACGCCCGCGTTCACTTCCGAAAGCACCTAGTTTCCGTGGAACGCGCACACACGTACACAGACAGTCACGAAGGTGCGTGTGAAGGGATCGAATGGGCAGCTGCGTTGAATCACTGTGAGGTCGATCACGTGCCCAGTCCGTGGGCTGCCAGGACGCGTCCCCAACACACTCTCGCCACTTCCGGCACATTATGGTTCCTGCTGTCTCTGCGGCAGTGATGAACAGCCCTAATGGGGGCCCACTCGGCTTCGAAGGTCAGGCACCTGCGCTGCACAACGCTGCGCGGGGACCGAAAGGCCGACGCTGCCCTCGCGCAGAAGGTTTCATTACGGGAAAACGGGGTCTCTTTCCGAGGCGGGAGCATTTAGCTGCTCGCCTTAAACAAACACAGCCGCGTCCACCGCCGATGGCTCGCGGCGCCGCGGCCCGCCGCCCTTGCCGGCACCCGACACACTGTCGTTGCGTCTCGCGGGGGGGTCCCGTGCCGTGAGCTAATGGGGACGTCGGTTTCGGGGAATTGTCCCGGGCGGCGGACGTCCATTTTAACCCCCGTAAACAACAGATGCGGATCCCTCGTTGACGCCGCCGCGTGCATTAGTGGCACCGCGGACACGCCGGCGCCTCCTTGAAGCATCTGTCGAGAGACGACTCCCAGTCGTTTGGACCCTCCCGGAATGTTGTCGCGCCTCGTCCGTAACAGCGGCAAGCTAAGCCGCGTATGCGCACGAGAGGCGCCCCGCTGTGGTCCGATGACAGGACTAAGTGCGGAACAGCTGCGGGCCGGACGAGAATCAAAGGAAAACGATTGCGCCTGCGGGCACAATGGGAGGTTGTTTTTGCTTTTTCTTCTGTGGGCGAGAGTGTGAGCAATACTGTGAAGGCATGGGGCGTGCCACCTAAACCTGGTGGGCCAATCATTTCGAGTGTCTATTCCCGGAATGCCATGTTCGTATAGCTATTTTGATGTTCTTTTCGTGTTGGGCATTTTAGGGAAAGGGTTTTGAACCTTGCCGAAGCGGGAAGGCGTGCCATACAGTTTTTGAACCAATCAGGTGTTAGTTGTTTGTGATTGGGGGATGCAAGGGGTGGGCCAGTCTCCTAGGTCTTTAAAACCAGGTCCGGAGCCGGGAAAAGGCGTTCTGAGCTAGATTTAGATCCCTTGCATCGTTGGCGATGCCAAGGAGGGAAGATTTTCCCTTAGCCAGTTCCATGTAATCATGCTTGCCGTTTATTCTGTTGTAAATATGTGAATTCCTGTATAAAGTTTCAGTTTTCCTTCCTTCAGTCAAGTTTTGCCGGATCTCGTCTGTTATACCGTCTCGTCTCGGACGGTGGGGCACCCGGTGGTGGAGCCCGGTATACGAGTTATACGAAATCTCACCACGACCAAGAAGAACGAACCTATCTTTACTGGCGCAGTCGAGCAGGATCCTTTCGTTATCAGGAGATAGCAAAGGAGGAAGAGACGACGTTCCGGCAACGGGCCAAGCATCGGCGGCTGAGGAGGAGCAAGAGCTGAAGGCAGGAATCGGCAGCTTCCAAGGGAACCAGCAGCGGAGACTCCAAGGGTGGACCAGCAGCGCAAGGCGGTAGCCGGTCGGGAGAAGCTGCGTGGGGAAGCGGGCGGCGACAGAGAGACAGCGACAGCGACGAAAGTCGGACGCCAGCGAGGTGCATCTCATCAGTGGGTGAGTCCTCTTTGCCTTTCACCTTGGCGGGGGCATTGCTGTCTGGATAGGCGGTCTGGGAGTGCATGAACACCCGGTTCGCACACTTAAACCCGGACAGGCGGAAAGCGAGCACGATGAGTGAGGGAGAGGAAACGGTTGTTTCGGAGGACAGTTCGTCTGTGTCTGACGCTCAGATTAGCAAGATGGCTCTGGAAATTAAAAAAGAAGAGGCCAGAGCTGCTGAGGAGCACCGTCGAGCTCTCGAGGTCCAGCTTGAACTTGCAAAATTCCAAGCAAGCAACAAAGGAGTAAGCCTGGAGCAGAACGCCACGGCGTTGGAGAGAAGCGACTCGCGAGCGGAGTTCTGTCGGTACTCGAAATGGTTGTCGGGAGTGCTCCCGAAGTTCCCGGCAGAGGCAGAAGTGCCTGTCTGGTTCGAGTCGATTGAACACACCCTGGAGGCCTACGCGGTCCCGAAGGAACAGTGGGGCCAAATTGTATTTCCGCTAATAGTGGATAAGGTGCGGTTCTTGTCGACGCGCTTGACACCTTCGCAGCATAAGGAGTACGAAGTCCTGAAGAAAGTGGTGCTAGAAGAGCTTAAGCTCTCAGCGGGAGAATATCGCAGAAGGTTCATAACATCGAAAAAACTGCCTAATGAGAGCTGGAGGGCGTTTGCGACTCGCCTGCAGAGTTATCTCAATTTCTATGTGGAGGAAAGGGGGGTGAAAACGTTGGAGGGAATTGTTGAGTTGCTAGTGGCGGACCAACTAAAGAACACCCTGTCTGAGGACGCCCTTCGATACGTAACTTTGCAGGAGGGTGAGGGATGGAAGAAAGCGCCAACGTTGGCGGCATTACTGCAGACGTTCGAGGAAGCGCAGGGAAAGAACAGCGCAGTGAAAAAGCACGAGCAGAAAAAGGGGGAGAGCTCAAATGGTCGAGACGGAAAGCGAGATACGTACCAACCCAAACGGGAGGCGACAGGAATACAAAGGCCGGACACGAAGCAGAAGTATAAAGGGTGCTTTTCGTGTGGGTCGATGGGTCACAGGAGGGCCGAATGCCCGCATGGCTCGGGACGAACACCCACGAAAGCGCTTAACGCTAAAGGGGAAAGCCTTACTGCACGGGTGGCGACACAGGCACGAGCGGCCGCACAAAGCGAACTAAGACCGATAACTCTGTCTTGTCAGAATAGGCAAATTAATGCAATTCTGGACACAGGCGCAGAAATCACGGTTGTGCGGGAGAGCATAGTACCCCCGGGACTGGTGGAGCCACATGGGTCCATCGAATTGGTGTCAGCCTTTGGTGAAAAGGTACGGGCTAAGCTTGCAGTTGTGCCCCTGGTGTTAAACCGCGGGGCAGGCATTTTCTCCGAGATTAAAGAAGCGGTGCCAGTGGTATGTGCTCTGACCGACAAGCTAGCGTCGAGAACGGACTGTTTGCTTTCGGAGGAAGCATGGGAGTCACTGAGGGAGGAGTGTGATATGAAAGGGCTAGTAGAGGCGAACGACGGTCAGGTGGCAGACCACGTGGGGGTGGAACGG
The DNA here is from genome assembly GCF_052857255.1 of Amblyomma americanum. Taxonomy (NCBI): domain Eukaryota; kingdom Metazoa; phylum Arthropoda; class Arachnida; order Ixodida; family Ixodidae; genus Amblyomma; species Amblyomma americanum. The sequence goes on along the minus strand of NC_135499.1, from coordinate 183,939,501 downwards.
GACAAGTTACACGGGCCGCTAGAAGAGAAACCAGTCAAGGAGGGCGTAACTCCCCACGCGGAAGTGCACGCGGTGGTCGGCAGGGCAAGCGAGAGCGGCGCACTAATCGCCGAAGACACAGCTTGTAGTGTAACCGAGGAAAGCAGCGCTTCGGCGGTTTTCAGGGAGGAGCAGCGCAATGACGCCACATTGCAAGAAGTGTGGAAAAACGCCAGGGCTGGGAAAGGTGGCATAACTGAAGTAGACGGTCTCCTCTACCATAAGGAAAACTTGCTTGGGCAACCAGTAATGCAGCTGGTGCTCCCTAAATCCCGACGTCAAGAAGTACTTAGGTTAGCCCATGAATCAAACTGGGGCGGTCACCTTGGATTCAGGAAAACTAAGGCGCGAATCAAGTACACGTTTTATTGGCCAGGTATTGAAGGGGATGTAAGGGCATACTGTAACAGCTGCCATGGGTGCCAGACAAGGGCGGATCGTCGCCAGACGGACAGAGTGCCGATAGAACCGCTAACGAGGCCTCGATACCCGTTCGAACAGGTCAACGTCGACGTTATAGGTCCATTGGATCCACCCTCAGGAAGGGGTCACAGGTACGCGTTGTGCATCATCGATTTGTGCACACGATGGCCTGAGGTGGTGTGCTTGCGCTCCCTCAGTGCGAAGGCCACCTGTGACGCGCTCCTGACGGTGTTCAGCCGGACGGGAATTCCGGAAGTAGTCGCCTCAGACTGCGGGACAAACTTTACGGCCGAACTCACACAAGAGTTTCTGAAGAGGCTAGGCTGCTCGCCAAGGTTTTCAACGCCGGGGCACCCCGAAAGTAACGGCGCGGTCGAACGTTGGAACCGGACATTTAAGAACATGCTGTATCATATCATCCAGGAGGAAGGAAAGGAATGGGACAAGTTTGTGCCCTTCTTGTTATGGGCGTACCGCGAGGTACCACATGACACGACGGGCGTCGCCCCGTTCCAGATGCTGTACGGGCGAGAACCAACCGGTCCGCTGGTGGTTTTAAAGCGCAGCTGGGCGGGACAGATAAGTGTACCAGCTATGCTGGGGCCGTCCCCATCACAGTATATGCGGGAGCTGAAGAGGCGCCTAGAGCATGCAGCGGAGGTGGCACAATTAGTGAGCTCGAAGCAGCAGAACGCGTACGCGACCCAGTACAACAGGCGGGCGAAGGACAAAACTTTTCAGATAGGAGACAGTGTGCTGGTGTTTGACGAGCAACGTCCTGGAAAAATGTTCCCGCAGTGGAAAGGGCCGGGCAGCGTTGACGGAAAGTATCGCGAACACTCGTACTTCATGCAGATGCCAGGAGGTGCCCGAAAATTAGTACACGCCAGCAAACTACGGCCGTATCAGAAGCGCGTAATGACAGTTGGGGTGATATTTGATGAGGACAGGGCGTTTGGCGAAGTAGAGTACGTGCCTCGATCGGTGTCAACGCGGGCTACAGTATCGGTCCTCCCCAAGGACATGACGGCCCATCTGAAGGCGGAGGAAGGCGACCTCATTCGCAAAGTGTTCACCGAACACCGAGGCCTATTCGACGACAAGCCGGGAGTAGCGAAAATAGGAGAACACAGGATCGTTTTAGAGGAGGGCTTCACACCGAGGTCAGGTTACCCTTATCGAATACCCGCAAGCCTAAAAGGCGAAGTGGGCAAGCAAGTAGATGAGCTACTTGAGATGGGTCTGATTTTTCCCTGCGAAAGCCCCCACGCCCATCCCGTGGTCTGTGTCCCCAAAAAGGACGGGTCGATGAGAATGTGTGCGGACTTTAGAAAGCTCAATGCGGGGACAGTGGCAGATGCCTACCCGATGTCGTTGCAGCAGGAGCTCATTCTGAGCGTAGGAAGGGCTAAGTACATTACGCTCCTCGACCTTAGAAGAGGGTATTGGCAGGTGCCCCTGGCACAGTCGGCTCAGCTACTCACCGCTTTTGTCTGCCATCGGGGGCAGTTTGCGTGGACGGTAATGCCGTTTGGGCTGAAAAACGCGGCCCAGACGTTTCAAAGAGCCATGAACGAGCTTTTACTCCCGCATTCTGCCTACGCGTGTGCGTACTTAGACGACATCGCCGTGTTCAGCGAGGCGTTGCCTGACCACATACGACACTTGCACGCCGTCTTCGCAGCGTTAGAGAGGGCGAACCTGAAAGTTAAGCTGGAAAAGTGTCAGGTGGCGAAAGGGTCAATCCGTTACTTGGGACACATAGTGGGCTCGGGAAATCACGCACCCGATCCCGAAAAATTGAAAGCCATTAGGGGACTGAGGGCACCGAAAACGAAGAAAGAGCTCCGTAGCGTGCTCGGGCTGTGCGGTTATTACCGGGGCTATGTGCCCAACTATGCGGAGGTGGCAGCGCCGCTGACAGAGCTAACGGGGAAAAGGATTCCTAACAAAATTCCGTGGCCCGCGGAAGCTGAAAGTGCGTTTCAGCGACTCAAGGCGGCACTCTGTGAAGCTGCGGCTCTCGGGACGCCCGATGCTGGCAAGCCGTTTTGGCTGTACACGGACGCCTCAGCGGTTGCGGCGGGAGCCTGTCTCTCCCAGTGTGCCGCGGATGGCTCCGAGCGGCCAATTGCGTTCGCGAGTTGCAGATTTTCTCCAACGCAGGCTCGATGGTCAACCATAGCAAGAGAGGCGTTTGCAGTCATCTGGGGGCTGGGGAAGTTCGACCTCTGGTTGTTCGGCGCTCAGGTTACTGTGGTGTCTGACCACAACCCCCTCTCCTTTCTTACTCTCACCACGCCTCAGGGAGCGAAGCTGACGCGTTGGGCACTTGCCCTACAGAGATATAATGTGTCAATAAAACACAGGAAAGGGAGCGCTCACGGTAACGCTGACGCGCTGTCTAGGTTGCCGAACGACAGCTGGGAGGCAGACAGCAATGATCACGCCGGGGGGCAAGGAAGAGAGGACATGTGTACCAAAGAGCAAACCCAGTGACGTGTGCTGTGGCAGTAACTGGAACTGCGGTGTAATCCGCTCGTTTGGGTGTTTGCAGTGTCGCAATGTGTTTGCAGTGTCACAATGTGTTTGCAGTGTCACAATGTGTTTGCAGTGTCGCAATTTGTTTGCAGTGTCGCAATGTGTTTGCAGTGTCACAGTGTGTTTGCAGTGTCACAATGTGTTTGCAGTGTCGCAATTTGTTTGCAGTGTCGCAATTTGTTTGCAGCGTTGCGATGTGTTTGCAGTAGTATCCCCACTACTTAGGTCGCCCTCAGAGCGATTTTATAGGCGAAAAGGGATCCCTCGTTGTGTTATAATTCTACAAGGTGCCATTTGGGCCCCTGGTAGAATCTTAGGGGGGGCGTGTGAAGGGATCGAATGGGCAGCTGCGTTGAATCACTGTGAGGTCGATCACGTGCCCAGTCCGTGGGCTGCCAGGACGCGTCCCCAACACACTCTCGCCACTTCCGGCACATTATGGTTCCTGCTGTCTCTGCGGCAGTGATGAACAGCCCTAATGGGGGCCCACTCGGCTTCGAAGGTCAGGCACCTGCGCTGCACAACGCTGCGCGGGGACCGAAAGGCCGACGCTGCCCTCGCGCAGAAGGTTTCATTACGGGAAAACGGGGTCTCTTTCCGAGGCGGGAGCATTTAGCTGCTCGCCTTAAACAAACACAGCCGCGTCCACCGCCGATGGCTCGCGGCGCCGCGGCCCGCCGCCCTTGCCGGCACCCGACACACTGTCGTTGCGTCTCGCGGGGGGGTCCCGTGCCGTGAGCTAATGGGGACGTCGGTTTCGGGGAATTGTCCCGGGCGGCGGACGTCCATTTTAACCCCCGTAAACAACAGATGCGGATCCCTCGTTGACGCCGCCGCGTGCATTAGTGGCACCGCGGACACGCCGGCGCCTCCTTGAAGCATCTGTCGAGAGACGACTCCCAGTCGTTTGGACCCTCCCGGAATGTTGTCGCGCCTCGTCCGTAACAGCGGCAAGCTAAGCCGCGTATGCGCACGAGAGGCGCCCCGCTGTGGTCCGATGACAGGACTAAGTGCGGAACAGCTGCGGGCCGGACGAGAATCAAAGGAAAACGATTGCGCCTGCGGGCACAATGGGAGGTTGTTTTTGCTTTTTCTTCTGTGGGCGAGAGTGTGAGCAATACTGTGAAGGCATGGGGCGTGCCACCTAAACCTGGTGGGCCAATCATTTCGAGTGTCTATTCCCGGAATGCCATGTTCGTATAGCTATTTTGATGTTCTTTTCGTGTTGGGCATTTTAGGGAAAGGGTTTTGAACCTTGCCGAAGCGGGAAGGCGTGCCATACAGTTTTTGAACCAATCAGGTGTTAGTTGTTTGTGATTGGGGGATGCAAGGGGTGGGCCAGTCTCCTAGGTCTTTAAAACCAGGTCCGGAGCCGGGAAAAGGCGTTCTGAGCTAGATTTAGATCCCTTGCATCGTTGGCGATGCCAAGGAGGGAAGATTTTCCCTTAGCCAGTTCCATGTAATCATGCTTGCCGTTTATTCTGTTGTAAATATGTGAATTCCTGTATAAAGTTTCAGTTTTCCTTCCTTCAGTCAAGTTTTGCCGGATCTCGTCTGTTATACCGTCTCGTCTCGGACGGTGGGGCACCCGGTGGTGGAGCCCGGTATACGAGTTATACGAAATCTCACCACGACCAAGAAGAACGAACCTATCTTTACTGTGCGATACAGACTTTGCAACGACGGAGCGCTTCACGCGGAAATCACGGTATCGCAGTCATTACACGGCAGCAACACGACGGACGCACAATACGGGGCCATCACCGGCACGCAACCACGTCTCCCCGTTTACACACAGCAAGGGGTGGCAGTGCAGTCGGGCGAGAAAGAAGGAATAGCTCCGGCAACGTCGTTCAGAATAGAACGGGCGCTACTCCATATACAGACAAGAGAAGCCGCCTCTGCAAGCCCCGCATCCACCATAGAAGAAAAAAGAAATGAAAAAAAGGGGTGTCGCAAGGGGGGATACATACACGTGATTGGCATGTCGTGACGAAGCGTAATCTGCGAGCATGCACGCAACCTCGGGAAACTAAAAATAAAAGCGCGAACCCGGACTGATGTCTCTATTAGGGTCACTCGCCCAGCGAGCATTCCGCATGCATAACTGAATGTCAAGCGCCCAGCGACGTCCCGGCCGTCGTCTCTCGGGCATCCTTGACGATCGCCGCGGCGTCCACGCATGGTACACGGAAAGTCCCCGCCAGGCGTCGACAAGCGCTGACACAGAGCTGACCTCACCTGCTGCGACGGCGGGACGTTTCGGCTAGGTGCCGGTTAGCCGCATATCTTTTTTTTTTTGGGTCATCGAGTGTCGCATTTAAGCCAGTGGGGTCGGAATTATCTTTCGCGACACTAATATCGTATAGCGCTAACGTAAACGTGGCTGTCAACTACGAGTGGCTCGGAGTCGACTCGACGTCAAAGATGCGAAAAAAAAGCACGATTCTAATGTGCTAGTTGTCAAGGTCCTTCTGATGCAGAACTCTATAGGTTTTTCAACGAAAGGCTTTCTCTCCCTTTGACCGTTTCGAGCCCATTTTCTCTCTCCTGTTTCCTCAAACGAGCTCCTGATTTTTTTTCTTTTCCGCGGTATTTTTTTTTTCTGCACTCAGTGGCACTCGCAACTTTAACAACAGTTATGACAGGCAGCATGCACAGGGATATTTCAACGTAAACACAGTCAGCAACTGGTCGTCTAAACTCTCGAGCGCTGGTTGACCACGACAGCAAATTAACGAGAAGAACGATGCAAGGGATAGTGGTCAGTCCCGAACAGACCTCCGTATACGAAAGAGCATCGTATATATGCGAGGCCTGATTTGCTTCCCGGTCTCACGAATATTACCCGAAAATGATTGAGTGGCCGCGGCCGCTGCATACATACGCAACAAAGAACAACGCGGGGCGGCAGCAGACCGTGCCAAACGCGACCACATATCAAGGAGAGGGATATGAAGGAGAGCTCCATTGAAAAAAGGCCAGCCCGCACACGCATTCTCACGCTGCAGCCTCCGTAATCCGAGGCGGACACGGCCATGCGTGAGGCTAATAGCCGCGAACATGCGCCGTAATCTCGACAGCAGGCGACGACGCCCCTCACGGAATTCGGGTCCCGGTAACGCACCTGTCGGAGCGCGCATAATAGCGCTCAGTGTCGCCGCCCCTGCCGTCAGTGCGTACGGAGTTAATGGCGCGCACTGTTCGGCAAACGCGGGCTAAACCCATGGCCGCCAACGTCTGTGTGTCGGCGCTTTCCGGAAAAAGGGTTATTCGAGCGCGAACGTCGAGCGCGAGCGCGCCAACCGTAAAAGCCTTCGGCATTTAGCCGAGAACAAAGAGAGAGTAAGGCGGTCGCGTAGAGTAATGATACAGACCAATGTGAAGTGAAAAGAAAGGAATAAAAAAAAAACTTGGCGCAGTAAACAGTGAGCCAAGCACCGCAAAGTGCGAGAAACCATAGACAGGGTTGTCGTCACGCTGATTTAAGTCCAGTAACTCTAGAGTGGCCGAGGCCGTAACGAAACGTTTAATTTGTCACGCTGCGGACAAAAGTGCTCAACACGTAACTAGATTTAAGTGACTGGCCGCTGAAAACAGACACTTTCTTTGTTTATTTTTTTTAACCAACAGCGGACCTCTAAAACATCAATAAGTATGCCTATACAAGCCGGTCTTAAACGTTTCAGCTTAAACAGACATGTCTGGTTATTACCTGCATTAGTGGCCTCACCACTTCCTCGTGAATTGCCGCAGTGCAAATGAAACACCGTTGCACCACAGTGGCTAGTTCTCCAGGTGTGACCAGCCTATCGCGGCCACAAGAGAACAGGGTTTTCTTGCCACTCAGTCGAACCTTTTACTCTCGTGCTCTTATAAACAATTTGGTGGTGACAATAACTAATGCCGTCTGATGAGTAGCACTTCCATTTCCGTCAAAAGATCAATCTGTTAGGCAATCCGACTTGGCGGCCTGCGGGAAGTTCGTCATCTTCATTACAACCTAAGTGGCTCTACAGTGGAGCAGTTGCCCGCAGAGGGATCGCAGTGTAGCTTACAACAACCTCGATTCAACTCAGCTGAAATTATTGCTCATTCCTAACAGTACTAACGGGGTTACCAGCACTAAAGCTCAGAATCTGAATGTGCCAAGTGTCAGTGCGCAGTTACACGCAACCAGATACAGTTGAAGCAAGAAGAGCATGCACTCTTGTGGCAGAAATCTCAAAAGTCACCGCGTATGTGTGTCCAACGCGGCCCATGCTTTTAATGGCTGATACGCGTGTCTAACAGAGTGCCACCCTATTCCACGATCATATTAGTTACTAAAACAGTGCCGCAGATAAAAGGGAGCAGAAAACTAACCAATCAAACCTATGTAGACTCACACGAGCACTATATAGAACACACGTATTTCCAATTCAGCTCAGCTGCACGTCGTGAACAGATCCATAAACATGACAAGCGATCGACGTCTATCACGCGAGCGCCTCTTTACCGCCACTTCGGCACACTTAGCCGAACAGTCAAGGAAAGTTGTCCGGACAAAACTATTTTCGAACCAAAGTACCCGCTATATCGGCGAAGCAAATGTGCCGATGCCAGTTCTAACAACGCGTCCCCAGCATAGTTTCTTTGGGGGTGCGCGGTTTTAAAGAAGCCAGGTGAACCCTTCCCGGAGCACGCGAGAAAGGCCAGAGTAACTCGCGAACTGAAAGCAGCCTGAGCTATATAGTCACGCCAGGCACGAGGCAGAACGCGTGACACGAAGGAAGTGCGTACCAGCTCGCATGCTTTAGAAGAACCAGTCCTAGTCCACAGAGCAGGACGCACAAAAATCAACAACTGCAAGTGGTATAGCTCCACGCCAAAAAGCCGCCAACGAATGCCGATCGACTGAACGGGGTTAAAAGCTTTCCCTGAAAGCCCTTGCAGAAATCAACCCCTTTCTCGTACACGTATCCAACGTATGCATACGAAGCACGTGAGTATCGAGACCCTCAGTGACGTTAACTGCGCTGTGCTAGAGACATAACTTGTCTGCCGAACTCACCAGCGTCAACTGAATACCCCGACGGGATCCACTTGACCAGGTCGAATCGGCAACGCGACGTGACGCCAGCAGTGCGTGCCGCGCAAACGGAAAGTTCGCGCTCGGGGGTCGGCCGCCATTTTTCTTTTCTTTTTTACCGTCTTCCTTCAACCCTTCCCTCTCTTTCGCACCATCGATGCGCAGCGCGTCCCAGTAGTCGCGCGTTCGAACGGAGGTCACGCGAGTCCATACGACCTCGCGGAGAGCGAAGATTAAACGCCGCATAATCGCTTCGACAGGACCGACCAATAACTCACGGGTTAGCTACGCTCGATCTTACGTACATAGAGAAACAGCTAGATTCTGCAAGCGGCGGAGATTGGGGGGAGGGAAGGCGTTTAAATCCCCCCCCCCCGAGAAAAATAAAAATAAGCAAAAAACCTCACACGCGCATAAGGAAGTAATGGCTGAAGGCGAGCGCATATAGGAAAACTGCTGCGGGCACGCTATGCGCTGTGCAAAGAAGATACAAAAATATACGTCCGTGGATGCACGAACAGGGCCGAATTTCCAGTTTCCCCGCAAAAAAATAACCAGGCTATAACCCGTCGAGGCCAGTGCATGCGTTTCGCAAATAAGATAGCGCATGCACTGAGCAGTGTCGAGCGGCTAGCGGGGGAAGCTTTCGCCCAATGCCTGGGTCGCACATTGGGACTAGCGGCGCTATAGAGCGGAGAAGCGAACGGAGGGTAAAAAATAAAAAGAATCCAAAGCGGCATGGGGACTAGCGGGTACGGTAGCACCAGCAAGCACAAAATCAAGAGTATAGCAGCCGTAACTGCGCTCGCTGCCGCGAAGAGTGCATGCACGGGGTCTGCGGAAGCGGGGCGCCGCGAGGATTTGTCTTGTCAGAAAAGAGAAGACGGCTCGCGCAGCTGGAGGTACGGGTATGCGACGGGAAGCGAGAGTGCTCCTTCCATGGACATGCTCAGCCACTCTTCCGCGCTCGACGACGAACTGTGCTCACCCCGTATTCTACTCCATGCCGTGGGCTTTGCGGGCTTTTTACTGACTAATAATAATTGGCTTTTAGGGAAAGGAAATGGCACAGTATCTGTCTCGTATATCGATGGACACCTGAACCGCGCCGTAAGGGAAGGGTTGTAAAGGATGGAGTGAAAGAAGGAAGAGGTGCCGTAGTGGAGGGCTCCGAAATAATTTCGACCACCTGGGGATCTTTAACGTGCACTGACATCGCACAGCACACGGGCGCCTTGGCGTTCTTTAACCATAAAAACGCAGCTGCCGCGGTCGGGTTCGAACCCGGAAACTCCGGATCAGTAGCCGAGCGCCCTAACCACTGAGCCACCGCGGCGGGGGCTACTCACTACGTAATCTCAGTTTTGGGAAAAATAGGAAGAATAAAGAATGTCGGCGACGCAAAACAAAAAAATTCGGCAGCGACCCCGATGTCCGGAAGAAACATTGCAAAGCGAGTGTTTGGAGGAAAATGCTAGCCAGGCAGTCGATCATCCATCTTCGAAACTGCGTTCGAGCTTTGGTCGTGTCCTTGACGTTTGAGTCTAACGCGAGGGTATCGATAAGGAAATGCAAAATTCGCCTGAAAACAGTTTGTGTGCTGCCGGCTCCAATGAAACACAAAATTATGAGAACAATCGCTAAACATGTTGCCACCGTTTCGAGAAGAAATTACATACATAACGGTGCTTACTACGTTTGTAATTCTTCCCTCAGGGCGCTGCAACTTCGCGGTAGCTTTTCTTGTAACTCCTCTTATGGCACTGCAGAATTTGACAGCACACTGCAACGCTGATCGCACATGCCCATGAACAGCCATCACAGCTCTTTGATACCGTCTGGCTGCCTTCCTCATCCGCTTATGTTCATAACAGTTTCCAAATTCAGCACCAAGCAGTCTCTTTGTTCACATCAGGGGAAAGCAAAAGAACGAGCCCTTATGGCCGCCATAAGGAGACAGATAAGGTGCCGCCGGGGTCGTTATGTGGGGAGCTGCTTCACAGCGCTCGACCGGCGGGGGGGGGGGGGGGGGGGGGGGGGGGACGCCACTTTAGCGGACCAACTCGAGCCTACTTCCTTCCGGCCGCCGCACAAACGCTTCTCCTTTTTTCGGATACCGGGGTGCTCTGCGCGGCCCCCATCACGCACGTATAACATACACACATACACAGACCGCACATGTGGTGCTCCCAGCAACGAGAAATAACAGGAACCTCCAGCTGCACGCGCCGTGGACGCCGGATGCCACCCGACAAGGTCCTTCTCTCCCCCCCCCCCCCCCCCCCCCCCCCCCCCCCCCCCCCCCCCCCCCCCCCCCCCTTATTCTGCCTCGACCGTAGAAAACCCCGGCGATCCCTCTCTCCGAAGACGAGGAAGTTTTCCTGCTTGCTGCCTTGCGCATTTCCTTCGCCACGGTGCCGCGGAGTGCTACAAGACGAGGCAGCGGCGGAGTTGGCTTTGTTTTGCTACGCGCGCCTCCGGATCTGTTGCGCCGGTGTGAACGAACGCGGCAGGACGCCCTTTGGCTGCTTACCCCTACTCGGCGGCTGCACAACGAGGCAGCGTTGTGAACGCTGCAGCCGTCGTCGCTTCGAAGCAGGCTCCCAACTGTAGCAAAGGTATTCGAGCGGGGCTAAGAACGCTTCGTGATTGGACGGCGGCGCCCACGCACTGGCCGATCGTGGTAGCCTGGTGCCCGATCAATAGCAGTCCGGCCAATCGCAATATTGTTTGCTCGAACGCCACAAGGAATACGACCGCCGATTAGTTACCGCGGGCTCTGGCTTTCAGAAGAAAGCACGGTTTCTCGCGAGAAGCAGCAAGCAGACCGCGTGTCAGAGGTTTTCTGCGCGTGGCTCAGCGTGCAAGAACAGCATGCATAGTTACTCCCGACCTCTTGTTGGCGACCGCCTTGCCCACTCCTGTAAAGGAACGGTCCAGGCCCTGCAACGCTTGCTGCGACGTTCGATTTATTTCCTTCGAAGAAGCGCTGAGATCGCGCGGTTAGTCTCGTTTGAATCAGTTTGATTCGGAAGACCAGATTACAGTCATGATAGAGGGAGAGTAAAGAAAAGGGACAGTTTTTACGGGAGCGCCCTGGAAATGGTGCCGTATGCAGCTCTGGAAGTGAACCTATACTGCTCACTTACTTTGAACCCTTGCATCTGTTTCGAGCATCTGTGACGTGCTACAGGTTTCGAGGTTCTGTGCGAATGGGCTCGTACATCATAAACTTCTTGTTTTGTCTTGATCTCAGTCTGCTCAGATATTTCGCTTGACTTCTGTTACGCTGCCTGTAATGAAGACTAGTTCTGCGCCAGACGCGTGCCTGCCCATCTAACAAATCACTACCGCAGATAGAACAAATTAACTTTCTTGCGCCTTCATATGAGCTTCGGCGACGGACAAAGCTCTGGTACAAATTCTTCACTGGTTCAATGGGATTGTCGTCCCAGCATCGAAAACATCATACACGCGTAAGCGTCCTACCAGCCACAAACACCCCCCCCCCCTCCCCTTCCTGACAGACGCCATTCCGTCTATTAAAGAGCAAGTGCTTGCGCGAAGGTCCCAAGCTTCGAATTCTCCGCCATAGGTACGCCGTCCCCATGCCGCCACTCGCCAGCAGTGCCTGGCGCGCACAACAACAACAAGCAAGACTGCGAAGAGGGGCGACGATTGCCTATAAAAGACCGGCCATAAAAGTCGCGCCAAGCAAAAGGTCAGAAAGAATAAAACAAAAATGGCGAAGAAAGAATAGAGGTAGCGATGTGCGGTGGCGCATTCCTGGCGCGTTCACTATAAAGGAGAGAAGAAAGGAGGGGGGGGTATCCGTTGCGGCGTCAGCAGCAGCAGCCTCCGGTATAGGAGACGTCCCGTTGGCCGCGGGCGCATTTCTCCGCTATAGGGACGTGACCTTGCCATCAGCGGCTGCCACACATGGAGGAGGCCTGTGAGTCCCAGAAGGAAGCGTTCCTCACCGCCGCGCCTCTACAACCTTCCGGGCAAGAGAGAACTCGGAGAAGAACAGAAAGAAGAAGAAACGAAGAGCGGAGTAAGAGGGGAATAAGACGGGACTCTGCGGCGGCGGACACAATGGGCCGCCTCTTCCGCAGCCCGCTTCTGGCTCGTGGTGTCCGAGTGATCGCGGGGTGAACGCACCGCGCGTGCGCGCAACAACAGTCGTGCTCGCCTCGCGCTCGACCGGCGGACGCGCGCCGCTGCCGGTGCGCAGGAGGTCCCACCGTCGCTGGCTTCGCTTCCCGCCGGATGCGTGCCAAGCCAAGCCCAGCCGACGACGGACGCAGCCGCCGCCGCTGCGGGAAACGCGGCGAAGGCGCATTTCTGGAAACTACGAGTGACAACGACGCGTGTGATGAGAAAAATCGTGACGCAGAGTACACATGAATGATGATTGATGGACGAGTGGCTATCGTCATTAAACCGGGCGAGGAAGCGTCGAGCTTCCTTTCGCATCCAGAAGTGTCGCCGCCACGTCACTCTGACTCGAGGTCGTCGAGGGTGCATGACACGTGGGTAAAAAAAAAAAAAAAAAGTGAGAATCCACGGTTTTACCATGGTATGGTTTGTGCGACAGGCGGACGTGGGGTAAACGGTCTGAGCGTTTCCGGGAGTTGTGATTTATTTACTCAGGTCCTAAGGTATTATGCGCATTTGGTGGTAGGTGTTCACGTAATTTATCATACTCGAATTTTGCAGCACTGTGAAGCTACAGGTGTTGGCTGCCGAATGGAAACACGCGCGTCACCGTGAATGGAGTTAGGACGCTTGATACAGCAGCAACATGAAAACGCCGAGTGGAGTCAACTCGTCTAAACGGACATGACGAAATGCTTTGTAACGCTTTATTCTGCTCACTCGACAAAGCTTTCATTCCAGCACGCAGAGAAACAGAATTACTTCGTGGATGCTCAACTTCCCCGGCGTTGTTCCTCTCCGATAAGGCTTGCCGATCGTGGCGCGAGCGGCTAAACGCACATGGTTGCTTACGAACGAGACAGCGCTGCAACAACGATCTTCTCTTCACAACTGAGGTTCCCTGTTCCTCCCGGACGGCGTGGAAAAAGTGCCTATATACAGTGCGTTTCCTGTAGTGTAAAACGATAACCGCGCGACAGCTTCAAATGATTCACGGCGCGGGCTACTCACGCGAGCACAAAATTGCAAAACATACGCGTCAACAGGAAACCGCCGTAAGAGAGGATGTTTTCACGCCATAGGTAGCCAGCCGCAAGCTCACTGGCCTTCCCATCGAGCCACGCACCGCCACGCGGTGCGACGAAGCCGCCTACTGTTAAGGGAAAAAAGAAGAAAAAAACAGGGAAAAAGGAGCGGGACTTCACGAGAGCAGCGTTCATTAAAAGCACGAGAACGATAACAGCGCTCCGCAAAAAGGCCTATTCTTTTCGTTTATTTTTTTTTAAGTCGGAGGGAGAAAGCAAGAATAAATTGAAAACAAAGCGATTTTTTACTCTTCTTTTTCATCAGCAGCTCTATGACGTCAGCTCCGCCAGTGCCCGGTCATTAAACGAGACGTATATAAAATCGTGGCGAGCGTCGGCCTGTGCACACGCATGAAATGTGACTTTCACGTGGTCGCTGCGCGCGATCGGTTGAGGGCTGACTTTTTAGGGAGACAGAGCAGCGGCGACGGCTTGTACAGATGGCAGTAAATACGTCTACGCCCGCTGAAGAACGGCTCGCACACATGCTGCTGCCTCGCAGGTACGGGCGCGCCGACAGCTGGCATGCGGCCTGATGTCATCCGCAGGAATGTGTGACGTCACCTACGCCACCAGCTGGCTTTAAAAAAAAGAACAGAAGCAAAGCTCGTATCTGCCTGCTGACTGCGACTAGCCCGGTTCAAATGCCAGCCACCGAGGCATAGAAGACGCATCTTCACGTGTACTCGGGAAAGAATTCAGCTCTCGTTCAGCAATAAACAGGTCAGATATATCGGCAGCTGTTAACCGGCCATCTAATCGACTGCTTGCGTCATACGCTGCGAGAAGCGGCGAGATAGAACACGTGAGTTGCGGGCGGATTGCACTGCGAACACGAGTGCAATGCGTGCCTTATATAGAGCGAACGCCTGTGCACAGCCTTCGATTTCGGGCGTGCATCGCGCAAGTATATAGGTCACGTGAGCACACTGCGGATATCTATCGCGCCTTTGCCGAGAAGGAACGGGCTGTCTCTTAACGCTCCCTTTCTTATTTCCGCGCTTATCAAACGCCCACCGTTCACGGCGGCACACGATTAAGGCCTTGCCTCTTGAGCCACCCCTGTCCCCTCGTTTTATATATATATCTCCGAAGATAGTGATATTTTATCCATATTTCTTACGTACTTGCCAGGCAATCAAGAGCCTGAGGCCACCATCTGTTCTAGCACTTCTGCCCAGATGGCTTTCCGCGCGTCTTATCTCTAGATATGAGCCTTGAGTGGCACTGCAGCAGCGATCGTTAAGGCTTCCCGACAAGCTGGGAACCGAGAATACATGAGCTGAGCTACAGGTTATGCCAGAGATACCACCACTAAAATGGAAACTATGGGGGCGCTTAGGTCACCTTAAGAGTGGAATGCGATAGCATTAGATTTTACATCTGTCCCTGCTTCTGTTCCAACTTCTGTGTGGGTTTGCGTCAGTTTCTTGGCAATTCTCGGTCTATCAACCGCCATATTCCGCCTACTACATCTGCAATAGCAGGAACACGCTATATGCTGTGACGGTGCCGACATTTGCTTATATCAAATTGTTTTCTTTTTTTTAAGTTTCGATTCTCTATCTATAGGTTGCTGTCCAGAAACTGGCTTGCTCACAACCTGGTGGGCTAGTTGTCATGACGTCACAAGGTCCTGTGACCTACCTTGACCAATAATCAGTTTAACTGCCACCTGGCACGGTGGGCAAGTTTCTAATGATCCGGTGATCAGGCTGCCGCCTGGCCCGGACGGCAGGTTGTGATGACGTCACAATATCACATGACTTCTCCTGATCAATAAGGGCAACCCATCAGAAGGGGCTGTAATGACGTCGCAGAGATCACGTGACCTCAATCGACCAATCAGCGGATTTCGCGACGCCTGACATCCGCGGGGTTTTGGCGCAACGACAGATCTAATGATCTCTTAATAATAAAAATGACTGTTAGAAGCACGTGAGTTTACAGCAGTAAAGTGCAAAATATACGAAGTCGAGTCCCCGAGTCGCTCCCGAGGCCTGGGGACACGTGGGTGAACAAAACTGACTGGAGTGGACAACGTGATAAGCAATGTCTGACGTACAAAAAGAGTAAATGCTCTTGGGTGGAGGAACTGTGCGACAGCGAGGCGCATATCTCGCTGCAGCCACGGCTGAACGCCGAGATAAAAGGTACGGGGCGTTTTTATCAGGAGGCGAGTGAGAGGCGGAACAATGGAATTTTTAGCCCTCGCGTGCGTCCTTGACCGTCCTTGAATTACGCAGCACATATGGCGATTATCGTGGGAGGAGGCAGCGCTAGATATGCGAACTAAGGCGGGTGGGAAACCAGATCAGCGTTTTAGGAACAATGTTATGCGGAAGGAAAAAAATATTCCATGCATGTAAAGCGTGCCATAAGCGGCGTAGGTGAGCTCGGCCGCTTTCCAAAATTCCGATACTCACTATGAACGATATCGCTTACCTATAGTATATTGGGTATCTAATGTGAGACAATAACAAATGAGCGAAAAGGCTTCTGCTCTCTAAGTATCAACGGGCTGCCGCGTCGTGCTCCCATTAGAGGCGTCATGCTGCAGTTTGCATAGCTACTCAACAAGGCGTCATTTCGGACTTTTTCGTAGTGGGGACTTCAGTAACAGTTACGCCTGTGTGTGCGCACCCTTAAACTAAGAAAAAGGAGAAAATGCTGTGAGCAGATTATTCATTGAGCCATCGGACCTCGGTGCAAAGAAATTGGTTTTCACCATGCGTCGGCTCAACCACATTAATTAAAGGTGCCGCCATATACAGCTGCGTGCAGACCTAACGGGAGTATACGGTCACACGTCCTAGCGTGAAAGCTGCTGCCCCAGAAACGCCCGCTTCGTTAGTGTCAAAAGCAGCGCGGGCATTATAAATCCTCTACGGTCTCGGATGAACGTCTCCCCGCAGGCTCCCGCTGTTGCTCCTCAGCGTCTCGAGAGCTTACACGTAGGCAAGGTCGTTCGTGCTAAGCCTGACGGAAACCGTATACACCTCATAAAACAATCGAGCGTGGGAGACGAAGGGCCACGCACCAAGAGCAAAAGTAAACAACAACAAAAAAGTAACGGAAAGGTGCGTCGTGTAGCTGTACAGCGCATAGCCGCCAGATAGCCGGCAGCGCCTCCGGGGGAGCGAGCCTACAGAGAGCGTGGGACTTGGGGCGACCTTGGGCGTGGTTCCTCCAGCCATATCACACGCACACATACACGCAGGCGGCAGGGGTACAGGTTCGGAATCGCATGCATGCATGCATGCAGCCACAAGCTTCCGAGCGGCGGCGGTACGGTTCGGCCGCAGCCGGCCAAGAATTCAGCCGCTTCCCCCCGAGGCCTCAGCGGAGGGCGGCATGTAACTTGACAATGAGAGGCGGGTGCGAAATGGTAATGAACGCGCGCGCGCGAGCACCTCGCACAGGCTCTCGACGCCCCCTCCCCTCTCCCCCCCCCCCCTCTTTCTTCGCTTTCTTCTTTTTCTGCGCCGCACGGACGATCGGAGAGCGGGTGCCAAGTTTATCGAGGCTGCATCCGAGCATTCCCTCCCAAAACAATGGACGTCTTTGAGCGGGCGTTGAAGTACGGCGTCTGACACGTACATATACTGAGCTGCCCCTTGTCAGCCGTATTGTGGTTTCTGGGGCAATGTTTGAAATAAATTCATGCAATTCACGACGCACTCGCTTAATGCCTTGCCGTACGCTTTCGGGTTGTTCTCTCTGGCCCGTTCTTTCAACATTTGTTTGCGGCGCATTGGGAAACCCAATTCCGATCCAGGACAAAGATGACTCCTCAACTTCTTCGCCAAGTTTCTCTGCTCGAACGTTTCCACCACGAACAAAAATTCCTGGAGAAGAACAGGTTTCTTTGTGTGTCTGTGCTTCTGCGCGCGTATCTGGCGCGCCAAATCGATTGTCGCGACCTTACCAGCAGAACAGCGACGCCTGCTAGACTCAGTTAGAGGAAAGGACGCAGTAAGAAATATACTGAAGACAAGTCTCGTATGCAATTAAAAACACGCAATCGATTCGAGGCTGAAATGCGTCACACACTACAACGGCGGAGCGTTGACGACCGTGAACAAATGCAATCAGTCCCTAACAAAGCCGAGCGGTCGAGGCCTTATACACTTTGATGCCCTGTGCCAGACGCTATCAAAGGCGTCGTGTGCTCCTCCCCCACCACCTTGACAGTTTCTGTGTTTTCTTTTACAGCAGCTAACCCGATGCTTTATTAAACACCCTCTCCCACGAGAGGCTGCTTCGTCGACACTCCCCGAGAGTTATGCGCCGGCGCGGCCCATAAACTTTTGATCGGCCTTTTTTCCGTCGCGCCCCCGAGCGGAAGGCAGTCAGTTGGCCGACAATTAAAACCGCGTCCTTGCGATCACACGTTCTCTTTTCGCCGGCGCAAAGAAGAGGAGAGAGGGGGGAGACGCCGGACTGCTCGTGCAGTGGTGGAGATAAATGAACGTCCGCCAAGAAGAAGTGAACTGTTTCGACTGCGTGCGCTGCTGCCGCTGGCGACCGTTTGTCGCGGCACCGCATCGTGCGGTATAGTTAACGTTAATGGGCCGCTGCCGCCGGTACGGAACCCACGTAGCGAGATATATCAGCCTTCGGGCTTTTGCCCGAATGGTCATATGCATCCCTCCTCCTCCTCCGCCAGCACGAACGCGCGATGTTTCGGTGCCAGCGGAAAACGTGCCATACGCGAGCGTGTGCCATTTCGCCTGCAGCGCATTTCTGTGTGCGCGTGTTTGTGCGTGCGGGCAGTGTACAGTGCAGTGTGTGCCCGCTCCAGTTTTGTCATTTATCTTTCGCCGGCGCCTCAACGACGTCACGCCTCGAACTGTATGTACACTGCTTTGCAAAAAGCCAGCCTCCCCACCCCGAGCAACTTGCGGGGGCTTCATGCTCGGGCGTTGTGGTGCGAGGAGCGCCTGGCGAATGGCGCCGCCTGAACACGCCTTGATTATTTCTCCCCAGTCTTAGTCATTAGCGGCGCGTTTTATTTGCCTCGTTTTTTTTTTCTTCCCTTTCGAGGAACGTACTTGTAACGAAAGGACTTGAGACGACCGCGGTTGAAACCAAGGAAAACATGCACTGAGTGTGTGCAACTTCCATCAAAACACATCCTTCCCACTATATTCGGGGCAGCAGGCGTACCGGTCTGTTCGAAGTTTATTTGAAGTGTCGTTAGTGTGTTCGTATGTACCACGCATCGCAAGAGACCTGAAAGATAAACTGCCTCGCAAGGTGGCGTATTCATTACCCTATAGTTGTTTTTCTCCACCCAAGTGCGTCCCTTTCGGGGAAAAAGAAAACCCGAAAGCTTTCGATGCGTGCATTCTGGGATGCGGGGCGAAGTAGTAACACGTGATCAGTGGCGTGTATCAGGTACCTTCACCGCTGTGACGCGGCCGCACAAATCGCGCATGCCGTATGCATGTGGCAGGGCAAGTCGTAAAGCAAAGGAAAACAGAGGTGTGGCTACAGAGGAGAACGAGTGACTCTCGGAGCACGGATCGACGAGCGGCGGCACGGGCTGCCTGACATATTTCATTACAGATGTTCATCTTTCTTACATTTCCGACGTGTCAAGGACCCATGCATCAGAGGTGACTCGCTGCCTGTGAGATACAGGGGGCATGGACTAAGGCAGAGTGGAATGACGAGCTGTAGTGAAAGGCGCGGCGAAATCCCTGTTACTGAGGCAGTATTCCCTGAAATCCGCTGTATTAAAACAGGCGATCGTTCAAATACATCAACGCTGCTTGACATTACTTGAGTGCCTTGAGTTACGATGACTTCGCATGCCGAAGCCGCTGTTTTGCGAAAGAGGATCGATTTGCGCCTTGGTTAAGCGTTAACCAAATGCAGTAGTGTCACTAGCCGTACACTCCAAGTTAACGTCCCTCAGAAAGAAGAGATGTGTTGTTAGTGCATACTGGTTAGTATTGTTACCTCCGTTCCTTCGGCATGCACATGCCTCCGAAGCAACAGAAGGCTTTCGCCTTTCCAAGAGGTGTGCGCAGTAATCTGGAACATTTCGCATTATTATTTAGTTAAGCGTTTGTTAAGCAACGGCATGGGACGCACACAATCTGGGAAATAAGCCGGAACAAATGCGACTCACGCCGGAAGTCTCAAGTGGCCCGGTCATTGCATCAGAACCTACCGGCCAGCGCGGCTTCTTCATATGCAAATAAAGCGAATGCATAAAGAGCTGCACATTGAGATTTCCTACAGCACCGCCTACT
The DNA here is from genome assembly GCF_052857255.1 of Amblyomma americanum. NCBI lineage: Eukaryota > Metazoa > Arthropoda > Arachnida > Ixodida > Ixodidae > Amblyomma > Amblyomma americanum. The sequence goes on along the minus strand of NC_135499.1, from coordinate 183,919,921 downwards.
TCCTCGACGGTCTAAATTCCTTTAGATGACACCAAGCGACAGGCGAAGAGCGAGCGAGCGGTGAGGAAGGATCTAGCGTCTAGCTGCATGCGAAAAGCTATAGGAGCCGTGCAAGAGATGTGGCGAAGCCACTTTTTTTTTCCTCTTTCACTGCTCCGGGTGCACCACTGTAAAAAACCAGTGGCTGTTGGTGGACACTTCGCAATAAAAAAAAAAAATCTTCCTTTCACTGAACTAGTTGTACCCGTATTTCATGTTTGTCTGCACTCCCTGCATGAATCGCTGTTGAGTCCTGCGCGCTATCAGCCACTTCCATTGTCTCTATCCTCCTGCAGCCAAAGCGGCCGGTTATTTTCGCGTTCCTCTCATCTAATCACCACCGCCAGGTGGAAACAGCTGTTTTCGTCCTCCAGGGATCCGTAACTCTAACATCCACAGAAAAAGAAGAACAAATAAGCAAAGTAATCTAAAAGCGAAGATAACGGGGCAACTGGCCCCTTGCCGTATCATGCTGTAAACTTCGCTTTCTGGCCTTTCTCTTTTCGCTGGCTGTTGGATGTCACCCATTAACCCAATCGCCCTAGCCTGTCCGGCTGCCTACGCCGTCCGTGTCCCATCGTTCTAACTGGCCGACCCGAATGGAGTCGAACTGAGTAACTTGGAACCCTGAAACCAAGTCCCTCTGCAAACCTGGTTATCCTTATAGACAGAAAGCGAAAATAAATAAAACACCACAACAGTGGCTCCTTGCATAAGCGCGTTCCTCCCAGAAATCTGGCGCAAGACTAACAGCGCGCACCGTGGATAGAAGCAGGAAAAAAAAATGGAAACAAGAAGCTGAGAGCTGCGCTGACTCTTACGGGGTGGGGGCGCACGGCGTTGCCATGCGCGTGAGGGTGACGTCAGCGCCGATGTATACGAGCGCGAGAACGGATCCGGGAAGAAAGTTATGCTCCGGCGCGTTACCCAACATTACCAAAAGCAGCCCGACCTGTCGCCTTTTAAAACATGCGATCCAAGTTGAGGCCCCGTGGCATAGACGAAAAGTAACGCGGTGCACATACTCAGCGCAAGTAGCCGCGTTGAAAAATTTTCCGGGAATTTTTTCCTCCTCGTTCTTCTCACTGCTATACGATACACAGCTCAATGCGCTGAAGTTTAGAATTAAGAAGTGAAAGCACCAGAAAGAGGAGAGAGAGAAAAAAAAGGGGGGGGGGGGGACTAAAAGCATCTTTTCCCAGAACGTTGCGATGAGGGCGCCCCAGAATAAAGTTGAAGTGCATAAATAAAGCGCCCGGGTTACTTTCGGAGTCATGTATATGAATTTGCCGTCACAGGGACGTTCACTCCGGGCACAGGTACACAACCGACACTTTCCATTGCGCTCCGTACTTCCACGCGTACCTAAAAGCGGCGCTCAAAACGAGTATGGAGCGGGCAGTGATAAAAAAGGTGAGCAGGAGCGGCGCGTGACTGGAGCGCCCTTCGCGGCTGGACATATGCGTGTCCTTGCGAAATGGCGCGACATTCGTCTTGGGCGCAAAAGGCGCTCGACAAGTCTGTGCTTCCAGCCGCCAAATGCGAGACGTTCAGAAACGACGGGAGAATACAAGCTATATTGTCATTGCAGCAGTGTGTATACAGTCGGACCTCGTTATAACGAAATAATGGATAATCAATGGTTCGACGAAAGTTCGTCTGGTCAGGCATTGTATTAAAGAAAAAGGAATGCGGTCACTGACCATGTCATGAAATTCAAAGACGTTTCGGAACCTCGTACGGGTTCATTGATCACTGAGCCTCAGTGATCAAGGAACCCGTACGAGGTTCCGAAACGTCTTTGAAATGATGGATATAACGAAGGATTGACAATTCCCCTTGGAAGCTCGGACAACGCGCGCTATAACGAAGGTATACGGCTATAACGAAGTAACCGCCGGGCCCCTTCAACTTCGTTATAACGAGGTTCAATTCTGTAATGCCGACGGGGCCTGTTTAGAGAGCAAAGTGCTTTGTCACGTAACCAGAGCGGCAAGCTGGGCTAGTTGGCGCATCTGCTCTAACAGACATGGAGAACAAGAGGAAGGATTTAGTCGACGGGACGTGCACAGCGCGTGTAAAACTGTCTATAAATTGTCACGTATAAAATTCTATATGAATTGTCACGTATAAACAAGACGAATGATGCATCAGTGACGCAATAACTACGTGCAGCCTGTAAGCTGCAGTGTTCTCAAAGAAAACACGCACTTGCTTCCTTAGGAAAGGGGGCGGCAAGTCACAGAGGGTTTCGTAAAGGGCGCAAGCTGTGCATGATCTGTGCAGCATGCACGTGTGTCACCGAATTGCACTCATCTCCTAGCTCGCACGTCTTCCGGTATTTTACCACAGGAAACCCGTTATTCAGACTTGTCGGCTCTCAAACTGTCGTCCGGCATACAAACAGGACAGGATTTATACGCGCCGGTACAGTTTGACTTGTATCACGCCACTGCGAAACATGTTTTGGTTTGCACCAAAATCGAGACAGGGGTACTGGAGCTTAACGAAAGTTCGGCCACAGTTATCGTCAAGAACCACAGATCAAATAGAAATGCTTGCGCGTGCAGCCCATGCGCTTCTACCCTTAGTAAAGGAAAAAAGCGGCCCTTTTACACGTCAGTCTCTTTAACATGCCCACCTTTCGCTAGCTTTCTTACGCAAAAGCATGTCACAAGAATTTTAGGTTGAGTGTTTGATTGCAAAGCATCGATCTAGCTGACCGCTGTCCCACTCATAAAGTCAAGTGAATCCGTCGCATGGTGAACAGTGTGATGAGAAACGCCTATACAGTTGTGTTGCTTGTGTCTAACGGTATATCTGGCCAGTCGAAGAAGACGGTGAGAAGCCATCAATTACATGGTGAGGAGACCATAGTACATTCAGTGTGAGGTGGGTAAGCCTAGAACCATCCGCGGGCGTCTCAATTGGCCGAATTTTGGAGGTCCCTGATTACACGAAAATCACTTCGCATAAAAAAAAGGAGCGCTATTATGCAACAGGCGCCGATCGTGGTATTGTTTATTACTTGTTAGCGAACTTAAGTACCTCTTTTACTTGCACATCGAACGGTGCCGGTGCCGAAATGCTTCAGCATCTAGGTAGCCGCATGCATATGCGCTTTCTAATCTGTGCTCTATGCAAACCTGTTTCTGCGCAGAATAGTTAAACAGAGCTGCGTTCAACCGTATTGCGCAGTTTAATTCATAACCTAACGATTTAGAGTCAGACAGCTTTTGTTCACTATGATTTCCAAACAGCAGCGTCAAGGCTGAGATGAACATATCTGCTAAAACGCGAAGGGGCATGTAACATACCGCGTTTCGAATATCTGTGTAAGGACGGATCTGTCTAGCCTATGCCCGAAAATGAAGTCGTTACTGGTGATATTTTCTTTTAGACTATGCCTTTAACGCAGTCCCCCTACGGTATTCGGCAGGCCTGTCCAATCACAAAGTTGTGGGCACCTCGTTCACATAGCTTCTACGTTGCTCAAACTCTGCCTGTTTCCGTTTCTAAACATTATTTATCCATATTCCTTGCTCAAAGAGTCTCATCTCTTCTTAAAGAGGGGGGGGGGGGGGGGGGGGGTAGTCCATCCGGCACGAATTTGTGGCACTTCGCGCACTGGCCCCTTGTATCCTCCAGTGTACTGTGAGCCCGCAGGAGCGCGGCTAGACTTCCATCGCCGCGTCGCCTTCTATATGAACGTGCCGACATCCCTACAAACGCCGCGCCAGAAATTAAACGTTACCGCGTAACTTGATAACCGGCGATCACCACCCAGTAGTCAGTCGCTCACGGTTGACAGCGGCGCAGAGAGCGGTCGAGTAAACGGGCATCGCGACGGACGACACCTGGTGAGCACACATGCCGGAGCAGCTTTCGAACACGCGATGTTCGCCGAGCTAGCGAGTGAGGTTAGCCGCTAGGCAACATAGAGAGCACAGAGCAAAAGCACACGTTGCAGGCTTTTCGAAGTAAGCGAGCAAAGGAAGAGTCGCTGAAACACGCCACTAACCTCCGCGCTGTTGAGAAGTTCGTGGGACGGACGTCGAAAGAGCGCCGCGCTTTCGCCGGCTCCCAGATGCGTCCGTCAGGCGGTCGCTGCTGCTGGCCGGCGGCGGCTCGAGGAGCGGCGGCGTCCGAAATTCCAAGGCGGTCACCGCGGTGCGCGAACAAAAACTTGTTATCCGTGGTGCGGCGCGCGAACGTTTGCGCTGCTCCGCCGCGCGGGCCGCGCGCCGCCGGCCGACGTAGTCGTCGTGGGCGGACGCGGTCACGTGGGTCCCTTCCCCTCGCCGACACAGCATCATCATCCTCTCGCGCGGCCGCAAGAAGAAGAGCGCGCGGCGGAGGCGCGCTATTATTCCTCCTCCCCTTGCTGCTGCGTCTCCTGCAGTCTTTTCTCTCCCCCTCGCCTCCTCCTCCTATAAGAGCGCTTCTTTTCCTCCTCCTTGTTATGTCCGTGGTCGCGCAACAATGCTTCCTTGCTCGCACTGAAAGGACTCGTATGTCTTCCTTCGCCCTGGAGTCCGGCGCATTGTCGGTCGGCGTGCAACTTGTCCACACACGACGAAGACCGCTATGCGTAGGAATGCTCGCTCAGCGCGCAACTTGCCAGTAGGGACGAGGCGCTGCTTGCGAGAAGATTGCTGGCTTAAGCAACATTGTTGCAGTTCGTGTACTACGCCGCATCATGCGCACTTGTTCAAACCGCAGCAGCAGCAGCAGCTGCGCTGCTGACTCCTCCGTCTCAAAGCTCGAAGCTCCACAAAATTTGCAGGCGCAATAACACTTGTTCGCTCGCGCAAGCAGCAGTACGTCGCTTCAGAGATGTTCGCGCGAGGTCGCAGGCACTCGTTTGTTTTATCTCGCTCTGCAACGACTGTTCCCGAGACAATAGGAACGAGGTGAGATCTGGTTCGTGAATTGTACAACGGCGTAGGACAGGGTTAAAGAGGCAGGAAACTAGCGGACGGAGTAAACGTGCATATGCTTTAGAGGTCAAGAGAGTTTATGCGCCACTACCTGTGCGGGTGTCAGCAGCCTGTGATTCACTTGCACTTGAGCTTCCTTTCAGTTTCTTTATTTGTGCTCGCTTCAAGCTACTTCGGCCTGTCGACCCGAGGCAAAGAAGACACCGACAGGGAATAAAAAGAACAGCTAAAAATAAAACCGCGCATAAATTTTCATGTGCCGCATAGCAACGAGAGATGCAGAAAAAATATGCGTCATAACTGCGGACGTGAATAGGGGCTCGCTTTTTCCTCACAATTTCCCCAGAGACGCGGCGAGATTCGAAATAAGGAAAACGGGGACTTTATTAAGGAACTTGAAAGTTGAAATAGAACACCTCCGCGGCTTAAAAGTGAACAGTACTCCGTAAACTGTACGGTTTCCTTCATCCGGTATAGCGATAGTTTTAGAGTCACGTGCTCCGACAGTCTAGTCGATGTAATTAACAATGCTGCATTCTTGAGAGACATGCACCAATCTGGTAAAAAAATTAAATGTAGCAGCCACAGCTGATTAGCACCGCGGACAAACCATGCTGCAGCCAAAGAAATAAAATAAATAAAAAAGAAGAAGCCTATGCCCAAGAAACGATTAATAGAGAAAAGCACCTAAAATTAGTTTTAGTGAGGCCAGCAAGTCCACGATTCCTGGACATCAATCTTAATTGTGAGGCAAATGTGGAACATTTTAAGGTATACTGTTATAGGCATCCTGAAGGTAATTTGGGGCGCATTCTTCCGCGCGTAGAAAAATATTTCTTTTAAATTTTTTTCATCACTCGCATCGAGTAGTTCAGACTGCCTTAAAAGAAACAATGCAAAACTCTTGTGACGATAACAAAAACGTTAATAGCAAAAAAATCCAAGCCTGCCGAGGAAGTCCACGTCGTTTATAATTCGTCCTGTCGAGGGGAGATTTACGGATATATTGATTGTTATAGTGGAATCTTACGATGCATAAAAAAATCGCTTTCTTAAGCAACTTCCTTTTGAAAAATGCGCTTGTCGAGAGAGTTTATGGATATGTACCGCGCAAACGCTTCCATCGAGAGTCTTATAATGGCTTGCAGGCAGGCATGAGCGAGTTTCCACCTTTTCTCTGCCAGATATATAGACAGCGCTATCCAGCTTCGCAGCTGAAAAGACAGATGCTGGCGAAACTTTCCTTGTAGAAAATGATTTCATCCCATCGCCGAATCGCGCAAAACAATTCTAAATCAACGAAGAATCAAGTGTCTTTATTTGTGACACCTCTGTACAGTTAAAAGGAGAGCGCTGACTAACCGCATACTCGAAATATGGAGACCAGCTCGCACAGCTGTGAGTCTCTTCACGGAGAGCAGTGAAAGTTCAAAGGGGAAGTTGAGAATGAGCTCATAATGTAAACGGCACCCTCAACGGAACTCATTTCACATTTCCGATTAATTAATCTAATTCATGTAGACGCTTGGCTTCAGCTATAAAGAAATGCCTTCCACACTCGAGCACGGAACGCGACACCTGTAGGAACACTTGTGAAAAAACCGCTTTCTGCTCATTTTTCAGCGCTTCGAAAGCGGGAAACCGTTTTTCGCATACCGTAATACTGTGCAGCTTATTCGCAAATAACCCAGCGGAAAACTACAATCAACCTGCGTTTTTATGGAGGAAAAACGGTAAGGCGCCCGTGTGCTGTGCGATGTCAGTTCACGTTAAAGAACTTCAGGTGGTCGAAATTATTCCGGAGCCCTCCACTACGGCACCTCATTCTTCCTTTCTTCTGTCACTCCCTCCTTTATCCCTTCCCTTACGGCGCGGTTCAGGTGTCCAACGATGTATGAGACAGATACTGCGCTATTTCCTTTCCCAAAAAAAAAAACAATTATTATTATTAAACCTAATTGCGCAATGAGGCAAAATCGCGCTCGATTCGTGTTGTCGTTAAGTTTGATGCAGGTTGTACGGCACGCGACTCGGTCAGTGACCCTGACAAACAACGTGCGAGAGATGCTATTCAGCAGAAAAGCGAGCAGCGCACAAAAGGAAAGAATAAAGGAAAACCGAAGGCCGGATACTTTTAAAAGCTCAGCATGATGTGTACCTGGCCCGAGAAACAAACAGGGCCGCACGGGGTTAAAGGACTGAGATTAGCCGGGATAAGCCACCGGCGCCACGAGCAGCGCGCGGTTTGTTACTAACAGCGCTTCTTCCTCTAATCTCCAGGCGGACAGAGAGATGACACGCTGCACAATTTGTTGCCCGCAAACCACCGCGAAAGTGCTTGCTGGCGCCCCCTGTCGGAGAAATTGCGCGATGACAAGACCGCATGTAGACACGCGTCCGCGGCTGTTTTAGCGCTCCCCTCCGTCGCGGCGTCAGGTGCGCTCATGAATTATGCAAGCGGCGAAAACGTTTAGTGCACTGTGGTTGCCACCACGCCGTGGCGGCGGCGAAATTGAATAGAAACGAGAGAAAGAAAAAAAACGAAACAAAACAGAGATGCGCCCTGCGCGCACGTGTAGACTCGCGCACATATTCACGTACACTCACCTCCGCGCCGCAGAATGCACGAGAGAGAAAGAGAGAGAGAGAGAGAGAGCAAACTCACGTGAAAAGCGAAAACTGCACTCCTCTGATACGCATGCCCGTTCCTTCTTTGGCCGGACGCAATTCATCGCACGTGCGCTGCAGAGGAGTCTGCGCGGTTCTGTCTGTCCATTTGTGTTATTTGTTTTACTTTTTTTTCTCCGCACTGGTCGGCGCAGTTATTACCTTACCTACCTGTGTGTTTTCCTCCCTTTTATTTTTTTTTTTTTGAACTGGCGGTGCCTGTGTGGATAGAAGTGTGCGTGCCTACGGAATTCGAATTTGTCTTCTTTTCCGGCCGTGAAACGAAGGAATTTTTTCGCTCTGCCGTTTCCAGAGAAAGACCCGTGTGCCTGGCTGGGCGGAGGGGAGAGAGAAAGAGGGGGACGCGGTTTTGCGAGAGGGGAACGCATTTCTGCACCGCGGAACGGCGGCCAGAGGATTCAAAGCGATGGTTTGTGCAATGCTGGTGCAACGCTGCTGTAAAGGAGTAACAAAGAAAGAGAGTGAAAAAAAAAATAAAAGAAAAACGAGACCCACAACTGGCGATCTGTTCTCACGAGCAGCTTTCCGGCGTGCACGCATACCTGCTGAGTTGACAGTGGTCGCCTGAAAGGAGCGATGGGAAAAAACATATCGATAACATGATGGATGAGAAACACGTCGAAGATTTCAGTGGTAAAAACAGGTGAGTACTTTGGACCATGAAGGAAAGAGAAATCGCCAGGATAGGGGCGAAGAGAGAGATAGAGAGACTGCGATAATCCAGTCTGCAGGATGCGTCGCAGCGAGGCATGTATGGAAACTCCGTCAGAAATACGCAGTCTACTGGGTTTGTTTCTGGGCCAAACGGTGTGGCTCGCTTAGTATCGTCACTGGCGTAAATTTCTCGAAGGTTTGAGATGAACTTTCCTCCGCGGTTGTCCGAAGCCTGGGACTCCCAGATCTTCTATAGCACCCTTGTTGCTGCACTGCTTACAAAAATGTCCATTGGGCTGTATATATATATATATATATATATATATATATATATATATATATATATATATATATATATATATATATATATATATATACATTTGAAAAGGCTGTACACATTATGATAGCAACGTGGCCCTTGTTCAGGGAGTGAACAAGGCGTTCAGGAAGGACTTGTCTCGAATTGGCCCACATGAAGCTCCTCGACCGGTGCGCGAGTTGAAATCGCGTCCACGTCCACAGGTATTCAATGCTCAAATGCAAGCATATGACGAAAGTTAGCTTTCAATTATAAGGGTTCAAGACTTGCATCGTCAAGAAATCTGGAGCTGAATTGACAGGCAACACGGAGTTTTCAAGGTTTGGGGTTGGGAGTCACAGCCTTGTTCCCTTGGAAGCCCGTTGTAATTGCGTGGCAGTATCGAACCGCTCAAGAGGTAAAAACCCTTTGTAATGGCGCAGTCATCCAGCCGAGTGTCGGTGAAAGTTGAGTGCAGTTTAAAGGCCGCTTTTGTCCGCCGACAAAGGGGACATGGAGCTTTACAAAATACATAACCAAATGTAAGGCAATCTTTTTGCACACTGCCTTGCTGCCTTCCTATGCACGGTGTGACAACGTGCAAAGAGACGGCATTAATGCGCGTATGAAAATGCTCTACTCGGCTAATAAGTATTTCTTTCTCTTAGCAAAATACTGCAACAACAACATCGCGCTTCCCGTTTGATTGCCCGAAAGCGCCAAGTATGGCGTTTCTGCAAACACTGTCACCACTGGCGCGTAATCCGCAATGCCCGAGCTACGCCGTGTACGCTACAAGGCATTACTAAGTAAAATGAGACGCTTATCCATCGCGGCGTGTGGGGACATTGACTGTGGCTGATGGTTAGCATAGCAGTTAGCATGAAAAGGATCTACGGTTGGTATTTGAGGGACTGATGGTTTTGGCGGCGCACAATAGGGAGTTAGGGACTGGTATCCCTATCGCACGACCCTTTCGGTGGCCCTCGAACAGACAAGGCCGCGCTGCTGCACGGGCGGCCCCGATGGCTATCGAGTCAACGAAAGCAGAGCGGAACTCGATCGCAGTGTCTTGTTTGAAAAATATAGAACTTCAAAATATACAACTCATTTTACAGAAAAAAAAAATACAGCCCGGGCGACAAAACACGCCAGCAACCATAATGCCACCGTTGCCAGCGACACAAAAACAACCAACACCAACGTTCCACTACAGCTAGTCCAAGACAACGAGGTTCATTTTATGATATAGATTAATACTGCTGTAACGAATAAACATTTTTGTTTTTCATAGGCTTCAGGTTAACCTTGTCAGTTGATTGCTATTAGGCCTGCAAAATTATTGGCGACGACGGTGGTGCCGCAACACATTGGAGTGCGATGAAGAAACCTCTCAACGGCGATCGAGTTTGCCGTCTAGCATCGGCACAGCTCCTTCAAGTTCAATAGCGATCGATAATTTGGAAGGATCTCCACCCAATATCCATCGAAAATGCCCATGTGGCTGGCCCATAACCCTTGCTGTTCATGCTTGCGGTGTCAGAGTGATGCTGACTATGACTGTCTACTAGGCTTAACCATTCAGGGTTTGCTTCGCTCGTACATTACGAGCGCACATTACTCGCTCTAATGATACGCATACGCCGCGTAGATTAACGCTCCAGTGCGTTATAAGCAAGCTTGGGCCAGATCGAATTCCATCTCTTTCGCCTTCAACTCTTCTTTCCCAGCCTGCATGCTGTGGCCGCACCTGCGGTCCGACGAATGAGCGCTGGGCGAGTTTGGGGGAGCGAAAGCAGCGGTGACGTGGAATCCGAGTATACCGGGTCGCATCAATCAAACGCGTCACTCAGCCGCCGAGCGGTATGCATGGGCGCGGCGAACGCGCGCTCCGCAGCGTTGACGCGCTTTCGCGCGGATGCCTCTCGGGACAGAGCGCCGAAACTGCCCGAGACAGCGAGCAGCGCGCGCTCTCGGGAATCGCGCGCCGGTCAGCGAGCGATCGGGCATACCGCAAATGACCGTGTTCTTGTACGCAGGCTATCGCTCAGCACTAAGCTGTGTCGCTACAGAACAGTATACAGTTGAACCTCGTTATAACAGAGTTGAAGGGTCCCGGCGAATACTTCGTTACAGCTGTAGCTTCGATATAGCCCGTGTTGGCCGATCTTTCAAGGGGAAGAGTCATTCATTCGTTATATCCATTATTTCGCTATAAACCGTTTAGTTACAACGAGGTTCGACTGTACAGTACTCACGGATTGAAATAGGACATTCGGAGCGCTAGCCTTGCAGTGCCACGCAGGCATGTGGTAAACCACAGGCCGGCTGATTGGCTACTGGAAGGAACAATTCTGCTTTGTAGATGTTCTCCCTCTCACGCCATACCACAATGCACCACCTTGGTTCCATGAGCGTCTACGGGCGGCGCTCCATGAAGCGACGGCCACGCGCTCCGAATGTCCTATTTCAATCCGTGAGTACTGTACATACATCATTCTGAGAGGCTACAGCTGCCGTATCAACCGATGAAAGAGGCAGGCGTGTACACTATATAGAGTTCCTGTAACACAGGAATGCCATATTGTAGGCAAGTACACACGCACCAGTGCACAGCGCCCCAACGCGCCACGTGTTTTATATACCACAACAGAAGCATAGATGCGTATGCGTAGCCTGCGACCAAAGCGTATCGCCAAGTTCTTAACAGGAGGTGCGGTATATCCACGTCAAAACCAGGCACAGTGACCCCTTCAGCGCTCCCTTACGGCCTCCGTACATAAGACTGCAAAGTTTTGGCCGTGCGGGCTGTAGATGCGTTCATGCGACATTCAGTGCGTGCGTACGTATGCACGTACCTGTACACCTAGTGTGTTTAGTGGCGCGAAGTCTTGTCTGAGTAGAGTGGCGACGAAAGCGAGTACCGTCCTTGAAGCGCCCAGATCGCATTCGAATTCTCGTTCGGAGTCACCGGCGTTTAACCCTTCGCCATTCGCTTCGCAGCGGGGGCAGGGGAGGCCGGCTGATCGGTCGCTGACGCTGCACGCGCCGGTGATTGCAATGCGCTTGCACGCCAACGACAAAAACAAAGAGAAAAACGCTAGACGGCGGTGTGTTCGGCCGAAGAGGCGAGGAAACCGCGCATAAGGCCGAACTTGAAACCAGGGCAGCTAGCCGACTACGGCTTTTGCTGATTCCTTGGCGCGGCACTTGTCTTCTTCTAGGCAGGCTGCAGTCGTAGCGAATTTAGTTCAGTTCCACGTTTCTCTCTGACGAAGGCGGCGTGGGAAAACGCTCGGCGCAGCACAAGCGAGGGCGGTGCGCGCGTTCGTGTTGGGGGAACGCGCGGGTCGACTGATGGATCGAGTACACGTGTGAGCGCCTGCGAGGGAGCGAGCGCACACGACATGTAATTGGATTTGGGAACTGCTTTCGCTCGGTGGTTCGCTGGTGCTGAACGTACCCGATACTCCGAAGTAATGGGCGGGAAATAGCGAAGCGAGGACAATTTAAAATAAAAAGAACAAAAAAGTCAATGCGTGTCAGAACGATTACAGTCCCAAACAGGCAAGCATCGTTTCATCCTTCACATGTGGAATTGGATTCCTCGCAGAAAATAACTATCCATCGGACAACAAGCAAGTGAATTCATTATAGGAAAAGTGTGTGTGTGTGGTGGGGGCGGGGGGGCAGACTAGAGAGAGAGAGAAAGATGTTTGGATTCTGATTTCAGGTTTTCATTTAGTTTTACAGTGAGCATTTTCTACGTGGGTGTTTTGTGAAAAGTACGAGTGCGCCTGTTCTTTTGTCGCTTCTGCCCCTGCACGAGAACAAGCATCGAAGTGCCGGCCTTGGCTCTTCCTGTAATCATTCTCTAGCTTTGCCATCACCGACCGCATCTCACACCACAAATGCGTTTTCGCAAACGCACCTATGGCTTGCTGCAGGCAGCTTACGAAGCGCAACATTTGAAACAGAACACGGTACGGATGTTTTTTTTTCCTCTCTGGTATCTGCGATATTCTGAGGTATACGCATGCGTGCTTGTATACTTTTCGTTTCAAATCAGTTGCTTCTATGACCCGCGGTGGTGGTGGTCAACGGGAAAGCGAAACTTCTTGAATGCTGACCTCGCACTCTCGCCGCGACTGCACAAGTGGGACAGCGAGCACCTCTCCAAGGAAACGACCGGACACGTGTCGGTCGTGTTGAAAGAGCCACTCGCTGCATGCTGCCCATCGAACTTCGGGTCAAAGACAAGTGACGCAAGTGGTACGCTTGCACGCTTTAACGGAAGTCTCGCACGCGTGGCGGATTGCTCCACGCTTTTTTCTACGACATTGCAAACCACAACGACAACTCGACTTCGAAGACAAGCGCCGAAGCAACGAAGAGGGCGCTGCGGCAGAAATAAGCACCATCGTGCAGTGATGAAAGGGCGAGGAAAAAAGGACGAAATAACGACGTAACAACAAACAAAAAGCTATAAACGAAGCTAAGGGACAACGGGTTACGCAGTCGCGGGCGACACAGCCCTCTGCGGTTGTTCAAGGCGCCGCTCGGCGTCACAACCGCGTTGCACAAGGCTCGGTGAGAACCGCTCAACCCCGTCGCAGCGGTCAGCGCGTGTGCGCGTTGTCTGCACCGCGTTCGGGAAATTCGGTGCAGTGTACGCTGCGCAAGTATATCTTCCACAGCGAGTTGGGGACAGTTCCTGGTTTCAGAAGACACCGTACGCGTTTACACAGTGCTGCCTGTATTTCCTTCGAGCACGCATCAGAAAGGCTTGGAACAGATGTAGATGAATCACGAGGCCACGAACATTAAACCACGGCACAGTATATTCTCCCGAAGCCGAGGCTTTACAGTCTGCGGGGCCGACGAAAGAAGACGTGGCTCAGCACCCGCACTGCACCCAACTAGGGACAGGGTACGCAGCAGGCTGTTCGCGCCGCGAGTCATTAATGCAGTGGGTCCGTCCGACTGGCGGTCGCCGCCGTCCCGGCTGCCTCGGTGAAGCGTAATCGACGCGCGCGCGCGCGGCGGCTGGCCAAGAACGATCAGCTTCCTTGGTCGACGGTCTCGAGAAGAATGCGCGCCCAGTCAGGACAAGAACAAAGGCACTCCTGCCACTCCGGGGAGGTGAGTGGACCCAAAGGCCGCGGACACGTCCGCTGTAAACACGTCCCGTGATGCGATGACGCTACGCACCCAGCTGCCAGGGAGAGAGAGATCGCTGAGAGTTTGTGTGCAGGTTACATACAAGGCCTTATATCTGCGAGCGTGTTTTTCTTCGGGAACGGTCGACCCCTGCATGCGTGGTCTGGACGGTGGACATTCCGTCACCCCCTCACAACGTCTCCGGCCGGCTGCGGCGTCCCTAATGCACAGAGGGGGCAGCCGCTGGCCACAAGAGTGCGACCTTGCAGATTCTTCGCATTCAATGCTGCATTGTTGATTAAGATGAGCTGGCGCTCCGGAGTGCCTGCTCGCTTGGCCGTCCCGACAAGCGTCGACTTCCGGTGTTCCGCACAGCACGGGCGACGCATGCGCGGAAACGTTTGACCACCGCTGTCCCGCTGTCTGGTGCGTCAGATGCTCGAATCTCAAGCTCGAGCTATGTAATTTCGTCGCAGTAAAGCGGAAAAGGGGCGCCGTGAGGGTACGCTGTCTAGACAGCGGACAAGAAAGACGACCTTGGCGCGCCGCTACCTGTCATATTCGCCGGGAAGTTTGTCCGTCTGAGGCCCTAGTAAACGAGAAAGGCATGTGCGCTTCTCAGAACGTAGACTGCCCCTCACGCAAGAAAAAAAGAGAAGGAGAGAAGAAACGCAATGGTGGAACCAGCGTAATGGACGCAGGGCAAGAGGAAGCAGGCACACACACACACACACACAACACCGCTGTGTGTGCCTACTTCCTCTTGCCCTGCGTCCATTACGCTGGTTCCACCATCGCGCATTATGAACCAACTATAGCCCAGCAATTTACTCGAGAGAAGAAACAGTCGGCGCACTTCCTTGCAGGATGATTCAGATATAATGAAACGACAAGTTTTTAGCTTTCATGACACGTTCTATTCTTGGCATGCGTACCAGTCAAGCAATTTCCGTTGCGCGTACTTTGTCCATCCTATATCACGCACGTCTGAATAGTCAGAAGTGGTATGGTGACTAAACCTTATCTTTAGCATCCGTTATCTGCGCTTTCATCGGACAAAGAACAAGCGACGGAAGCTCCAAATCGGGCTGACTCGTTACCATCCCTGACTGCAGACAAAAGAACGTGACATGAATGCTCGTTGTATCGACAAACTTGTTAAAGCCTGCCATCAGATACACTGACAGTTTTCCCTTTTTTTTCTCTTCTAGTTTGGAGAAGAGAGTTCCCCGCTTACGTCTGTTGCCCCGTACCGAGACGAGTGCGATACTTGTTCGTTTGCATACCTCGCCATGAGAGCAACTTCTGTCGTCGCCGAGCAGATACGAGCGAAACTCAAAGAAAGCCGCATCCGTATCTTTCGCGTCTTGTTCTCTGCAGTTCATCTGGCCACGTCCTTAATATATAAACAACGGAATGCGGAGCTCTGCAGACAAGTTTATACTTAACCAATCACTGATAGGCGCGGATCTGTACTGTGCCCGAACGCCGTATATACGGACGTAGGTAGCACGTGCCGACGTTTTATATACCAAGCTATCTGTTTCATCGTCGTTTAGATTAGTACACTTTGATCTTACCACAAGGCCGAAAAGCGACTACCGTCGTCCAGAACAAGAGAGCCAAGTCACATAGCGTCTCGAGGTCCTCGACAACGACGCGACCGGATGCTCGAGTTATCTCGCAAGGTCTGCGAACCCGAACATCACATTCGCAGCTAGCCAGCCCAGGCATGTTTTAACGCAGCAATGGGCGCAGCATGCTTGATTCCGCGGCAACCGGGCGGGGTTCGATTATCTCGGCAGGTTTGTGAATCTGAGAGAGGCACTAAAAATATCATGATCCCTCCGTCGTATCCTTCAGAACGGGGGAGCCATGCGACAGTGGCAGAGCCGAATGGGCACGTTAACCTTGGTCCATCAAGAAGAGATAAACAAAGCAAGAAAAAAAAATAGATAAGAGAGAAGCATGGTCGGAGGTGGCGAGGGGCTGCTGGTCAGACTTCCAGAGGGGGACCTCCACGTCCTGATCTGCATTCCACCACTTCCGCGAGTATTCGGCGCACGTCCCATCCCGGTACCATTGGGACTCTGCGGAGGAGCACGACCGCCTCGCGCGAGGGGGAGGCACTTAGGCGCGAGCCGCGAAAGAGTAAAGCAGCTGGAATGCCTTTGCTTCCGAAGAACGCCACCAGGCAAACGAATGAAGGGGGGCAGCGAAGGAGAAAAGAGCCCGGACTGCGAAACGCTAGGCACGCACTTCTACCAGGATATTCATGGGCGACGATGCACACCGGAACGCCACACTCGACTCAGGCAACGTTCTCCAGGAGCGCGAGCCCTTAACACGGAAAGGTGCGTTACTCCGCAGGGAAGAGTTGCGAGAACGGGTTAACAAACGAGGCCTGCACTGGGCTTGAGGGCAAGGACTAGCGTGCGGGCCTGGAGTTAACAAAAATGAATAAAGGAAAAGAAAAATGCGAAAAAGTGCAGTTTTCTACTGCGGAAGCGCGCGCCCGCCATCAGGGTGACCAATGGGTGCTCGCTGAGGAAACTTCGTCCGCCGCGGTCAGGCGTGTGCGTAGAGGTAGGCTCTATAGAGCCAAGGGAGGGACGCGGAGCGAGCACTTCGACTGAGCTGGCATATGGCTGGGGAAAAGCAGGGCGCCTTGAAATGGGCGCGTCCGCGCCACGCGGAGTGTTGGCGGTAACAGCGCCGTGTAAGCAAGCACACTGTTGTGCGCGGCGAGAGGTGACCTGTCCGCAAATAAATATGCGTAACTCCCGCGTTCTCTCGGTAGAGGCGAGGCCCCGCTCTTGTTGACTGTTTTCTTTCGAGCGTCTGCGCCCATTCGCGCTGGAACGAAAAACAAGGCGCCTCGGAGGACGAGGGGGAGACTCAACCCTATCTCTCATTCGAATCACGGCGATGACGAACCTCGAGCTCAGCACACGCGCTGAAGTGAATACCCTCGGCACAAACGACGCCGGCGTGGGGGGGTGCTTCGTTAAAATTCACCCTCGAAGGGCGGAGGCGGCCCGGCGGCGAATGGAGAACGATAAGAGAGTCGTCAGCGCGTCTCCGCGCGACGCATGCGCTTCTGCCACGTAAGAAAGGAGGCACGGACCGCGCTAGGGAATTCCACGCGAGTCCGGGCAAGCTCGGCAGGACCAGCGAACGCATGCCAGGTATACGTAGGCTACGGTACGCGGACGTCGTTCGGGCAGCGATAATTCGCGCTCCAAAGAGGCAGGCCTGGATCTACGCGGATTGCGGGTTCTAAAGCCGTATAATGGGTTTTGTGAAACCCCTTTGAAAAGGCCACGGAATCTCTTGTCTCGAACCAGTCGAATGCACGGACACTCATGGCGGGAGGTCGAGGGAAGGGAACGTGCCACGCGTCGCCCCCTGTCCTTATTGGCGAGGACCGGCTGGATGGCATTGTTAAAGGCGTGTCCTCCGGAAGAAACAAGCCAAGAAGACCGTGCGGGGTTGTCAAAGGAGAAATACGCGCGTACAACAACAACAGCGCGCGGGACACACACGTAGACGACGCCGCCTCCGCCGCTGCTGTCGCGCCGATTCTTTAGCTCTGCGGGGACCCCAATAAATAGGAAACCGCGCCTTTGGGTCGCGTTGTCTTCCGCGGATTGCGACGACGCCGTCCCACTCAACCGGCTTTGAGTCTCCGCAGGAGCCGGCGGCCTCTGCTCCACCCACGACCGTCAGCTTGCGCCATGCCGCTTGTGTGTGTACCGACACGGCTGTTCGGCGCGGGGATTAGCGCTTCCCGTAATCCTTATCCTGCCCCCGCCGCAGCAGGGCACCGCGCCGCAATCTGACAGCGGCCAGACCCGGACGCGACGAAGAATGACCGTGGCAGCGCGCCGCGCCGAGCGAAACGCGGCGCCGAGAAACGCGTCCATAGCTCAAGCCGCTCCCGTCCGAAGAACAAGCTGTATACGCATGCGCGCGCTCCCGGACAGCCTATCTCGAGGAGACGGGCCCGGTCGCCTGGCCTTTGCAATTTGCATAATAATAGAGGCCCTCGGTAACAAAGCACGCCTCTGTCGTTTGGCAGGGGAGGAGGGGGGTCCCCACGAACCGCGGCGGTGTGTGTGTGCGCGCGAGTTCGATCAGAGTCCAGCAGGTGGCTTTTCCACCATGAAAACAACTGACCCGCGCCCGAGCTGTTGCCGCTGCTGACGCTGTCGCCCTCTCCCTTTCACTCCCCTCTGTCTCGAGACGGCGTGCGCGAGCAGCGCGAGCTAATGAGCAGCCTTTTCTGCCCCTGCCAATGGCATTACACGCGCTCCGCCCTCGCGAGAAGGGCGCCCGGCCCGCCGCTTCCTTAGCGCGCCCTTGAATTGATCTCGAAGCAGCTGCTTTTTATCCCCCGGCCAACGAGAATGCGCGTGGTCGCATTCCTGTCGTTTCCTGTTCTGGTTAACAGCGGCAGGCGGATTGTGAAGGCGCCGGTGCTCCGCTGGCTCGGAGTATATACCTGCCAACTTTCTTTGTATACTTTACTTATGTATTTCTTACACAATCCTGCAGAGCCCAAGGGGGAACGACAATATTAGGGAGGTGGGGGGGATGACAAACATATCGTGTGCAGGTAAAGAAAAAAATATAGCGTATTTACAAATGCGAACTCTCTGATTTGCGCAGAGGTCGGACGATCTAGATAGCGTGCACAGGCGACGTCCTTTTATGAAATCCTGTTATGTTTCTCAATTGTTCATTCGAAACAGTACTGCTGGTGTGATATCCTGCGACCTGAGTGACCACCTTCCAACCTTTATGAACTCGACATAACCGTCACTGCAAAAAACAGTTCATTAACGTTCAGTTAATCAGTGCTACTCGTCTAGATGACTTCAGGAACGACGTGCTTAATTCTGACTTGAAATATCTCATCACGACTCAAAATCAAAACACTGAGGAGGCGTACAACATGTTTCTAGATCACATCTCTGAACTACACCAACGCCACCTTCAACTTGAGAAATTCAAACTTAGTAGGAAAATAGGTAAGCCTCGGATTACATATAAGCTGCTTATAAAAATTAATCGCAAGAATACAACGCGCCACCAATTCATAAAAACTAAAGTTCCCGAAAATTAAATGAGCTTAAAACGTGAACACAAATTGAATAAAGAAATAAAACTAAAAAGAACTATTTTCATGCTGAATTATAAACGGCTCCTCCCGTAGGCCTCCTCTTTTATGGGAAAAGCTGAGCGCCATTTGATATCGCAGAAAATTATCCTGAAGAAAGATAAACATAGAATAGGTGAAGCCGAAGTATTAATGGCGCCCTTGCGAATGTATTCAATAACTTATTTTGTGCAAAGCGGGGATTATTTTCCTGTATCTGAATTTTCAAGTTTTATGCACCCCGGTAACCAGTTTACTTTTTTTCTTGAGCCGGTCAGCGAAAAGCAAGTTCGGTCTGCCTTTATGCCGCTTCGAGATAGCTCGAGATGCTTCTTGAGCCAGTCAGCGAAAAGCAAGTTCGGTCTGCCTTTATGTCGCTTCGAGATAGCTCGAGATGTGATATGGAAGGTATGCAAATTCGACTTCTTAAATATATTACTGGCATCATTACTCCAATTCCTACTCATTTATTTAACCTTTGCTTATCAAGTGCTATTTTCTCAAAAAGAATGCAGTTTGCTAAGGTTGCAGTGTTATTTAAGAAAGGTGGTGCAGATAATATCAAGATCTGTCGCCCTATTTCAGTGTTCCGCAATATTTTCTAAGGATTTAGAAAAGATTATTCATGACCGCCCTTCAGTTTTTTTCTTTGAAAAACATAACCTTTTAATTCCAGCTCAGCTTGGGTTTATAAAATACAGATACACAGAACTAGCATTAGTGTTTATTTTATCAAAGTTTGCAATAAGATGCTTGTACTTTGCCTGTATGTTGACTTCACGAAAACATTTGATTGCATTGATCATTCCATTTTACTCAAAAAGCTTTAAATACATTCAGTACGTGACCATTGCTTGAACCTCATAAGCTTTCGGCAGCAGTATGTTCAAATAGGTGATCACTGCGCCGTACCAAAACCTATTGCAAAAGGTGTACCTCAAGGCAGCATTCTTGAAGCTTATATTTATCATATCTATAATAATGATCAATTAAATACATGCACTGAAGCCAAATATACATTATACGCAGATGATGTTACCGTATTTTTTTCTGCCTTAGACTGCGAGCACATCTCCAACATAGCAAATTCCTATCTTGCAAAACTTAGGGAATGGTCCGCAGCAAACCAGCTAGAAGTAAACGCCAATAAAACTAGGGCTGTGCTGTTTCGACATAAATCAGGAATTGTGAATATAAACGCAGACCTTACGTACGGGAGCATAAAAATAGAAGTAGTAAGTAGTACAAAAATGCTTGGATTACTTTTTCGCAAATGACATGTTTTGGAAAATTCATATTGATTCGGTTTGCTCTAACCTGACGAGTGTTGTTGGTGTTCTATCGAGACGTAGAACGATTCTATGCTTTAGAATAAAAAAAAAACTAAAATATAATTATGTGTATACTCTCATCTTTCTTATTGCTCTTTAGTAGGGGCTCTACAACAGCAACAAGCTTGAAAAAGTGATCATCCTGCAAAAAAAAAAGAAAAAAGATAGGCTCTGTTTTGATGTTCCTTACAGTCCTCATACTCACGATTTGTTCCTTCAAGCAGACATAATACCTGTTTGGAAATTATATAATTACACACTAAGTGTTACAGTTAGGCGTGGCTTTAAAGAAAACCTTACAGTTCTCATACTCACGGTCTGTTCCTTCAAGGTGGCATAATACCTCAGTAGCGTGGCTTTTTGGGCTCGTCTCTTGTGTCCTCGTCTTTTGCTGCGCTACACAGTGTATTGCATAATACCTGTTTGGAAATTATATAATTATAGACTACGTGCCACACTTAAGTGTGAATTAGAGAAAAGCTTGTAGTTCCTTACAGTTCTCATACGATCTCCTCCTGCAAGCAGACATAATACCTGTTTGGAAATTATGTAATTATAGCCTAAGTGTAGCATTTAAGCGTGAATTAAAAGAAAACCCTGTAGTTCCTTAAGTTCTCATACTCAAGATCTGTTCCTTCAATGAGACGTAATAACTGTTTAGAAATTATAAAAATATAAACTTTGTGTCACATTTAAGCGTGAATTAAAAGAAACCCATGCCTTTTTTCGTAACCTAGCACAGCTGGAATCAAAAGGTGCGTCCTATATCACACTCCACGCTGAGTATTGGAAGGTGGCCACTCCCCATGCCAGTTATTGCATGAAAACATTATCTTACATTTTGCCTACACTTCTTCATAACCTAAATAAAAGCGGAATTGATTTAGGTCGCACTATGGTTAGCGAACTATGCCACCATGAATGTAAATAATTTTGATTTTTTTTGCTTCTTTCTTACTCTCGTGTATTCGTTTTAAACAAAATCAGTTTTGCGTTGTCTCTCGTAGAAATTTCTGTGTGTTCATGTATGCTCCTATGTCGCCTTTTAGAGGGAACCGTCGGCTCTAGTAAAGCTGTCTTGCAGCTTTTTCCCACGGCCCCCTCCATCGTTTTGATGGAAAAATAAAGCTTATTATTATTTCATAATTAATAAATCTTTACCGTGCTTCTTTTTTTGTGTGTGCTATAGCGGCGTATGTCTAGTTTAACATACGGATGTTTTCTACATCGCTCACTATAGTTCTATTAGTCGTTAAGTCTATTATTGCAATAAGTTAGTAGGCCTTCGTCAAACTATGGGCAGTAATTTTAGCACAAGTGAGCACCCAGTTTCTGGAGCATAAATTTCGATTTGTTCTTACTTCGTTCGATTCGAATTCATATATGACAGGTATGCTCTCAACGCATTCTCGCACCTCCGTAGTTCAGTGCATTCGCCGGCGCGGGGCAAAACACAACGTTTCGGCCCAGCCCATGGTGATGGTGGCGTTGCCTCTTTGTATGCAAGCTGGGTTCCCTTGGCTCTGGGATACGCACTTTTGTGGCTTCTGACCAGGTGTGCGTACTTCCACCTCAAGGGCACATTAGTTTCGCTCGCTGCTTTACAGCTCGTCAGTATAGGAGAGCTACGCGCTTATTCCGACGAAACATGTGAGACCATCCACACACTTCAAGGAACCTGAGGCGGCAGTCATTAAAAAATAAAATGCAAACAAGCAGGAGTTGAACTAGAGTCTAGTGAATGCCATTGGACGCTTCAATAGACCTACACTGAGGGGGAAAATTCCCATTACTGTTGCCAGTAAAATTCGATAGCTGAGCATTTTGTGCGTGGTTCTATATTGGCGCCTGTGCGGCAGCAAAATACGCGCCCAGAAATTTGAAGGTGAAACGCTTCTTTCCGCTACTCGGTTCGAACTGGTTACTTTTATGTTGACGTCGAGTTCATTTTAGACTGCCTGATTGCGCGCTAGAAGTGGCTGGCTTTCTGGTCTAGCCTCAGAGATTCGCACAAAAGATGTACAGCCTTTAGTCAAAAATTTAGAGCCAAGGATGTTTGCTTCTAAGCCGTGTAATGGGGCTTCTGTGGCATTCTTAAAAGTTCTACGCGTCGGAGGGGGCCGGATTAAAATTATTCTTACCTTCAGGCGATTTGCAACGCTCAGGATGCATTGCGAGCCACACGGTGTGGCTCGGAAGCACACCCCCTGGGCTCTTAATCTTTGGCAAAGGGTATACTTCAAGTCACCGCAGTTACTTTCCGAAATCCAGTCTTTCATTTTTTTTTAGCTTTTCCAACATATAAGAGCTCTAATTTCAGTGACAGTAGCCTATACGCATTTAGGACACGGTAACCGATCAATACAGGCCAACTTCAATTTATCTTCCCCACTCCTTTAATTTTCCACACGATAAAACAGAAACGCTTTCGATAGAAACAACACAATGTCTACGCTTCTGAGAATTAGGGCTCTTAATTCTCAAAGGAAACCCGAGCGTGCCAGATAAGGAGCGACGTTCGACTTCTTCTTGGAGCCCAAATGAACTCGAGGGAAATTGGAAGTGGGCTGAATTCTAAGACCACATTCGTCGCCGCAGCCATCAGCACGGTTGTCGCGCCCCGTGTATACATGCGCCCGACGAGGCACAGCGGTTTTTCCCCCGCCAGAGATAACGGGGCGCCCACAACGGAAAGCCGGCGCATTCCTTGCTTCTTATTAATTTTGGCAGCGTTCCTAATAAGGCCTCATTTCAGAACCGCGCTTGGTCTCGCGAAAAACGAGATAACGCGGGTTCCGATAGAAGCGGCTATATATACGCCGACAAGCGGTATCGTGGTTTCTGCTTTCCTTTTGTTTTGACGGAAACTGTCTGGGGTACAGTGGTGGGAATGCGGCCGCACGTTGTCGCCTGCACACTAAGCGATTTAAATGCTCGAATACCGGATGTCTGCCATTCTTGGCTGTCATTTCTAACTTTAGACTCTTCTTTGTATTGGGACACTTTTCCCTTTTACACGAGTACATGTACGCGCACATCAAATCAGTTCCAAGTTGCTTGGTTCATTTTTGCACGTGTTATATGAAGACCTGCTCGTGTATAAATATATAAATAAATAGCGAGGATATATATATATATATATATATATATATATATATATATATATATATATATATATATATATATATATATATATATATATATATATATATATATATATATATATATATATATATATATATATACCGGACGCGATATTCGGAGGTCGTGGGTTCGGATCCCACCGGCGGCATGGTTGTTTTTTCTGCTGCTTTATAAGTAATTTTCTTTAAGCGATTTATTAATCTAAGTATTATTATCCCACTGATAAGCATAACACATTAAAAAAATCTATAAAAAAAAAAAATTAACGTTCCCCTATGCACCTTGGTTTCGTTGACTGTTGGCTCCCTTCATAAATATATATATATATATATATATATATATATATATATATATATATATATATATATATATATATATATATATATATGTGTGTGTGTGTGTGTGTGTGTGTGTGTGTGTGTGTGTGTGTGTGTGTGTGTGTGTGTGTGTGTGTGTGTGTGTGTGTGTGTGTGTGTGTGTGTGTGTGTGTGTGTGTGTGTGTGTGTGTGTGTGTGTGTGTGTGTGTGTGTGTGTGTTTGATTGCTAGAGGTAAAATGCAAAGTTGAGAAACGCTTCATTTAGACAGAGATTTATTTGGAGTCGAAGTTTCGGACAGAGCCTGTCCTTTCTCAAGATATATATATATATATATATATATATATATATATATATATATATATATATATATATATATACAGAGGCGATCGTGAAGAGGCAATAATGGTACGTGGCGACGGTCTTGTGGCTTTATGTGCTTTTTTTCTTCCTTGCCCCACATTGCATGCGCTCCGTTGTCTTCAACTACGAGCCAACTGGCCTGAGCCAAAGCATTACTTGAACAAAATTAAATGTTCAAGAACGTCGCTTTACATCTGCTCCCATTACTGCTTCTGCCAGCAGCGCATGCTCGTTGTATATGCTAATCCCCAACTATATCACCTGGCACGAGTGGTACCGGCATGCCGAGGCGTTCTCTTACCCGCTGCTAAAACGCCATCCACGAATGCGGCAAGGAATGCACGACTTGGCTCAATGCCGTCATTCGTCACTCTCCCTCAGCCTTGGCGTGAAAATGTGCAGGCTCGTAGACGCTTTGTTCAGCACATGACACAGCAACTTTCCGACAATGCAAATGAAGAAAAAATAAATCCACACGCGCTCGCCTTCCAAGGCCGACTGCTCTGCACCTTAACCATCGCTGACCATGCAGTTGTATAGTGATATACGAACGGCCGGCTATTGCTGGCGATTGCAAACAATTAACAGTTATTTGCTACCCACAACTACCACGGATGCGCGCGCTCATGTCGCCAGGGTAACTTCAGCGGTTCGCACGCTTCGCGGCGGTTCTTTCTAGGCATCCGGGAATGCGTGAGCTGCAGCCAGTAACAATCGCTAAGGCTGTCGCGGATTGGAACTATGTATCCGATGTACTATCGCGATCAAAAGTTTACGAGACGGGCGTGTGCGGGAAAAAAAATCATTTCGGCGCAGCCAGTTAATCCGGTCGCCTGAAATGTGTCAAGGTATGAGGGGACTTCCATGCTTCATCTGCTGGTAACAATACCACGCGACTCGGTCGGGACGTAGAGCTACAGAAAACTTTCTTCGCGAGAATAGGCGTCCCGTAAAATCTTGATCGCGATAGTACACGGGTATGTGGCGTGTCAGTGCGCTCTCGTATTCCTGCAACGCTTCAGTTCACAAAACTGATAACACGGATTATCTGCAATTAGAAAAATAAAGAGATACTTGATGATAGCTCTGCACGAAGAGGAGAAATTTGCAGTGCAAAGAGCCTATCACTCACCAAAATCTTAACGTTCTTAAGTCTGAGAGGAATTCGTGAAATGTTTACGGTGCACACGTCGCATTAAGCTATGGGGGAGGCAAAAAAAAAAGGCTAAGGGAGTGCGAACTTCTCCAAGGCTGTATAGCTTCATCAGACAGAATCTCAGGCATGTGAACACGATGCGAGAACAAAGTGAGCTGTGTAAATCAGGCAGAATAAAAAGGAAAATATGCGTCAAGGACCGAAAAAAAGAACGCTCGCCTGCCACAAGAACGATCGCGAGTGTCGCTTGTTTGACAACAATCGGAGCGGATTAGGCCCAAGGACTCGCTCGTTCGATCTCGGCCCCCTGTGCCCGTTTGCATACTCGGTGAGGACACGCGGATACCACCACAGCAGTGCTCCCGACGCCTTCTAAAGCCTGCGGGCACCGTATAAGAAGACGACAGGCGTGAACAGCGCATGCGCGGACTACCTGCGGAGTCACTGAGCGGAAAGAGCGATAAATCCCCCTTTAATCACCCTATACCCGGTTCGGGCTCACTGGCTTGCCCGGAAAACGATCAGTACAAGTTTCA
Source organism: Amblyomma americanum (assembly GCF_052857255.1). Taxonomy (NCBI): domain Eukaryota; kingdom Metazoa; phylum Arthropoda; class Arachnida; order Ixodida; family Ixodidae; genus Amblyomma; species Amblyomma americanum. Next base: position 183,894,136 of record NC_135499.1, on the reverse strand, counting down.
GAAGCAGCCGTTTTCTTTCTTTTTTTTTCATTTCAAGTTTTGTTTCTCAGTGGCGAATCATTTAACTAGCAGTACGACCTTGCCAAGCGGCCTTGCGAGAAATGCGGCTTTCCTAAGCTGCAACGGCCGCGCACAAGCGACGCGTAAAACTGCAGCAACAGCCGTCGCGAGCTGCGAAGAACCTCGTCGGACAGCCAGTCCTTGATCGCTTGGCGTGCCGCGATAAGGCTTAGGCTGCTCCGGGACCGCGTCCAAGACCTCGTAATGCCGATGTCTGATTTGCACGGTAGCCGCAGATAAGTGACGAGGCGGCACAGGAGAAAAAAAAAAAGAGTGGCTACTGCAGTGGTATGCGGTGCCAGGAATCCGGTACACCCTGCTCTCAGTGAATTTGAGAACGCTATGCAAAAGAGACAGTTCGCCCCGAGAACATGCATGGGCGTCGTGAAAAGAAGCCAAGTCGGCTATGGAAGATGTATCTGGTTAGGCGAATCGTTTACGTTAGCCAGAGGACTACAGATTGTCCTTGTGTAACGAGTTTTCGAAACTCTGCCCTTCTATGCTTTTAACCACTGAAACTGCGCTGGACTGATATAACACACACACACACACACACACACACACACACACACACACACACACACACACACACACACACACACACACACACACACACACACACACACACACACACACACACACACACACACACACACACACGCACGCACGCACGCACGCACGCACGCACGCACGCACGCACGCACGCACGCACGCGCACACACACACACACACACACACACACACACACACACACACACACACACACACACACACACACACACACACACACACACACACACACACACGCGCGCGCGCGCGCGCGCGCGCACGCACGCACGCACGCACGCACGCACGCACACACACACATATATTAGCGCTGGGGTTTCATCTTGTGAAAAGGCTAGCAACGGTAGTGGTGCTCTGTTAACACGGAATAAATAAGGAGCAGATTGACCGCACTTAATTCCAACGCGTTTGAAATTCCACTTCAGGGTTTCAGGTAGCATGGAAATAAAGTATGCTTCACTAATTAAAGAGGGCATAAATTATGATAACACCGCTGTTGGTCACTTCTCTATAGAGGTTTAGGAAGGAGCACAAAACGCCATAGTCGATTTCCAAGAATTAAAAGGTGGGTCACGCCGATGTTGTTGCAATTATAGGTTGGCAGCCGTTCATTGCTGCCCTTGATGCCATAAAGAGATCGAAAAGCGCGAGCGTTAGCTTCGCAAATCAACGCGCAGCTGCACGCGCTCATTATCTCTATGAAAGAAATATGGGGGTCCGAAGCGCCCACCAGTTTTAATAAATGATCTTCGAGACCGTATATATGACGCGCGCTAACAATCAGCGCTGCGGGCTTGTGTAGTGTACACCCCGACCCTTAGCAAGACTTTAGGGCGCCGAGAATATGGCTTAATTAAAGCGGCCTGCACCTCGCCCGCTGTCATTAGCATGCCATATATGCCTAAAAGGCAAATCATTCCGAACATGTGCTTTATAAGCTGCGTATCAGATGACCCAGAAAAGTTGGCGCGCTTCAGCCATAAGGCACGATGAAGGAGCTGGCATGCGCCAGCCTTGACGCACTCCTGGGAGTATACCTCAGGCAACGGTCTGACACTTGGCGATTTTATAACAGTGCTTTACCTACGCGGCGGGGCCGGCTAACAAATTGCAACGGCAACCAACGAGCAATGACCGACGTCTAAGAGCTAGAACCAGGAACAAAGTAAGGTGGTTTTATCTATATGAAGAGTACAGAGATAGGCGCTTCCAAGTATTTGCGCTGCAGATATTGGCTTGCGTCCTTATCTCGCGTCGAGCAGGTCCTAGACACACATCATGCAGGAAAGCTCCCGTCGGTTGCTTTCACGCAGGGAATGATGAAACACACAGCTAAAACTCGTTCCACCTTGGGTGCGACGTAGCTTTCTTGATTAGAACAAGATGTTAGGATTTTATTTTCCCAGCATCCACAACTCAAAAAGACGACGAGGACGAGACACAAGTAGAAGCGACGAAGACGGCGTTTGAGCATAGGAGTGGAAGGATTGAATAAATAAAGTTCGAAACAAGACGTATTCCTGGATCACCGTAACGGTGCGTTTTCACGGTTTGCTGTTCTGTCCAAGTCTCGTTATCACGAATATTCGCGCGCTTCAGGCAACAGCCGAGACTAGGATGCGAAAAAAAAGACCAAGATGCAAGGCGACGCTCGTCGCTGTTGCAAAAAAACAAGATGTCACATAAGCGACGACTTAAAACCAATGCTTGGAAGCAGAAATGTAAGAAACCGTACTCAAGCCACCGTCCTTCCATGCGGCGCTCTATGTGATCAAGGGACCCGTACGGGCCCCGAAACGTCGTGTTTCATTTTTTCGTCGAAACTTTTGGCGAGTGTATGTTTATTTCTACAATGTTCGCCCCTCGCCAGACGGTATTCCGTCAAACTCTGGACTATAAGAAACGAAGAGTTGGAGGAATAAAGCATTCAGTATGGCGTCAGCGTTCGTGTGGCGTTTTGTTTCATCTCGCTTCCGCTCGTACGTTGGTTACGTAAATAGGGCGAAACTAAGCGTATTACTTTCATTGCATTAGGTTTCCTCCCCCTTTCTTTTTCTTTCTTTCTTGTACCATTTTTTTGCTAACGCTAACGCACCCCCTTCCTGAATTCGCGTAATGTGCTTGAAGACAGTTTATGGGGCTAATGGCGCCCTTCGTACGTAGTTACGCTGAGGTGAGCTCGAAAATGTTCGCTACCACCGCTGGTGGAATTTCATGGAAAGAACGACGGCAAGGAGCAATGCGACGAAAAGCGATCCACAGTCGCCGTTTCCAGCTCGAAGCGCGCAGGCACCCCATCTGGGCCCATTGTTCTTCGCGCTCCATTGCAAAGTGCGACGAAGGCGCCAAGCGCTATATCTAATCTTAGGTTTCGGATTCCAGTTCCTTGTCGTACGTCACCTCGGTTACGACGAGTGCAAGAGAAATAGCTCGGAAGATAGAAAGGAGGGAGCAGTGTGGGTGAAGTGCAGCTGGCGGTGCGTCCTGCCGGGTGACAACAGCTCTCCAAGGTGTGAGCACATCTGCTGGACTCCATGGCTGTATAGTGCGCCGAGATCGTATGGTCCGTATACAGAATACCGAACGAATGATATTAGCGCTCGGGAAGTAAACGTGGCGTAATCGTATCGCAATCGCTGGGCACTAACAGCCCCGCAGATTATGTCAGCGCTCACTAAGCGGCACCCACTGTGACAACATGAAGCAAGCGCGCCTTCGATGCTGTCCGCGCCGATTTCGAGAGCCCTCGCTTCCTGAATTCGGACGAACATGCTTCTGCCATTAGTAGACAATGACCATCGTCATCCTTGCCAATGGGTAGAGCTGCGCGTCCACGTCGGGTATGCAGGCAGGAGGAGGTGTCGGATGTTGCAACGCAGACAAGGAAGGTGCGTCTAGGAGGTTGCCATGCATGGACGCAGGGGCCGCCAATAGTGGCGGCCAATAAGACAGAAGAAGCTGTTAGGGTAGCTATATCAGCCTCGCTAATGTATCCTTTTGTGGAACTGGCAAGCAAGAGTTATGCGTGGATGTAAAAGAGAGAGAGAGAGAGAGAAATGGGAGGAGAGGACACCTAAGCTCCGTCTTAAGGGTTAATTCCTATATATGCAGAAGGTCTCTACTTTGCATCCATACCGAGTCCTCGCACCCCTCCTGGCGCAGTGGTGCAGCGGTTAAGCGACGCACTACTGCTCTCCGATGGCAGGTGCTCCCAGCGGTGGGACTTGTGTTGCCTAGGTTGCTCTTCCCGACCGACCAATCATTAATTTAAATTAACAGCCACCTGCTACGGTGGGTAATTTGCTCACTATCTAGTGGGCAGGTTGTGACGACGCCGCAAGGTCGCATGACCTAGGTGGCCCACATGCCTCCCTAGGTTTGTCAATGGGGACCACCTGCCAGAGACATGCCGTGATGTTTCGCTCTCAACGCCAACACCGGATTTTCTGGAGAACGGGGAATTTCTGCAGAACACAGAGTGTCTGACGCCCTTAGCTGCAACCATGCGCCGGAGTCAGATATCTAAGCAACTACTAGCACAGCCCACTACATGTATCCTCGCGTAGAGCTAGCAAGCAAGAATGTGAGAAGGAGCCGGACGCAAAGGGATAAAGGAGGAAGTGAGAGGGGAGAAAAGTCACAAACGCGACCGTAATAGAATGCACTGACTACGTGCACCTGGGCTCGCCGCCATACCGGCCCCGCACTGTCTCGCCCGAGCAGCGCACGCATTTGGCATTGTCGGCGGGAGAAAGAGGAACAGCAAGAAGAAAGGTCTCTCCTTCCCACTAATCTCGCTCGCAATCTCTCGCGGGGCGCGTGCCTCCCTCCGTGGGCAGCACGCGCAGGTCGCCGCGAGATTGCATATCGAGCACCTGCTTGCGGCGGCCGCCGACTCGTGGGAGCCCCGCTGCAGCCGACGGCGGCGACCGGAATGCTCGCGCCGCTCTGCGCGCACGCCGGGGGGCGCCACCTTGTGGGAGGAGGAGGCCGCGCGGCAAGAAAAAGAACTAGCCGGGCGGAATGAAACTTGCGCGGCGCGTTGTACGGATATGCGCGCACTGGCCGTTCGGTAATGCGAGGCGGATAGGCTACGGACGCGCTTTTAAAGGGTCAGGCTGTGCGTTCTTTAAATTCTTTTTGTTTGGTCAAGTGGGATGTTAAAACCATGACCTGCACGACGCCGGAGCAGCATTCCTATGTAGATAGACACACCGTCCACTAGCGCCAACGCTAGGCGTTCGGTTCTCTGTACGCGGCTACCGCGTAGTGAAGAGGCGATGGCGTTGCTGTGTGGAACTTGAGGGCCAGGTACAGAGTCGTACAGTACTGATAACCGTTTAGGTAGTGACGTTTAGGCAGACCCTAGAATGGCGATGGTTGCGTAGTGTTCGCAGGACGCTCTTGAGCAGGAGCAGATTTAGGAGGGTTGGTGGAGAGGGGTCGTCCCCCAAGTGAGCAATTTTACGTAGGAAAATTATGTTCTATCCCATTTTGTGGTTGCAAGAAATCCACGGACCGTATTTGGACGAAACTCTGCTATAGTCCAATACAACACAAGAACGAACCGACAAATTCCCCTGTAAGGAGACCCTCCAGCCAGTGGCGTCGACCGATGGTCCCCCTTGACCGATACCTTTGGACCTCCTAGCTTGAAATCGCACGCGGTGGTAGGTGCGGCGTCATAAAAATCGGTCGACGCAATTGGCTGAAGGGCCTCCTTACAGGGGCACCTGCAGCTTCGTTCTTGAGTTGCATCCGACTAAAGTACTTGGTAGAAACCCCTTCTCCCCAGCCGCTAAGCCCTTCGTACCTGGAAAAGAAGGAAGGTGCGAAGTAGTGCACTACTCACCGGAACCTTCCTCGGGCGTGTCCCTGGGCAGCGGCGACTCGGACGAGTCCTCGGGCTCGGACCTGTCGCTGTCCAGGTGGCTGCTCTCGGTGAGCAGCTCGCTGCTGGCCGAGCCGGTCTCTTCCTCGGGGATGGTGTCCATGTCGCTGCCGGCGGCCTCCAGCTGCTGCTGCACGGCGCAGCAGCCCAGCACGGCGCGCTCCTCTTCCGGCGGAGACCGCGGCGCCACACCGTAGTCGCGGGAGGGGAGACACTCGTCCGAGCAGGGGCTGTCCAGGAGACGGCCTTCCATGACGACGTCTTCCGTAGCGCTCGCTACGGCGTCGTCTGCCTCGTCTGCGGAGCCGGACGGAAGAATTTCGCCTTCACCGCCTGCCACCATCACCATTTTGCACGTGGTGTTGTGCGCACACAGGAGCTCCTACCCTCCCCTCTCCTTTCCACCCCTCTAAACAGAGAAAGAGTGTTCACATGCGCAGCTTTTTAAAGTAATGCTATGCGAAACATAACCCTTTTTGTTGGTTATTTTCAGCGCGATTAAAACATACAAACGGCCAATGAGACAGAGGGAAAGACTATAATTTAATTTAAATGCGGAAATTCTTCCCCAGCTACAACTCGTCAACGGTGTCGAACTTTCACTTTTTGTTTTCATGTGCAAGAAAAGGCTCCACTAGTGTAGTGCAGGAGATAGCAATGACGTCATCTTCATCATCAGCCTGACTACACCCACTGCAGGGCAAGGGCCTCTCCCATGTGTCTCCAATTAACCCCGTACTTTGCCAGCGGCGCCCACCCTATCCCCGCCCACCTAACCTTCTGCCGCCCCCGCCTACATTGACGAGGCGTTCGCTAATGTCAACTGTTGAGTACGGTATAAATGCTGTCTATCGGCAGCGGCGGCAACTGAAAAAGCTCAGCTGTTATAGTTCGACTGCTGTTGACAATGCCCACTAAACTGTGGTGACAACCGAACATGTTGCTTCGGCGTTAGACGTTTACATATTGACGTCAATCGTGGCGATCTGAGACGGTTGCACTCACCTCGGTATCCGCCGCAGGAATCCAACATGTCGTCCATGGCCTCGTCACCGCTTGGCAGCTCAGGTGACCTGTACAGAGACCGAACGGAAAGGAGAGAATGTTTATCGGGCCATAAACACTCGACCGACGCGGCTGAAGCCGCTTCTGAGCTCAGCACTCTGGTTCGAATGAACGCGCGAAGAGCATTTCAAAGCGTGGCACATGGGCGGTCGCCCATAAATTAGACGAGCCTAATGACACTTTTATAGCACCTACAAATGCCGGCAGGCATTTCCTCTTGAGTAATATGCAGCACCGTGCCCTTTTCATAATTGCGTACGTGGTTCCTTTTCATGCCTCAGTGTCCATCCGTGTCTTTTTTGATACTATGTCATATATGTTATGTTCCTTGGTCGATGTTCCTAAACCTCGATGTTCCTTTACGTGCCAGGTTTCCTTTTCCAACACGTGTTCGTAAATTGGACTTCCCTATGCCTTCCCGTGGTAATTCCTTGGTGTAACAATGTCGCACACTTTTAGAGGAAACACTGCAATATGGCTGCTGAGGGAAAGTCCATTAAAGAAACATCTGCGGCGTGCATCCATAACGCCGAACAGCAGCCTTCTCGGTGGTATATATTTTTTTTTTGCCTGGTACGCGACGTGGTGAACGCCTTCTCATAATGATACTATGACATGTAACCTGTCATAGAGGTCATGTGTACACGTTCGACAAACGACACACGGCAGCTAACGCAGTTGTTGAAGGCAGCAGTAGTTCATTTGCAGGTCACCAACATCGGCTAGCTTCGGGTGCAGATATTTTAATTTCAACAGCTCCAGTCAGTCACAGGGTTATTTAAAGGATTGGTGTAACTGTACCGGCCGCGGTTCCGTCCAAGACAAAGCTACCGCTTCGATAGACGTCAACAAAACCTTCGAGTGCAGCTCAGCAAGGACTCAGATGCACAGACAACAGGAAAAAGTAAAGCCTCTCGAGACGCGATGAATGCGTGGTCCACCCACCAAGGGAATTCAGGAGCCGTGTTCCTGACAGTTATGATGGGCGCGGCTTTCACATGCACTGCGAGTGTGCGTGTGATAGGTGGTTTCCCCCGGCGACATGTCAGCGGGATCTCTCCGTATCTGACAAATTATATGGGCGTTCACCCTCGGAAAGTAATTTTCGTTGCGTATACGCCGGCGGTTTGTCTGCGCATTGCTCTCATTTGTGCACCGCTGTCCCAACCTAACCCAACTGCACTGCAAGACCGATGTTATTCCGGCTTCGTGACTGGTGGCCCCGCGCACTGCAATGCAGGGCACGCACAAAAACAGTGCTCGTTGAGAATGGCTATTTCACTGTCCTCGCATGGGAGAAATAACCAGGCAATAAAAAAAAAAACGATACAGGAAACGGAAGGAACGCCCTTCGACGCGGTTGTCGAGGCTAAAGCAGACAGGAGCGTTTTTGATTAGTCAACGCGGTTAAATAATTGCGAAGTACGATTACATTGTTCAAGTTCCTCGCCCTCTTTGGGAGAAATTGTTGGATCGCAAGCTAAAAATTCGGCTCATTTGTGCGAGAAAAGAACAGAGCACGTTGGCAAGCTCTTCGAAGAAATAAAGAGAGAGAGAGAGAGAAAATATCATGCTTGATTTACCGACAATCAGAAGAGTTGCAAATACGGCGCCAAACCTGCATCTATACTGTAACTGAGGAGCGTACGGTATACATGCGTATTAGAGCTTCAAGCACGCCAACAATGTTCAGCGAAGAGCTAAGCGCCAGAAAGCGTCTAAAAAAAAAAAAACACGACAGTTCTGACAGTGTATGACATACGGTCAAAGTCAGAAATGATTGAAGAAAAAAGAATTGCGTGCATTAATCTTTCGGGGCATAACTGCGCTTCCACAGCCATAAGTCCCTCGGAGAACAACCATTACTGCCTTGGAGACTAATTGCAAGGAGGAATTAACCGCTTGTCGTGCGTACTAAGTTTTGCAGTTAGTCCTATTTCTGGCTAATTAAGAGCAGATGTGCGCTTTAACTAGCAGAAAGTTACTTTGCAATTGGTAAAAGCGCGATCTCTGGCCTCAACTCAGAAATCGCTAATTCCAAGGCGGTGCGAAAAACTATCTCCTAAACAGATGTCTTTATGTCAGCAGACGCTCTATAACCTTCGCTTGCTGAACCGAACTGAGTCTGGCGACATACACAAGCGCCCGATCATCGACACGAACGCTTCGGCCGAATAACTCAACGGGCACGTCATAACCTCCGCGGGAAGTCAACGGCTCGCTCGAGGAGAAAGGTATATACACAGCGAGCGCCTGAAATACCGCCTCGCCGCGTATACAAACACGTCGCGTAAAACAAGACCAAGATGAACGCTCGCCCAGCGATGCAGTGCGTCCGCCAGGGTTCGCAGTGCGCACACGTACAGGCTGCTGCCGCCAACATCCGGACGACTCTCTGCGGGGGCAACGGCAAACACAGGTTGGCGGAAAAGCACGGCAACACAGTGCGCGGCGTGTCCGGGACGCGCTAAGTGCGTATGCAGCGGACGCCGCGGGCGAGAAAACGCGCGCAGTGTTCCGGTCGAGCTCCCGGCGGGGCATCAGTCCTGACCGGGCTTTGCGCGTCACATAAAACACGGCGGCGCAAGCAGCGCCATTTCTTCTGCCTCTGCTGTGGTCCGCCGTATCTTTCGTCCCACGACGCAGGATTAAAAAGCGAGGAGGAAAGGGGACGCGCGCGAAGGACAGGCATGCCGTCCTGCGTTTAGGGTGACCATTTGTGCTCGGAGGAACTGAATAAAAAGGAAGGAAAGACGCAGTCTAGGGAGCTGCGGCAGAGACAAACGCAGCAAAGCAGACGCGAGCACAATGAGGGGAATTGGGCCAACCGGTTAGAGAAATTCCCCAAAATTGGGTAGATTTGTAATTAGGGAGTAATTACTTATTAGCATTCATTCCCGCCGCGGTGGCTCAGTGGTTAGGGCGCTCGACTACTAATCCGGAGTTCCCGGGTTCGAACCCGACCGCGGCGGCTGCGTTTTTATGGAGGAAAAACGCTAAGGCGCCCGTGTGCTGTGCGATGTCAGTGCACGTTAAAGATCCCCAGGTGGTCGAAATTATTCCGGAGCCCTCCACTACGGCACCTCTCTTCCTTTCTTCTTTCACTTTTACCCTTCCCTTACTGCGCGGTTCAGGTGTCCAACGATATATGAGACAGATACTGCGCCATTTCCTTTCCCCCGAAAACCAGTTATTATTATTATTATTATTATTATTATTATTATTATTATTATTATTATTATTATTATTATTATTATTATTATTATTATTATTATTATTATTATTATTATTATTCACCCCAGTGCAGCCATGCGATTGCAATGTAAAGCTGTAGAGCTTCAACAGGAACTTCGGAGTTTAGGAATAGTCCGTCTTGGTCCGTGGTTCGAACCCGGGACCACCGCCTCACGGGGGCAGTCGCTCTACACCAGCTGAGCTAAGCGGGACGGCTAGCCAACTGAGCTAACCGGAGCGACTAGCATACGGCAGGGCGAGAGCGAATGGGTTAACAACTCGAAGCAGGAACGGTGCTGGTCCAGCTTTCCTTGTATATCTGTATGGCTGTACTTGGGTGGATGCTAAGGATCGAGCAATTGCTCCATTTTGAACGGGTTGGATGTGCTGCACTCTTTGAGGCGTGTTACAATGTCAGGCGGCGATTGGCACGATTGATTCCCGTAGACTCCGCAGCGCGCGTGAAATAACCAGGAAGAAAAACAGAAAACAATATAAACACCATAAACAACTGCAGTGTTCTGGTGAAGCGAATATGTGCGAAGCTGTCATTATCGGTCTTTGCAGGCGCGACAGTGTTGCCATGCGCATTTTAAGAAATGATCGCGAAATCTCATCTGTAATTCAGAACATAAATATACGAATGACAAGTGAAAAGCTTACAAAGACGTTCGACATCAAGCGTATGGAAAAGATTGAGTATTTCTGTTACTTTTCGTACACTGTCACATTCGCCCAGGTGTTATATAACGCGAGTGGTTGAACGCAGAAATCCGAAAAAGATGTTTCGTGGCCCGCTTGACCTTTTCTGGCAATCGTGCACAGCAGCCTGTCAGTGCGTTCGTGGAGGACACAGTCTCGCAGCAGTGTTATTCTCTGTTCAGTGTGCGTCTGCGTCTTCCGCCCAGCGATGAGCTGAAACTTCAACGACTACTGCGTTTACGCCTGCTTTACACTTCTCTCAATGAGGTTGCCTCGTTAGGCTTTATTATCACGTTAGAGGAAGCTATGCTGAACGAGATGGCAAGTCATACGCATTTTATATATATATATATATATATATATATATATATATATATATATATATATATATATATATATATATATATATATATATATATATATATATATAGAGAGAGAGAGAGAGAGAGAGAGAAGCACTGATCTCCACCAGAGGTGGGCAACCTCATGAGGTTGACGTCAACCTCAAAATGACCTCAACCTCACGTCGTGAGGTGAGGTTGAGGTGAGGTCGGCGACGGCTCGAAATTTTGTGAGTGAGGTCAGCAAATCAGACCTCAACCTCACGCGTGAGTTTGAGGATAGTGCGGTCGTCATACAGTGAGGTCGAAATTTTGAGGTCGAGACTTTTTGCAGTTGCCATGTCTTACTCCGACGAGTGCCGCTTCCGAAGCTGAGTTACAGCGCATCACCGGTGTTCATGCAATGACGCTTGGTGTTCGGTTTCCCCTTTTTGTACAACCGGATGCCACAGTTCCCTCTTATATCTTCGGTGCTGCGCCTTAATGTCCGATCAGTCCGAGCCTACAGGAAGACGTACCCATCTGGTCTTCCCGGAAGGAGTGTTACTGTCACAGCACGCCACTGTCCCTCCCCAAACTTCCGGGACATGCCGCTAAACTTCCGGTGGCTTCACTTGCGCCCACTTCAGATAGTGGGAATGCGGCATCCAGCCACCTAGTGGAGATCAATGGAGCGAAGTATACGCTTCGTTTAAGGAAACATTTTTATTTTACTCGACGTTTCGATTGGAGGACCGATCTTTCTGATTTCCGGGGAACTGCTGTTTTCTGCTTCTCTGTTTCCTTGTTTCTTTACATCCTCCCGCCCAAAATGAGTATAAACTCATTTTATGTTCGTTTCTAATGGATAGAGGAGCTGTACCGGTCGTCTTATGATGACCCCGGATGGCATCTTGACGGTGCATGATCCGATATGTCCATCTAGCCCCTTAAAGACCTCCACAACGCGAGCAGTCTGCCACATATGCCTCGGCGCATTTTCTTTGTGCACAATCACCAAGTCGTCCACGGCTATGACACTCGCAGGGCTTGAAGAGGCGAAGTGGGCTGACCGTAACTAAAGGATGTACCCCTTCAACCATCGCTTCCAAAATGAATTCATTATAGTTTGCCGGTGTTTCCATCTCGACCTATGTCTGTTGCAGTGGCCGAAGGACTGGACGCTGTCCTTGCTTCGGGCGAAGCGATCAGCCGTTTGCCCGTGATGAGATGGGAAGGCGTCAGGACCGATGGTTCCCTTGGGTACTCTTTCTGCATGCCCAGCTTCCATGTAACTTCTAATAGCCGAGTGGTACTGAGGACCGATCTTTCTGAAAAAGGTCGGCCCTCCGATCGAAATGTCGAGTAAAATGAAAATGTTTCTTTAAACGAAGCGTATACTTCGCTCTTTTTATGTTAAGCAGTCAAGTACGTCATGTATTCGCAACTATATATATATATATATATATATATATATATATATATATATATATATATATATATATATATATATATATATATATATATATATATATATATATATATATATATATATATATATATATATATATATATATATATATATATATATATATACAGCGCAGAGCAAAGATGTAAATACAAGGGCAATACTTCTTCCGCTGCCAAGACCCGACGACAACAGCAACAACAAAATAGAGGAAGCGCCATTATCCTAACTCACTTAGATCCCCTTCGAGCGCGCCCTAAACTGACCTTACACAGTTTGTACCTCGCTTATTCCGACTTCAAGCGCCGTCCATCTCAGCACCCGCAACTGGCAGTGCTCTTCGGCATATCCACGAGTTCAGTGTATTCGGAGGAGCGGTCCAGCGAAGAGTAATAAAAGCGGCAAACAGCCAAGAAGGCCCCGCGCGTGTACGAAAGTGATTTAGGCGCTCGGGGAGGCGCGTGCCGGCTCGGCCCATGCAGGCGACGACGCCCTTCGGTATCTGCCAGACCCGTCGCCGCCGCCACCGCCGCCGCTGGCGCTGCTGCTGCATCGCTTGGGAATCGCGGCACGCGCCCCGGACAGGCACGGCGCGTGCGCGAGCAGCGCGTCTCGAGTGGCTCCATGAATAAAATGGGCGCCTGACACGGACCACACAGCAGTTCGCCTCTTTGGAGTCCCGCCGCTCGCGCAGCGGCTCAGCGTGGGGGCGGCGGCAAGCGGCTCTGGGTCGCCTCTGCGGCCGGAGTCAGAGGTCGAGAAGGAAGAAGAAAAAAAGTGTATCGTGCGGGCCGAGAGGAATTGCTTCACTTCATCTTGCGGAGAGCGCGCGGCGTGCGCTGCTCCGCTATAGCGGTTAAAAAGGAGATAAAAGGCGCGAGAACGAGTGCGCGTGAAGAGAAGCGCGTGTCTATGTAGGCGGCGCCAGAGGGGGGCGCGACAATCGTAAAGTGGCGGAAGAAACAAAGTATGGCTGCATGCTAAACAGGGCGCCTTTTAAAAGCTCGTCCTCCTCCTCTCTTCGCCAAGGCAACTCAGTTTGCCGGAGGATTATCCGCTTCGGATGTGGGCATCGTTGTTTCGGGAACGCCTTTTACGATCAGTGCTTGGAGCTTTCTAAGTGTGTCTGCGTTTGCGTGAGGGGCGAACTGGACCGAAAGGGAATAAAGATGAATCGCATAATTCGCAGGGTCGTTTTGCGCGCCCGGATGGGCTTCGTTTTTTTATTTACGCAAGTTAACGTAATGTCGTACGGGGAAGAGTAACACATACAAAGGGCCATGAAATAAAAATAGATTATCTTCTCCGTTCATCGCATTTGCGTGTAGATTTTCTAGCTGCTTCGTAACGTCACCGGGTGCCGTAAAAGCTTTGCACGTTCGAATAAGATTGTATTCGTTTCCGCTTTTCCGTTCAATGAAAGGCAAGAAACTCTGTGGTTTCACACAGGGCTCGTTTCTTTTCTGTTTCTTTGTTTGACTGTCGGCCACGGACGATTTCATAACTCAGATCTGTGCCCAGACGCATAGTGAACCTGTCCTTGTAATCATCGTCATCATCGTCGTCATCATCATCGCCATCAGCCTATTCTGTGCCAGCTGGGACAGCCATACGCGCGGCACCTGTTAGGAAGGAAAGAATTATAGTTATCCTAAAACGAGTGGGCCATTGTGGGACCTTATCTCGCTCACAACCTGTGAAAAATCGAGGGCGACAAAATACCGACCAGAATGAATAACTAAATACCCGGTAGGATTCAGTGACCTCGGCACTGACATGCAGAAGCCGACAGCTTCTACAAGCGGCTAGCCTCGGTGAAATTAACGGATTTAGTGTCAGCCACGCAGGGATTTCGCTTTGTAACTTAAGAAACTTTCCTCTCCGCGTCCTAATAAAGTAAAAAAAACGACCTGTCGCGGCTTTCGTGGTCAACCAAAATCATTTATAAACGGAAGCGGCGCATTTCAGTAGAGGCGAAAACACAAAGAGAAAGAAAACAGCATGCGCGTAGAAAAAAAAAAGGACAACTAGTTCTGGCGCTGCACGCAGCCTGCGTAATTTACTCCACTTATGGAAATGCCGACGTGCGGCCCATTCGTCAGTGAGACAGCCGGCGGAACACGAGGCCGTGTTTACAAATATCTCCGGCTGAAACCGGCGCCGCTCGCTGTCTGCGCGCCAGCTCCGTTTCATGTCAGCGTCGATTGCTGACCGGGAGCCAAGAAAAAAAGAAAACCGGGGGACATTACTGACAACGAAACAGAAACAACAAAAAGCAAGAAGCGTTAAACCGGTCCGCGACCGCAAAATGCACTTAGCGAGCCGTTCCTGCGTATATATACACGGCCGCCCCCATAAGTCTTAAGGCTGCCTTTTAATCATGCGACAGCGGCGCATTGATAGCTGCGTACGTATGCGAGCGGATACGGAGAGCGCGGCTTGCGCGCCTTAGAAAGGGCGCGCACTCGATTGGAACCCCCGGATTCTTGACTCTAAGAAAGAAAAAAAGAGTGGAGATAATACTGAAGGAAAGAAAAAAAAAAGGAATCGAGATTTAAGACGCCAGACTCTTCCGGCTTGTTTAGCTGAGAAGAAAAGAGAAGATGAAAGAGGCAGACGGAAAAAGAAAAAAAATATTTGAAAGAAATGGAGCAACTGCAACGGGAGGTATTTGTCGAGGGTTTTATCTCTGGGAGTGCCAGAGAATGGGCCGAACAGAGACGCCACGACGGCGCCGTGGCAGTGTTGCGGGATAAACAAGCAAAGGAAATCAGGAGATAGAAACAAAAGGAGTGCTCGGTCTCGTCGCCGCTGTGGACACTGGGCGGATCAGGCAATGCCAGTTCGCTTCCACTCGCAAAGAGCGCGCCAAGGACGCAGGCATTGCAAGGAAAGGTAGAGAGGGGAAAAAAATACGGGGAAGTTGGCACTTATAGGCGCCAACATCTCTGACATCCGCGCTGACTAATAAGGAGCAAGAAGGAATGCGAAACTATATCAGGCCCACAAGGTTGGCCTCAGGGGAAGAAAACCTTGCAGGAGTGCCCAACGCCCACTCCCTTTAAAGAGCTGCAGCGCGTTGGTTGGAATCGCTGTGGCTTCCTGGGGCGTGGACGAGAAATCGTGCCCAGTTCTTGTTATGGTTTTGCGAAAGCAGAGCACTAACCAGAGTTTTGGCGCTTAACATATCGGCCGTTCAGTCTTTGAGTTAGGCCTCGCGCAAACGCTCTCGCCCTATGCGCTGTGCGCTGTATTGAGCCTACTAGAATCCGCTGTACGTGGCACCTCCGCAAGAACAGGGTTGCGTGAATAAGACTGCTGGAACTGGGAAATGATGTACCCAACGGAAAAAAAAAAATACGCTTCACGAGCAAAAGTCAACGACACAAACCACATTCGCAACTTGCACGTACAGTGTCGCCGCCACGCGGCCGCCTCCGGTAACACAACTAGAGGTGACATCGGCGAACGGCGTACGACTTCGTCCGGCGTCTACCACCCAACTTCTGTACTGTCAGTTGAGTCGCGCAGGAACTTTGCCGCATTATTGCATTTTGGTTTGTGTTTTGCACACAGCCAGAGCAACAAGTTCATATAATGTCCATGTGTGCGTGTAAAGCATACAATATGGGCATAAATGTTAAAAGCAATCGCATTCTCTGTCAGCCACAGTACACTAACTGTGCGGTCAAAGTCGAGATAAACGTGCATACCTTCCCTCTAGATTATAAGCCCCTCATGTAAAGCCCTCAAGGGCCCTTGAGGTATCTATAATAAATAATAAATAAGGAGTGGATAACCGTGTTAATTAAAATCCCGAGGTCGGCAAGTCGTTACGGTCGCCACTCATCATGAACATTCAAAGCAGCACCGTAAAACGGGGACGAGGAAGAAGCGTACGAACGGCAGAGCTAGCGCTGTAGTGTCGATTCTGTGCTTCTGCGTCGTCTTCGTTTTTTCGCGCTGTTGTAAGTTTTCAACCTATAATAAAGGTTCGCACTGAAAAACCCATGACCTAGAAATGCTATACGACGATTTTCAGAACGCATTTCTGCCCCACCACGTGGAGACTCCCAATGGAAACCTGTGCCGTGTTGTCTGGCGGCGGCACAAAGCAGCCGAGGGTCTCGCGATCATGAGGGTCTCGCGATGTATGGCATGAATTGTTGCATCGTTGGATGCTCAGGCACTTATGCAAAGTGCCCTCCAAGCATACAATTCTTCCATTTCTGAACACGACCATGCTTCCAAGACCAGTTGATTGGTTGTGCGTAGCGCACAAGTACGCATGTCTTACAGCGATATCCACCTCTGTGTTACTCGGGAGGCGTTGAACGGCTAATTTTTTTTTATAAAGTATATTGCTAGTAGTCCGAACTGCCACGTAGTTTTTCAGCACTGTTTATGTAGTCCTGGTTCTTTACTTTTGTCTGTTCTTAAATACGAGTTTAGTCCTTGTGTATAAAGGGAAGCATTCTTTGTCACGAGTGTTGGAGTCATAAACGTCGCTAGCCCCCACACGACACACCAACAACAGAAATAAAAAAATTAAAATACCACTCCTCCACTACCTTCAATACCCCCCTCTCCCAATACCCAATAGAAATTTAGAGCCCCCCCCCCCCACACACACACACACACATTTCAATTCCTGGAGTAACCCCCCGCCGCGTTGGCTCAGTGGTTAGGGCGCGCGGCTACTGATCCGGAGTTCCCGGGTACGAACCCGACCGCGGCGGCTGCGTTTTTATGGAGGCGAAACGCTAAGGCGCCCGTGTGCTGTGCGATGTCAGCGCACGTTAAAGATCCCCAGGTGGTCGACATTATTCCGGAGCCCTCCACTACGGCACCTCTTTCTTCCTTTCTTCTTTCACTCCCTCCTTTATCCCTTCCCTTACGGCGCGGTTTAGGTGTCCGCCGATATGTGAGACAGATATTGCGTCATTTCCTTTCCCCGACAGCCAATTCAATTCATTATTTTTTGATAGCTTAAGCCGTGCCCAACCTTCTTACGGGATACAGCTCAATTTTCCTGGGCTGTTGCGGACCTGGCGTCGCAACTCAAGCTAGTTACCCGCTCATATTATAAATAAACCAAGCTCTCTTATGCGTGAGCTACCCTTGAACCTGACGTCATGTATTTTCAGCATTGTTAGCCTGTTGAACTGTTCAACCTGCACCGATGTCAATTCGAACCCCTTTGCCGTGGGGTAACTTTTGTGCTGGGCACAAACTACCCTTCAAAAATCACTGTTTTGTGCGTTTGCAACCGGCAGATAGACCATTAACTCTTTCAATCCCTTGTATTTGCTAGCATTCCTCGAGAGAAAAAAAAAAAAAAAGACCCTCTCGTTTTCTCTGTTAACCTTTCTCTTCCTGCGCTCACCAAGTAACTGTGCTATTTCTTTGCTGGCTCTTATTATGGCCATTACACTATCATAGCTATTAAAATCACTAGTACAACACTGGTAATCACCGCTATCAGTAGGAAGAGCCCTGGGGGCATTTACTACGATCAAGACTGCGAAATGTTTTGAAAGTGTTACGCAGGCGTTTCTATCCGATGTGCACGCCGATCATGCGGCATATAGTGCTGAGTTTCAGGTGTCCAACGATATACGGGACAGATACTGCGCCATTTCCTTTCCCCAGAAACCAATTATTATTATTATTATTAAACCCCCTGTCGCGGAGAAAATGCGCACTGCGCAGATCGTCATTGCTACTTTGTATTCTTTTTTTGTTGTTGCGCTCATAGCACGATTCTTTGTGCTTTGCTTGTCTAGGCAGCCAGATGGGACGGCGTGTACGTGCTCTGAACTGAGGCGGATACCGAGGCCCAGCTGCGAGCTCGACACACGCGTACTATTTGCGTGAATGCACACAGCCACATCTCGAAATGCTCGCATCCGCGAATACCTGTGGACCGGATAAAAGCTGGAAGTTTTCTCCGTACCCGCGTTTGCTCTCCGCAAACGTGTCGAGCGTTTCGGCGCTGTCTTTGCTCGCGCGATTAGAAACGCACCTACCGCTGCACGCTGCCAATTAACAGCTGAACGTTTTGCATAGTAGACCAGCCACACCCGCGGTGAGCGGTTTCTATAGCACCTGCGAAGTCTGCACACAGGGGGCTTTTACGGTGACCTAAGACACCGTGCATATATTAGCGCCACAGCGCGCATGACCTGCATTGTGAGCTTACTCGCCTAACACACATTCGCACTAACAGCAGGCTCAGAGCAGCACAACACAATGCTACAGCGCGGCTGCCGGATTATCTCTCGAGCAGCCATATTGGGTTTCCTGTGGGGCCCCTTATAGCCAGCGAAAGTATAGAATAGCGTTTAGTGGAGTGACTTTCCGCGCTGCAATGCGGTAAGGCGCAGGCAGGACACAGGGGTGCCGCAAACATGTACATAATGTTCTTTCGCGTTGTGCTCTGCTCCGGGTTTCTAAGCAGGCTCCGCCTCCTGAAATGCGCAGTTGACAAGGCTGCTGAGCTGATTCAAGCCAGTGAATTCACGCGGGTGTACAAACACACGCTGGTAAGTCTGCGTAGTGAGTCGGTTTGAGAACGCACGAATGCAATGGTGAAAGTGGAGCGGTTTTAGGCGGAGCAATAAAGAAGACAGGATTAGGGGTAAAAAAAGAAACAAGCAGGGGAAAGAAGACACAACGGTGCATAGTGAAACAACGAATAGCTGAACGTGTACAGAACGCCCTGGGGAGTCGGACCACGAAGATTATGCACAGAAGGCGTCCACAGTTTAAATCACAGCATCATAGTTCCAGAAACTGCGACAGTGACGGGCCTTATATTCCGAGGAAGTTCTTCACAGACATGAACACACGGTGAGGCGGTTGCGACTACGGCGGAAACGCCTACTGAAAAAAAAAAAGTGTTCCTTCCTAGCTGTAAGACATAGTCGCGCAAAAGGCGAACACGGTTACAAGGCGCTAATATGTCTTACCTGAATATGCACCTACACGCCCAGCGACAAGTGCTGCGCTTTGCGGGGGCCGTATACTTATTTTATAAGCGGACCGTTTTCCGTTCTTCATTTCGCGTAGCCATTCGGTCCTCCGTGAATGGCCACTCAGATATACCAGCGGCTTTCAAGTGTCTGTGGCAAGCGACCCGGCCACTGGGCGGCTGGCAACCGGTCCTCCACTGCCTTAAATTGGATGCAATATGCAGCCAATGGTGAGATGCATCGCAGCGCTCTATCAACTACCGGCTGCCATTGGCTGCGATATGCAGCCAATGGTGAGATCCGGACTCCAACCACCCAATGGCCGGGTCGCTTGCCACAGACGCTTGAATGCCGCGGGCTTATCTGAGTGACCGCTGACTGCTGACCGAATGGACGCGAAATGGACAACGGGAAATGGACAGCTCGTAGAATACGGCCCCTGATTTTCCTTTATCGCAACCTTCCTGGACGGTGAACTTTTTTTTCTAACTTCGGCACAGCAGTGATAACTGGAAGGCTCCTCCCCCCTTTCCGCTCATCCCACCCGTGGGGCGTTAACGCGAGCTACAACGCAGCGTCGCTCGCAATAAATTTGGCAGGGAATGCCAGAGGAGGACCACCCTGGATCCCCGCAACTACTCGTCTTCGGAGCGAGAGGGAGCGGTATGTGGGTTCCCCCAGAACAAGGAGGAGCAAGGCGACAAGAAAACCGTGTCCGCACGCAGGGCTGAGGCGAAGACAAATGGTAACCACTGCGTACACGCACGACCTGCACTGGCTCGCGCGAGAGCATTTGTTTCAAAACCGCGCAGTACCGCTAGTCAGACTCGAAGCGAGTATATAACATGTAGCTACAGGCGGTCCCTCGGTCTCGCTCAACACGCCAGGCGTCGGCGCATCGACAAGAACGATGAATCTTCAGAGACAGACTGCGCGCCGACGAGCGTGTGACTATACAGGTAGTATACATACATGAGTGCGACCGTACATCCCCATCCCCACCTCCTTTGCGCCCACATATTCACGAAGGCAAATGAAGGCGGTGCGATTTCTCGGGGCTCGGCCGCGTTGACCTTGCGTGTCTGGCGATGCTGGCTACTCGAACCGAGATCGAGTAGGTTAACGGAATGCATATGCCCTCTCAGCATGCAGTCAGACACAGCTAGTCTGTGTAGACTGGCGCCCCGTAGACTAGCGTAGTTGACGCGCGCGCTTTGCTTGTGCGCTGCTGCTGGCTACGAAACGGGACGGTCAGCTGAACCCCTATATAAGTGCTCTAGCATTAGCCTAACACGATTGCACGAATGCCTGCATTACTACCAGGCTTGTCGCTCCCGAAGGCGCTGTATTCATATACCCTGTAGCAACCGAAAGATTTCCGGCAGAAGGAAGACAAGCAGCCTTTTGCGATTGCTGCATAAAGAACAAAAAAAAAAAAGAACTTGCCCGCGCCACCCCGCTGGATCATTAGCGATATCCGTGGGCTGTTCCGGTCACCCTAACCAGTGAGCGAGCACAAGTCCGGGTTGCGTGGATTTTGCGCGGGATCAGTGTTGTAGTCAGTCAGATTGGCTGCCAACTTGCTACCCTTCAGGTTAGGGGTACAGCAAGGCCCCTAACCTTTTAGAGAACTGCTTGAGGCTATGTTCTGCTCACAAGGGCTCAAATTAAAAACGGTTTCTTCTGCCCGCAAGTGACGCACTTCCTCATATCGATAGGTATTCTTAATGCATAATTAACAGGCATGTTTGGCACGTATTCAAAGGGAGCGGGGTGATACCCCCCTCCCTTCTTTGAATACAAGAAATTATCCCAGGTCCTTCCCTAAAGATAACCCTGGCCACGTGCTTGCTGCATGGGTTTCAGTTGCACATTTAACGAAGAGGATTAGCCGCAGCACATCCCACGCTTTGGTATTCGTGCAGCTCAGCCCTGTTTGCCGCATTCGCCGTTACTTGGTACCTCAAACTACGCTGAAGGCCACATTCGCTGGCTATTTTGCAGTGTTTGCGGGTCTAACCACGCAGTTTACCTTTTGCGAAGAACTGCACGTGCGCGACTAGTACAGTTTTGTCATCTCTGGAAATCCTCACACTGTCCTGCTACATGACTTTCTGGCTAATTAGCCGCCGTTCGCGGGATGCGACATTACTACAGTTGAAACTTGTTAAAACAGAGCGAAGGGGCTCGGAGATTACTTCGTTATAGCCGTAGCTTCGTTATAGCCGGTGTTGGCCGAGCTTCCAAGGGGAATAACAATCCATCCGTTATATCCAGTATTTGGTTATAAACCCTTTCGTTACAACGAGGTTTGACTGTATTTCGGTGCATGGCACCTATTTCTTTGGCAACAATTTTCGGTTGCCAAAGAAATCGGCTTTCCTTTTAATCTCTCGACCAGGCAGCAAGAAAACATTGTATCGCATCGCTTTTAGCACCAATAACTCACAAACTTCCCAATTTGGCACGCGACGCTATATGCAACGCTCGCGGGGGCATCCCTAACAATCCAGCGGGAATGCTTCGACGAATTATGCTCGCAGTCTCCGCGAAAACCGCCGAGGCGAATCAGAGGGGAGACTGCAGACACGCAGGCCCACGCGCACCGAGGCCCCGCCACCGCTGCTGCTACGGCGGACAGAGACGCATGGGTCGGGTAATTGGAAATACGCCGAGCGCCATCCATCAGCGGGGATATCGGGTGCAGAGGAAGATCTCCTTGCGCCTGCAGCTTGACCGCGCCGCTGCGGGACACGACGCCAGCGACCCCCGGCAGTCGTGATTTCTTTAATTCACGGAATCGGCCGATGACCAGCGGCATCGAAGGCTGCGACCACCGGATCTGCTACGTGCTAATGAGGTCACCGAAGGTCACATTCTCTCTGCCTCGCCTCCCCCTCCCCCCCCCCCCCCCTTCCTCCCCGCACTACTATACATATATGTCTACTATACTCCGCCCGAATGCGCGGCAGAGGTGCCAATAATGTGCTCCGCGGGTCCTGGAAAGGCAAGTCGGCCCCTTGGGCCACCTTCGCGCCACCTCCGTTATGAGTTAGTGCATGCGGGGGGGCGGCTGCGGTGTCCGTTTGATGTTCCTCTGACTCCTCCGGGTCGCCAATATGGAATGGTTTAACTCGCACACATCCCCTTTTCTGTTTTTATTATGCGGCAGAGGAAAAAAAGAAATAAGTGGTGGACAAGTATTTCTGCGTCGTGATCTCCGAGGTTTATGAATTGCGCGTGCAGCGGAGAATAAAGTTGTTTCGGGGATTCGGGAGCGAGCAGGGCTGCCAAGACGCCACCTAGCTTTCCGCGTGTTGTGACTGCATTTAAGTACCCCGGTACTAACATATTTTCTGCGAATGTACCCTACAGGCGTGCTAGCCCTTACAAAAATTTCTGTAGGCAGTCATAGACTGTCCATAGACTGTCCATCGACTTCTGTCTATAAAGTCTATAGACTGTCTACGGACAAATGCTAGAGAATAGTCTATAGGCAATACAAATCCTACAGACAGTCTATAGACAATCTATGAATTTATGGCTATACACTTTTAGTGAACTTTTGACTATAGACAGCGTATAGACTATGAATAGACAAAAGAAATATCTATAGGATGGCGATAGAATCTATAAGACTATCTATAGACTATTTTTATAAGGGTATGCCACATGCCAGACGTTTAGGAAAATGCATTACACTGAAGGCCTCTGACACAGACAGTACAATTCAATATATATTCTGAATACTTGAGCTGTTACTATACAAGAAAATTTGCTGTGTGACAAATAAATGCGTCGCTCTGCAACAAGGTGTTTAATCAGCGTTACTGCATCGCTTTACCGGCGACTTTTCCCAGCTTCCCTGGACGTTATTGCAAACGACCGGTTAAACACCTGCGAACAAAACTGAGCCCGAGTGAGCCACAACACCAGTTTTCACATCGTACCGGACTTGCCACTTCCTTCGAAAGCTCTTCTGGCAGCTTTTGCGCCGTGAGTCTTGGGCAAGGCCCGTCGAAACGAAAAAAGTACAAACAATGGCGCAACGCGTTCGCCGCGGACTGGGCCATTTTCCACAGAGACGGCAAACGCGAAGAACCGCCACTCTTTGACAAAAGCCGGGTTTTGTAACGGGTCTCCAAAGCGCCGCTTCCGTTATCGTTCCCTGCGATACGCCGACGGCAGTGTGCGTGACGAAAGGGCTGCCCAACCGCCGCTTCTTGTGTTTACATGTCAAGGACGCTCAGATAAGTCGTCCGTGGTCTGCGCACGCTATAGGGGACTTGATCAAGAGATCGGACAGGAACAGTTATCTTTCCAACGGACTTCGAAGCACTCACCTGAGCAAGAAGCGCAGAAAAAAAAAGAGGCGCTCTTGCACAGCAAGAGAAAAAGAAGCGGCCGGAAGACTGGCATATACATGAACAGCCGTCGTCCATGGAATACGAGGAATACTTTGCTACGCCAGGACGACATGTTAAGGAAGACGAACCGTTATTTCTTTCCTTCCGCGGGCAGCCGAATCGAGGACAAGCCTGCAGCTACCTGCAGCGGGCCGTATTTTAAAGAAGCCGCTGCTTACGCGGGCAAATAGATTCACGAGAGGAACATAAATTACAGGAAGCCCGACATGAAAGGACGTCCGGTAGCGAGGAAGGGGGGACGGTGCACACCATTCGGGCCGCGCGCGAGGGTCGCTGAATAGCGCCATAAATTGAGACGTCGCACGGTGTGACGCGTCTTCGTGAGGCACAATGAGGAACCAGTGCGGGCCCTATAGAAGGCGAGCCTTATGCGGAGCGAGTTTTGTAGCAGCGTGACCCGAGCGCGACCCGGGCAGCGGTAAAACGCGTCCGTGCCCTACAGAGTCACCGTTGGGCAAGCTCCGCAAACTGGCTAATGAAGCCCCGGTCGCCCAAAGGTGAAAGCGCGGGCGCCAAGCGTTTCACAACAACGAACTCACCCGTCGTCGAAACGCGAGGCGACGTTCGCGGTGCCCTTCGGTTCGCCGTGGCCGCCAGGGGTCAGCGTGACGCAAGCGGAGCTCTGGTATGTCCGGAGCGGCTCTTTGTATTCCGGTTCCAGTTCAATGTCCGTGCTCGCTGGGCGCCCGACCACTTCGTCCCGCCGCTGACTGGAGACGGTAATTGTCCGCTCGCTCAGGATCTCCTTATTGGCAGGCGTCGCGAAGCACGTGTCCACCTCCTCCCGCGTCGCGAAGAAGTCTTGACTGCCACGCGAGTCCAGCAGGCCGTTGCGGATGACGACGGTGGAGCTCGAGCAGTGCTCGCTCGTTTTGACGACTTTCGAGAATGACAGGAGCTCCCGGTGTGGCTGCAGAGGCTCCACGTGTACGCGATGCTCGAAGGCAACGTTGTCGTCTTCGCGGTCATCGGCATCTGCAAAGTGCTCGGGCTCTTCCTCCGGCGAACATTCGCGCTCAAGACGGGATCTTTGCTCCTCGGCGTGACACGTCAGCGGCTCGGACGAGCTGAAGTCAAGCTGTAATAGCTTGTCCAAGGCCATGGCGGCGGCAGCGTGATTTTCCTTTGCAGCTGGCAGGTGTCTGTCAACGTCCATGCCGACTTCTTGGTCAGAGCCTTCTTCTTGTTCTTGGAGGGGCGACAAAGTGTCTGGCCTCGACTCCTGGTCTTCATCCGACGGGAAGCGGTATTCGGTTTCGCCGCAGACGTCTTCGGTCACGTGCGGAGACGAGGACATATCTTGAAAAGACTCGGGTGGCGCGATGGGCGACGGTAAGCCCAGAACGTCGCAGAGAGCGTCCTTGCCGTCGTTAAGAATCCCCGGATCGTCAACAAAGTCAAGGTCTTGCTCGTCGTCGTCGACGCACGTCTCCTCGTGGCCGTCGAGTTCCCGCTCGAGCTGCTCGAAGGGACTCAGCACTTTCTCGAGGTCGAAAGTGTGCGGCGGCCTGTCCAAAGACTGCTGTCGAGTGTGCTCGGAAAAACTAGAGTTGGCGGTGCTCGCCCTCGAGAACTTCTCGATGACGGTAGACACGGAGCTGCCTGTGTCGTCGGACTCGCATTCTAGCACCTTCTTCTCCTCCTCGGCAAAGAGGTCGACGTAGAAGTCCGGCTGCACGGGCCTGTCTCCCTTGTCGCAGCTGCCTCGCTTCCGCATGAGCTCTTCCCAGCCCGGAAGTCTCATGCTCAGTGACATGCCCGGAAACGCGGGTGTCGGCGACGGCTCCTCCGAATCGGAGCAGCTGCACTTTGGCCGTCGCGGAGGCAGCGGCGGCGGAATGGAGGGCCTTCGAAGCGACGGACTGCGCTCGGCGCCCGAGGCGTGCTTCTCGAACAGCTCGACGTGCTGCCGGACGCTCGTTGTGCTGGCTGTTGGCACGGCAATATCGCCCCCTCCGCCGATGGAGGACTTCCTCGGTGGAATCGGCGGCGGAGGATTCTTTCGAGTCCGACCCGACATTTCACTCTGATGTCGCAAGAGGAGCTTGATGCATACCGGAGAGTCGCGAAGCAGCGTGACGCAGTCCAGACGCGTCATCGAGGTGACGGGAGTGTCGCCGATCTCTAGTATCTCGTCGCCTTCCTTGATGGGGGACACCTTCCACTGAGCCCTGGAGGCTGGACTTTCGGGAGTGATGGACTGAATGAACACCCTGGACACGTTGTCGCCGGCAGCGGTCCCTCCTACGAACTTGAGCGCCATGCCCAGCCTCTCGCCGGGAAGGCGGTACACGAGCACTTCCTCGGTAGTGCTCGATGTTTCGTCAACTTCCAGCAGCGTCACGTAATTTTCGTGTTCGGTGTGGCCCGAGGCGCCGCCGACGGAGTCCTCCACGGAGACGACGGTGACGAAGTCCTTCGTGCCGCTAGCCGACGGCTTGAGCAAGACCGGAGGGGGACTCTGTTCGCCATTGTACGTTGGGATAGGGTCGCTTAAGTCGGCGTCGTTGTAAACTTCCATAATGATCACGTTATCGGGCAGCGCTGCCATAGAAAAAGCTAGTGGCCGATTACTCTCCGTGGATGTTCAACATGGCGCTCATGCAGCTGGACGGCGCCAAACCATGTCTCGACTGCCACCCCTGGACCAAACCTGCGAAAAGAAAGAGAAACATTTGTATAAATCTGGCACGCCCAACGTCAACATGCGCCAATATGTGTTGCAAACGCGCCGGCTATAGCACACGCGGAAAAAAAAATCAAATGACGCTCACTCGAATTAGAATCGCAAGGCATGTCTGGATGTCTAAACCTTCTGGCTCAGCGAGAATTTCTCTCACTAGACAAGGAAATAAAAAAATCATAGAACGAAGCGTACTAGGGTGCAACCGAACAACGTCTACGTGTGGCTGAAGCAATCCGTATTGCTCCAAAAAGGTACACTTATATCAAGCAGGTACCATAGGCCACGCACCAAACTTGAATGGTGTGACATGCAAATGGGTTATTATTTTGCAATCTATCGTTCCTGGCGCATTCCTGGTCCTCGCGTATGCTTATAGTGCTATCAACACTGCCATGGATTCTTCCTGGGAACAAGACCTAAAAAGACGGCGCACGCAAACGAAGCTGCTTGGTGCGTTCACGGAGTGATGGATCTCTCGGAGCAACCACCGCATCCCGTGGCTTTCTAATGAGACGTTTCGGTCCGATAGAGATATGCAGGGAGCGACGAGAGCGCGCATCGCGATCGCTGGCCTCGCGTGCGCTTATAGGCAGTGGCATTACGCTAGCTAACCGCGCACCTCTGCGCGCATCGGAACACACACACGCACACACGCGCTCACGTACGCAAACGCAGACGTCTCTGACGCTGCCCAGGTCAGTTCTTGGATCGGCTTCACGCAGCCCTGGATGACACGAGAGCCCGGCTTTCCTTCACCGAGATGGATGGAAAGCGAGCAGGCTAAGGACAGAACCGCGCCTCGACCCAGGGGTCGCTGCCGAACAGCAGAGTTCAGTCTAAACACGAGCGTTGCAAGTCCGGCGCGTGTTCTCTTATAACAGCGCTGGTCTCTAGCCTATACACACGCCAGGCAGTCCTGTAGATGAGGGACCCCCACATAGGTGTGTATATATATACACGCATTCGCCAGAACCGAGAACCGGCAGCACGCGAGCGCTCATACTATGCAGGGCGCAAAGCTTTTGAGGCGCGCGTGCTGCGATGACCTTTGCGCGGCCCGAGTGGTCATCTGGATGCCCGGTGCGTCTTGGTGGAGGGGGAAATGCGCGCGTGCGGCCGACGGTGGAGGAACGGCGCCTCATTGCAGAAACGCGAACCGGCTAAACAAGCCATCCGTGGAGGAGGTAACCGAGTGGTCGCTAATCGAGGCCGAGCCGAGGGGACGTTAAGGCGGAATATACGCGCGCTTGATGGACAAGCCGAGCCGGGTGGGGCGATGGTCTCGCGGTTGACAGCGGCCGACGGGACAGCCGTGTACGGTCGTGGGGACCCGTAATTGGAAACGGCGTGCGCCGCGAGTATAGAGGGCAGGCGTAATCGTTACGGTCCTGAACATGCCGCGCCCCCTTTACTTGCGTATGCATTGCCACTGTGATGGGAGAAGCTTTGGAGGCACGCGACTTGTTCGGTTGTGCCACTCTGGTCTGGTGTCTCCGGACCGAGCGCCACCTCCTCTCGGCAGCAAAGAGTGCTTCCGGTCATTCGAGGCACTCGAAATACAGACCCCAGTAGCCTTGGTCGAAACTCATGATTTCCTACTGAGATGCCTGGTCGGGCACCTCCTAAGTCGCCAGGTATTTAGAGGGTGGTGAGAACTCTCTTCGTCAATCCGAAGTTTTAGAACCACAGGAGTGTCATAGTTGCCTAATACGCCTCAAAAGCAAATATCGTGGCCTAGGAAGTTTTGACCAAGACTGCAGACGTCGTTAACTGGTTCGAATCTTTTTACAATGCATAGTTCCGAGAAAGACTGAACGAAATATGACGAGAACGGTTTTAACCCTGTACGGCATACACTGGCGGATACTGGAGATAAAAGAAACGTTCGTTTGTCAAAAAGTGCTGTTTCTTGTACATTGGGTGGTGCCACCAGGCAGGCAGGTGCGGAAAGTACTATGGACATTATATTAAGTTTATTCGGTGCACATGAAACTTGGGAGATAGTTGGACAGTTTAAGCTAAAAAACTATTTTTAAGCCTTCGTTTCTGGCCATCATTAAGTATTATATCTCAATCAGCCGGTTAACCCCATGTTTATCTGCATGAAGAAAAAATAAGTAAAAAAAGAGGATAATTTATATTTACGTCAGTTCCTCAGATGAATTCACGAAAGGTCGCTGCCGAATGCCGTTGCTATCTGCTGCCGCCATTGAAATGGAAGAATTCTGATCGGGGCTCAGTCCAGCGTGGGTGTTAGGCAATTTTTGTTCGCTATACATCCTTGATTTATATTGGTCCTAAATAAAGGACGCACTTCATGCCAAAGTTGGCCTGACATGGAAAGTGAGGAAAAATACAAAAAACATTTGGACATGTCGTCGTCAAAGCAAATTGAAACCGTTGAAGTGGTTTCCACGGCAATGTGCAGTGCTGCCTAAGGTTGTGAGAATATAAGCAGGAATTCAAGGACATTAAAGGTATCTAATATGTCAGCAAATGCTTCGCGTGAAATTTAATTTAATTTTTCACTTGTAATTACAACCAAATGCTTCACTGACAGTGTGCTAGAGCGTTCAGAGAAGTCAGGCATATTTTTGTTTACCAAGAACTTCGTGGTGTCCATTGATGCCAGAGACCACGGAGTATTCTGAGATAAGCACGCATGCTTGGTGGCACGAGACAACTACATGTACACTAGCAAAAAGCTATTTTGACCATTTCCTTTCCGATGCAACTCAAGGACAAAGAGGCGCATGCCCCTCAAAGGAGACCCTTCAGCCAATGGCATCGACCGATTCTTCTGACGTCACGGTTAATCTCTTTGGGCCTGCTATATAGTGCGAAATCTCAGTGGGTGGCAGATGAAAGGGAATTAACCACGGCTTAATAGCAGGAAGCGGCAGAAAGTTGCGTGGGCGGATGAGTCGGATTAATCCCGGCCTCATGGAAGTCGGTCGACGCCATTCTCTGGAGGGCCTCCTTTCAGGGCCTGCAGATATGATATCTCAAACATGTAGCCCGACTACGCCGGTAAACTCAAAGCTGGCTTGGTGAAAGGAGCGGTGACAGAAGAGGGTGCTACAAATGAACGCGCACCGCCTTACCAGTCTTCCTCGTGCGAACTCCGGCACGCATTCTCAAGAATGCGGGATGGTGGAAAGATACGCTCAAAGGCAAAGGTGTTGAGAGCTAATGGGTTCCAGTCCTTTTCACGTCCAGCACCGTATCGAGCGGCGGCCTTCGGAACAGGGCAGCCACTGCCACCATCAGGCAAGGCCCCCGCCGACAGCAGGAAAGGGCAGGATAAAGCGATGCCCGTGAATTGCGGAAAAAACGACCAACCCTTCTTCTGTGCTGTGGGGCGTGACGCAGTCGCCATCTCCACACACAAAATAATAAATACACAAAAAACGAAGCGCCAGTCGGAGAGAAACACTTTCAGATGCCAATTTTAGCAGCTTCGTATGCACTCGGGAGCGTATACATCACCGGACGGCACCGAAGTCGGCAGCGCCCCAGCAGCCCTCCAGTACGCAGTCGCACCCACGCCCACAGCTTAGCAACGCCAACTGACGCGTGCGCTTGTGAGGAGATGCGTTGAAAAAGGGCAACGAAGGGTGCTTCGGGAGCGCACTGCGCGAGAGTGGACGGCATGCAAGAATTTCCCCGTTCTCTCCGTATCTGCAAGTTTGAAGGAGGAGCGGACATGTTTTGCTCCGGAGATGGTGCGACGCAGGGACCAGGGCAGCCATGCGTCGCTGTTATGAATTTAGAGCAGGAATCTTTAATTTTCTCTAAGCTGCACTATATTTGTTGTTATAGTGCGGCAGTCGCAGAATAAGGCTATAACTCTAAGGCTATAACGGTTATAACTCGCGCAGCGTTACGGGACTAGGTTTACTTCCAATCTTCTCTTTTTCGATAACTCGAAGACGGTGGCACGTGCGCCACCCTTATGAAAATGCTCTACAGACAGTATGTAGACTTCCTATAGGCTCTATTGCATTCATATAGATATTTCTTGTCTATCCATAGTCTATAGACTCACTGTAGACAAAAGTCTAATAAAATTGTATGGCCACACATCTATAGATTATCTATAGACTGTCTATAAGATTTGTATTGCCTATAGACTGTTCTCAGGGGTTTGTCTATCGACAGTCTATAGACATTATGGACAGAAGTCTGTGGACAGTCTGTAGACTGTCTAAATAAATTTTTGTAAGGGCACATGGCAGGTGAGGAAAAGCTTCGGTTGCAAAACAAGAATAAACAAGAAAACGCGCCATGCTTTGGCCACACGACAGCCTGTTCCATTCCCGGAACTCGTAGAAGAGCATAGTAATAACGCCACTCGCTCGCGACTGCGGTTCAATGGTGGACAACGAAACAGAAAAAGGGAAACATAAAGGACCGCGGTGGCATGGCGAGACCTCATCGCGACGTCCTTACGCCTGACCGCCGGAGATTTCGTGCCGCGGCTTCCTCGTTCCATCCAGTGAACGACAAGACAAGAAAAAAAAATGTAGAAACGGACACGTGTATCGCGAGTTACACGCCTTTATACGGCTGACTTCCGTCGAGGAGGAAGAACCCCGTCGGTCCCCAAGGCGAGTGTGCCATTTACTCGCGCTCGCTGACCGCACAAAGAACCCGTTGCATTCTTATGCCTTGGGCTCCCACAGAGTATATACCTCTGCGGCGGCGAATACGTCGCTCACAATAGAAGGCAGGGAGATATGGCCGAAACCACAATGTCGTCGTTATTGTTGTCGTTGACGCCGCCGCCAGCTATTGACTGCGATACTTATTTCCGTCCTTCGATCTCGACGTCATTCTCCGGTCATCTCGCGCCGACAAGTCGCCGGAAGCCGTGACAACGGAGCAGGCGCGTGGCCCGTTCCCGCCTTTGCTCTCCTCTGCGCACTGCTTCGAGATGGGAGGAGCCGGGAGATGCAGTGCACTGTGCGGCAGTGCATGTAAGGGGAGGGAGGTCACGTCGGCGGCGGGGGGAAGAGGCCGAGGGGGGGGGGGGGGGAGGGGGGGAGGGGGGGGGGGGGGGGACGAGCACGCGAGGCAATCAGTCGAAGCGTGCCGAACTCCACCACCAGGGGCGCCGGGCGACGATGAGGAAAGAGCGGCGTCGGCCGCTGGCGATCGGCATCCTCGTCCGCCGGCCAAATTGCTCCGCAATGGCCCGGCACCAAAGCGGAGTACCACGATGACCTTGCGATGACCTTGCCGCGCGCGGGGCCACGGTTTCGTGACGAATGCCCGCAGCGCTGAGCCGGAGGACCGCAGAAGATGCATCAGTTCGGCGTGCGGCCGTGCTCTCCAACCGGCCAACGGGGAGGACCCTGCTCTTGAAGCATGCCGTCTACCCCCCCCCCCCCCCCCCCTTTTACAGCTGCCCTTGCCCCGTCTGTTCGGTCCAGCGGACTCGTGCGCGAACACGATTCTATTTTCTCATCCTGTGCATGTTGTATGTACACTCGGGGCGAGACGGCGGCGGGTGGCACAGATCTGCATTCTCTAATTCGCCCCCCTCCCGGAGCCAGAAAGGGAAGGGTGGCGAGCAGCACAGGGGTGGAGGGACCTGAACTGGAGGACAGAGTTTCGTTGCTCTCTGTGCATCCCTGGAACAAATGGCCGGAAACCGAGATATGGCTAGTGAGGGATGGCGGGGGGTAAATAAAATGAAACTGAAATACAAGGCGACTCTCGGGCCTCCACGAGGCAACGACGCGTGGACGTCGGAGCAAAGAGGGTGGACGCTGGAGAAGAAGACAGAATGGCCCGCCGAACACAACCGCCTGGCGCAGTGGGAGGCAGCGAAGGAAAGAAGAGCACAGGAAAACCTGACGCCATAGGAACGCGTGTCGAGGATGGCAACACTCGCAGGTTTGGCGCGCGTGGATCGGCCGATGGAATCGCGCGGATATCTGTAACAACCGGTTTTTCTTGCGCACGCGCTCGGGAAGTGCGCGTCAGATGCACTGCAGGGGAATCGGACGGCCGGCCGTTGCCGATCGCATCGCATTCAAATCCGGACGACTTGGCATTTCTGCGGGGTCGCTATGCCAGCGCGCGAGCATACGTGTGTGCTTGTGTGCGGGAAGAGGGTGGGTTGGGGGGGTGAGGAGGCCGGAGTGATGGTGCGCGGACCGGTCAGCGACACTGCGAGAGGCGGCCGCCGCATATTCTCCAGAGTCTGGAAGGCCATCTGGAAGTCTGGTATGAGTGCACTCAAAACTGGCTGCGAATCTGATTTAATCTCTCGGAAAACCCGCTAAATATTCCCCTCGAGGCGGGACCTAGCGGGTTATTCTTGCGGTTGGAACTTGGTGCGTCCGTTCCAGTATATTTTTGTGTCCCTCACACCGTACGCGTGAAGGTGGCAGCAGTGAAACATCACCAGCACTTGCAGTATACTGAAGGTGCTTATACCGCAGCGTGTACGCTAGCCTGGGAAAGGGTAACGTCACCATTTATCCGCACAACTAAGTTTAGGAAGCAAAAGCCCGCACACTCTTTTTCTCTTCCAACGATGTCGCCACCGTTGTTTCGCACAACCATGATTTGGCTCTTCAACATGGCGCTACCTTCTTGATTACGAAATGCAGGAAACCTGAATATGAACTCGAACTTTCACTGAGCGCTGAGAAATACCAAACATTCATTTATTACAGTGCGTGCGCTTAACGGCACCATTTTGAGTTGTAAAGCCGCCGAAGGTGTATATCGAAGGCTTTCTGTACAACATATCAAAGCCACTCAACTAAGGGGCTGCAGTATGCAGTAGCCCTTTAATATATTGCTGCGTGTACAGTTCATGTTTTTTTTTGTTTACCACGAAGGGGCGTTCCCCCTTCATGCATTTTCTAAGTTGGCAGCCAAGCAATGTACTTAGCGGTTCTATTGAGCCCCCTAAAATCTCCACCCTTGTCGCCACTTGTTGCGAACGGTGTGTTTCGCGTCGTCACTGTAATTAGGCTACACTGCAATCGCTGTTTTGATGCCCCGTTAAGGGTGCGCTCTACAGCAGGAAAGAAATGACACTTGGAAGCGGTAAAAATAGTTCCTCTCACGAGAGTATTTTCTGTAGCATCTTACTAAGGCTTGCTCCATTTTCCAGTCTTCCCCACTCCTTAACCTGCTGTTATTAACATTTTCATTCGCTATTAGTGAAGGATTACTAATCCTGCTATTTACTACTCTGTACTGCTGTTAGAAATACTGCAAATACTACAATCTATTGGCACAACTACTATCGCTATACTTTCTACTGCTGCTCTGGCCACCATCACCACTGTAACTACTACTACTACTACTAAGCCTGCTATACTTTGCGCGGGAAGAGGCAATTTATTTTTGTTTCTATATGCAACCTCACCTTAGCACAATACCATACCATACTGCTATTAACTACTGCAAATACTACTGCAGCTTCTACTATCTGCGCCAAAACAAAGATTAATACTGCCATTGCTGCCAACTACTGGAACTACTAATTCAAACTTCTACTATATTCGCGAAAACAAGGGCTATTACTCCTGGAACCGCTGCTGCCTACTACTATCATCATCATCTTCGTCACTCTCATTACTACCGCTACATTGTCGTGACTGCTCGCGGAATCATGTGTCCGCTCGTTACACTAAATTATTGCCGACAGCGAAGCCACACGCGTTCCTGTCAACGAGGGAAAGCGGCAGGCCGGGCGAAAGCACCCATTTATTCTTTCACGGGTTCACCCAAAGTTCAGAACAAACGAAATCTGCACAAGCGCAGAAGAACAGGGCAGGCACGCCGGCGCAGTCGTGCGTGCTGCAACTCGTTTGCGTACCCATTGGTCGAGTTCGGCGGCTGAGATGGACGTTGACAAATAACCTGGTAGGCTCAGAGCTGCGCCTCGGAAAGAGGAGAAGAAGAAAAGAAGAAAAAAAGAAAGACCGTGGGCGGTGGTTGGGCCCGCACGACAGTGAGGGAGCTTGGCGTGTGACACACTGTAACCGGTAATCAAGCGCTCGAGTCCGACAGAGATATGGCGGAAGCATCAATGTCACTTCACTCCCCACTGCGCCATTACAATTCCCCATCGCGCAATTCCTTGTGTACATCAAGGGGCAGGATTTCGCTTTCACGGCGCTTCAGATCTGCAGCGGACACAGAAGCTGGACAGCGTAAAGAAGCGCGGCAGTGCACACAAGTTCCGAGACAAACGCCCGGCGAATGACTTAAGGGAAGAACGCATACACTTCCGCGTTTCGGAGTATGCGAGAGACAGAGCTTTGTGTGCACGCGCTTACTACACGCGCTGAGCTACAGCCCACTCGTGAAGATAAGAAGATTGCGCACGCCCCTTGTGCCCGGATGACAGTCCTCGAAACGTCAGCTGCGCTCAGGCCGCAGCCCCTCCCAGCATGGCAAGCGGTTCTCCAGTCCCGTTGCGACACGAAGGGGGACTGCTCGCGGTATGATGATAAAGGTGCGTCTCCTTCGAGGGGACAACGAAGCACCCAGATGTGCTGCGACAACCGGCAGCGAGTTAGCGCAAAGTGCGTTGTTCAAAGCTATACCGCTTTGCCCAGTACGAGAGTCCATGTATGCACGGGCCTTTGTCACGATTAACAAACACAAGCTTCCAGCTTGCGCAGCGCCGCATTTCTTCTAAACCGTCGTCTGGCTGACGTTTCCACGTGAAAGAAACACGACAGGGAAAGCACAGAGAGGGAGCAGGTACAAATCAAATACACAGATACATAGCAAGTGAATTAACCGCGTGAAAATGCCAAACCTTGCTTTCCAGAGCTCATACTGGAATCGTGCGATAGCGTTCAAAGTGCTATGATAGGCGTGATGAATGTGCACTTGAAGTTGCATGCATGCACTTGCACTGAGAGTAAATGGCAGGGAGAAGGTCAGATCAGACAGACGTGGACTTCCTCGCAAGAACAAAGTTTACAGAGTTGATATTGGAGAGCGTAGCGGTTATTGCTGTTAAGTGAAGCAATGTTAAAACTGTGGTCGGCCGGTCTCGAGAGGAAACCGGCCGTGGTTTAAGTTTGTGCTCATAGCTCGGTAAATTCACCTAGTCAGATGAGAACTTAGCAGCCCTGGTTTAATTTACCTAACGAGTTTTCACTGTGTTGAAATATAACATGATGCGCCAAAGCACAATCCATGATTTCGAGTCGCTTCCATCTGCTCCGCACAGACCCGTACGATTTCTCAACTGTTCTCGAGGGGAGGCCGGCTGTGAGCAAACCCACAAGTCAGATGGATAAATCTATTAAATTTTCACGATCGTACCCAACAATTCCGGACAAAAGCATTTTTGAACGGAAAACCGTTTATGAACGCAATTTTTTGACATAATTTAAGATTTCACTATAACAATCAGTATATCCGCAGATGACCAGACGACAGGCTTCCATTTTTGTTTCTATTAACGTTTTTGCTATCGTCGAAAGCATTCCCCATTGGTTTTCTATGACAGTCTTAACTGTTCGATGGGATCGATGGAAACATTAAAAAAAAAAGATTTTGCTACATATCAGAGTAATGGACCATTACCTTCAATATTTCCATAACAGTATTTTGCAATTTTACAATTTTCTAACTTTTTTCCGAGAATGTTGGACATGAATGGATGAAGAGTCCGTTATCCGTACAACTCTCCCACTCATGTTCCTAGCCTCCCCAAAATCGAGGTCTCTCTCTCTCTCTCGCATCCTTCCAACTGAGCACGAAACGTACGGATTAAACGTGTACAAACTCTGCTGTCCTCGGTCGAATCGCTCCCGAAGAAAAAAAATAAAGCGCTACAAATAAACAGTGCGGCGATCTGTCGCCACTTTTTCTCGCAACCCCATTATCGGTGCCCAAGATCTCCGCTTATGCCGCCATAATATGGCCAGATATCCAGATACAAAGCTCGGAAAACAAGGTGAATTTGCTTCGTTCTGCACATGCACCGCAGCTTCCTATATGCTTCCTCTCATTTTCACTCGCGAAACTCTCCAGCATGCAAGCATGCCAACTTGCAGATGCCAATCTCACTCCCGTTTTTTTTATTTTTTTTTCAAACGCGGGCCAAAAACGGCATTTACTTTTATTACTGTTATTATTGTAGCCGGGAAAGCGTTATAACTGTCTAGTGCCCCGCCCCTTCGTTATGGCAGGGAAGAAGAGAAAGGCGACGATCAGTCCAGCCATCTGGCAGCGCTAGCGGGCAATTTCCAAAGGCATCTCGGAGATAACGCAGTCAGTACTGCGGGCAGGACGGCTAAATGCGGCGAGCCCTTTTTGGCGCGTGAAGGCGCGACATCGGCACTTCGCGTAGGCGCGACGGCGCCGCTAGATGGATGCCAGGAAAGGTGCCGGGAAGGACACGCTGTAATTAATCGTTCCTCGCCGATCATAAGGAATTTAGGGCTGTCGCAGCCACTCACGTGCATCGTTTAACAACCGAGGAAAACCTCTGGCGAAAAACACGCTCTCTTCAATTTTCCCTAACATTACAGCGAGTTTAAGCACAGAGGAGGCATACTTTAGTCGTATACAACTCGAGAAAGACACGTTTTTTTTCTTGCCTGTCAAAGGATATTATGATAAATCCAGGCGCTCACAAACAACGACACAGCGCTTGTCCCCGCGCTGTGTCCCCTCTGTGTCGTTGTTTGTGAGCGCCTGGATTTATCATAATGAACGTATACCAACTAGCTGAGTTTTCTGCCCTGCTGTCAAAGGACCCCTTTCCAGCCAATGGCGTCGGCCGATTTTCATTACCCTGCTAAAGAGACAATGCAGGGAGAGGTAGATGAAAGGGAATAGTCCCCTCGATCCATGGTCCGGGATAGTACCCTCTCTGCATTGTCGCGCCGCTCCCTGCATTGTCACGCTAGCAGGGTAACGAGAATCGGCCTCCGCCATTGGCTGGAAAGGGACTCCTTTGACGGGGGAAAAGCTGCTGCGTTCTTGAGTTGTATCCGACTAGCCAGCTGGCTGTTGAGTACGAGTTGCACTCAGTCAAAGTTGAAAATTAACGAAGGAAGTTGGATAAACAGCGCAGTTGTGCGCTTTGAGGTATTGCCACTGCAGGCTGGTAAACACCACCTATTCGCCGCCTGCTAGCTCAGAACCGTTTGTTCACTATCGTC
Source organism: Amblyomma americanum (assembly GCF_052857255.1). Lineage (NCBI taxonomy): Eukaryota > Metazoa > Arthropoda > Arachnida > Ixodida > Ixodidae > Amblyomma > Amblyomma americanum. Next base: position 183,856,580 of record NC_135499.1, on the reverse strand, counting down.
AACTGCTTGAGCAGTTAGTCGGTTGAGCAGGTTTATCAATTACATGTAGAACGCCGACACGAAATTGTTCTTGGTCGTGAGGAAAATGCATCGTATTCTGGCTACCGCGACGGCTCAGCAGCAGTTCCATCGCCGCCACGAACACGCAGATCTCGTAATGCCCCGTCCTCTCGCTGAACCGAGCGCAACAACCCAACGATAACATGTCAACCTATGGTTCTAAGACGTAAACTTCCACTTGCGTTTTTTTTTTGTCTTCAGGTCACCTCATTTAACTTGCGTTACTTATTTAACGACGAGTTCAAAGTACTGCCATTTGCACGTTAATTACTAGTACACAAACAGTTCATGTTGACAAAAACGCCGAGATAGACTCTTAAGTTACTTTTGACCACACTGGATTGCCACATTAAATCACCGAAAAAAGTACGTGATTAATTCGTAAAAGATAATAGTCGTCGAAAAAAAAGAGAAACTTGCCTTCTGAAATGAACACCGAAAAATGTTCGCCGAATTTTCCAAAATAAAAGCCGAGAATTCCAACCGTTATGAGGAATAGGCCAGTAATTTTTTTTATCGCTTAATAAGCAGCAGCAAAGTGTAGCTAATCTACTCGATAGGCCTACACTGAAAACTGCCTGTGTTTAAAGGATTACTTGAACAGATTATCAAAATAGCCCCCCGATCCGTGACTAAACTAGGCCTAACATTCCAGTCGAGCTTCTCCGCAGTGCAAGATGCTTCACGGTGATGATGATGTGCCATGCAAAGTAGCTTGCTTACGTCATGTTTTCTGCCGATTTGCCTTTAAATTAATTCAATCAGCGATTATATTTGCCGATGCCTGGAAATTTAATTTGCAATGCATCTTAGTTCTCTATCCGTAAAATTTCATCCGAATATTGGTATATGTCCAAATGAAGGCGAAGCAGTGGCGTTTTACTGATGATTTCCTAAACAGACCCATCCCCCAAAATTGATGCGGAAAGTGTCGTCACATCTAATGAAACTATCGCACGTCCGACGCCTTGATTCCTGCTTTTCTTGACTGGCGTAGATAACGCAACAACAGCTGCCGGTAGCAGTTTCTGATAACTGTCGATAAGCATTTGCTACTCAAGCAGATTGAACTTGATTCAGACGTTTTACTAATAGTGACAGAGTTTTTGAGACATGTCCCAGGAGGTTCACGTAATAGGGATTAAAAATACTCCATCAATTTTTTTTCAATTAAGCCCCACATTGTTCATTCCTACTTCATGAAATAAGCACACTAGCTTCCTGCGTCAAAGCGTACTACGAAAACGGCGGCTCAGGAGAAAATAGGCGAGAAAATTTTAATGAATTGTACAGCTTATAAGACAGAAAAAAAAATCACGTTAAAAGGACAGTTGTCGAAAGCCGCTACCAATGACAAGCATATCCCTTACCCTTGCCTTCGCGGCAGCACCAGGTGGGAACCTTTGTTTAAATGCACATTTTGCGGTCGGCTTGTGAAATTTAAGACGGCATTTGAGCTACCCCCCCCCCCCCCCATTTACCCTGCTGTTTCGCCCGGGCGCCATCTTTCGAGCTGCTTTACTTAAGTCAGAATGGACCAAATAGCACGGCAAAAAGCTCTATCTCAACTACTACAGTCTGCGTCTCTAAATTTTAAAGCCAATATTTTTATCCGTCATTCATTTTCCTTGTTTCATTTTTTTTTTCCACATCCTTCTGAGGCCTTTCCCTTTCTAACAGCCTACCTCAGGCAGAGCAGCGTGTCGGTGGTTTTTACACGACGGCGAAAACCTTGACACTTCATTAATCAGCTTTCTCTCCCTTGTCCCTCTCCCGCTTTGCGTTCAAAAAAAGAAACCAATTGCGGGGCGTGTGCGAACCTCATCTTCCAGGAATGCACTTGAACCACCTTATCAAAGCGCTTGGCAGCCAAAGTGAAAGACGCAGTTTCCACCCATGCACTGCAGAAGAACCAAGTGCGGGCCTGAGAAAAGATTGCCTGAGCATTACAAATGGAAATGGAATGCCGTTACGGGCACAACAGCTACGCGTTCGTTGCGGAGAGGGCAGTGGAAGCAACGGGACCGGTTCGGCACTGAATTCTCCCCGAGTTGCTGAGGCCGCCACGCCAGCCACGCGACAACTGCCGATTCCGCGCGTTTTCCTGGCGGTCTCACGCTGCGCGCTTTGGCGGAGCTGGTGGCGCCATCTAGAAACAGTGCAGCGGACTACTGTCCCGGAAGGTTGTTCTGTTTTCTTTAGTGGGAGAGGGATTTATCTCGGCGCGCGTTTTGCTTTCCGAATTTGGATTTCACCACAGGACGCGCTTTAAAGATGTTTGTTTTTTCTCTCTAGCAGGTTGCTAACGGTTTTACTTCGTGTGATATTATTTGGCTGTTGTGTCCACTAGCGGTCAGATTTTTTTTCCGCGTCTGTTCCGGTCAGCAGTAGCCACGCGCAGTACTTGTTTTTGGTGCACCTTTTAAAGCGGCAGGTATCTTAGGTGAGCCACCGAGTCATTGAGAAGTTGTTTCTCTTGCCCTAGCCTGAAGTTTTGTGTGCACAGCTTGAAGCGAAAATCTGCTTTGACGAGATTCACTTGATTTCACTTGAACAGCGACATATCGCGTCATGCCTTTCCCCATATACTCACTTGTTTGTGACAGTCGCTTTCTTCTCTTAAACACATAAGGAAAAGGAGGGGACTATCATTTCCTCCGCGGTAGTAGCACGTGCAGCAATAAGTCCTACTTTGAAATGACCCAGAAAATCGGGACAACGCAGTGCCGCCATATTACATGAAGCAATAATGAAACTGCGCACCGTTCTTTTACATGTTATTATATTAGTTGTAGTAAAATTAAATCGTGGATTAATGAACAGTGCTCCTCGTTTACCGTAAATGATTTGCAAAAGCGCTTCGCTAACGCACCAGCGTAATTCTTCTAACATTTCTGCCGCGTGCTTTTTTTACACAGTGACAGAGCGAGAAAGCACACTCAAGTGGGGGCAATGGCGATCTTAGGCTTACTGACCGAGTGTGTACTGAGACAACATGCGCACTGCGTTAGTCCAATTTGCACGCGTACAGAAAACGGTTTTTAAATTTTGTTTTAAGTTTTTGCTATGCAGGGTAATGAGAATATGACCACTTTGCTGACGCTAGTTTTCCCACCCCACGGTTATATCTAGGAACTAAGTCAATGATTAGTTAGCAAATTTGTCCAGAGATCTGAGTGGATTAAATGGCAAAGCTGTCATTTTCAGCCAGCCGGAACGGTATTGCTTACTTCCGAAGGTTCATTTTTATTCGTATAGAAAACATAAATTTTGTTTGTAAATGCGGTGCCCGAACGAAAAACATCTCTAAGCGAGCAGCTTCATAAACCCCCGTCAACAGCACCTTTACTTGAAGAAACGTAATCATCGTGGAAAATCGCAGAAGTTTCTGAAAAATTAGTCTCACTTTCTTCATTCAAGCTTTTGTCAGAATTTCCGTGGAGATGTTCACCTTCATTTCCGTTTTGTGCATAAACCGTTGTTTTAAGGCACCCAGCAGTTCCGCGTGCTTTTCACTCGCCATTTTTTTTTTCACACTCAAGGTTTGATGACGTTTGTAAACTTGAATGTCTTGTGATCAGTAATACTCGAGTTTTTAACTTCTCCGAGCTAAATGCATCTGACGACAACACACACACACACACACACACACACACACACACACACACACACACACACACACACACACACACACACACACACACACACACACACACACACACACACACACACACACACACACACACACACACACACACACACACACACACACACACACACACGCACGCACGCACGCACGCACGCACGCACGCACGCACGCACACACACACACACACACACACACACACACACACACACACACACACACACACACACACACACACACACACACACACACACACACACACACACACACACACACACACACACACACACACACACACACACACACACACACACACACACACACACACACACAAACAAACGCGCGCGCGCGCGCGCCTACATCAGTACTACCCTATCCTATAGGAAGGACAGTTGTACCTTCGTCACTAGCAAACAGAACGTAGCGATTCACACAAAGTTGAATAATAATGAAGCGAGCCTGTATACGCTCTCCCAGAACGATCACGAATGACTTCGTCGGCGCAAGGCGTCTGTAATTGCAAACGACGTACTCCAGGTCCTCTCGTACAGTGCATAGCGGGCACACGTCCAGACTGGAGAGTAAGCCATTGGCGCATGGCATGCGCATATACTTTTTGCTCCTCAAAGCACTCCTACTACTCTTTACCTTCCAGAGCTTCATGCACATCTCCCCAAGCTCAGATCACTAGTCGGTATCTTCCCCGCAACCTATGTGATAAACTCATTCTCTCCCCTACTCAGTACTCTGCAGCACAGGGCAAGTACAGCTCAGGCCAATGCTGGACGCAGAGGCGGCAAGATCTCGTTCATAGTCGCGGTTTAGCGAGTCTGACGTAATGGTGTTGTTACTAGTCGTTTCATCACAATCATCTGTGCGGCGAGCGTTCACAGATCGGAGAAATGTAATAACAGTCATTATGAAAACACGACTGCGAGCGTTCTTTCTAGTGCTCTCCTTATGCTGTCAATGCACCAAGAGGATTCTGGAATCCTTGAAGTTGTGAAGTTGCCGAGTGCAAATATTCTAATTTATACCACGCTATCTGGTAACAGATCACCCCCCCCCCCCCCCCCGACTCCGCCCCATTCTTTTTTTTTTCCTTTTCAAAAGAATAGGACTTCTTATTCAAATATAGTTGAATGTGAGTATTTATACCACTTTTCCCCTTAGTTCAAGCAGAACACGCTTCACGAAGTCGGTAAATTTAGTCTCAGAAAGCCCAGAAAACCGCGCATCTTATACGATGTGGATCCCATGACGCAAGTAATAGGATTAAGAGGGAAAATCCATTTCGCAAAAAATATACAAAAACGAGGAAGCGCCGAGAGATGAACAGTTGCTCCGCTGCGGTGCGACCTGCATGAGGAGCTCCGCAGAATACGTCATTGAGGCGGCCTAGCATATCGGGTAACGGTTAACGTAACTGCCTGCAACTGGACAAGCGAGTTGCGGTGGTATAATGGTGGCTCGTTTCCTCTAACCTCTTTCAGTACGAGGAAAAAAAAGGAGAAGATAAAATGGCACCGAGAGCCATATATATATGATACCTAAAGAAATAGATAAAAAAAACACGACTAAAATAGAAAGAAGCAACTACACATCGCGACGAGCCGCTCGGCGTCGGACCACAGCAGGGAAATCTTATACAACTCGCGTGTGGACGAGTCCGGCGCCGAGGAAGCAGCGGAGACGAGAGCAGAGAGAGAGAGAAAGAGAAAAAAGAACAGAGTTGGAAGAGGCACAAGAAAAGGATCGGAGCAAGCAAAAAAGCATAAATAATAGCGCCGTAGCGGGGCTCTTTTAAAGGACCTTGTCGAGGTCACGCGCCAGACGAGACCAGAAAGCCGCCCGATTCTGGGGACCGGTTTGGCGCTCGCGCTGCCGCCGGCGTCCGCCGCGTTCGCCGTTTCAGCTTCTTTTCTTTATCCGCGGGCGAGGAAGCCGCTGACGATTTCTTCGTCTGGAATGCAGTCTGCTTATGCGCAATCGAAAACGTCCGGAGGACACGGGGGTCGCTTCGGTTGTGTTTCGTCCAACGTGCTGCTGGCAAACTCCGCAGACGATGCTCAAGGTTCGTCGGTGAACGCAGGTGGATTGTCGGACTTAGTTTTGCGGATTTTTGGAGTCGGGTTAGCACTGTTTAAGCGTTCACCTAGTAGCGTGTCGTCTCGCTGGTTCAGGTATAGATTTCGTTCTTCGACTTCGTTTGCTTCGTAACCGCAGCGGTGGCCTAGTGGTTGAGCATCCGCCTCGCATGCGGGAGGTGCGGGGTTCGATCCCAAGTGCCTCCGGGTGCCCACCGGTGATACAATGGGTACGAGCTTTCCGCTGGTCTCTTGCTCGGCTTATTTAGGGTGAAATGCTTGGAAAATGGGTCTTTGACCGCACCTTGAGTAGTCGAAAATGCCTTGTGCTGTGGCGCTCTTTGGCCATATATGCCCTTGCGCCATAAAAATCCATCATCATCATCATCATCGTTTGGTTCGTGGAACTTAACTGCACATTTTCGCCGCTCTGAAAGACCTCCTGGTGAGCACGAATTTCGAAGGAGAGACGATTTCCGACATGTGTCATCGCTGGTAGACGCGTAGGAAGGGAAATAGATGAAGAAATGAAAATTTAAATCCTGCAAAAAGCACTATTTGTCATCTCCTAGTAGCGCGCTTCCCTCAACTCAATGTTTGCAGTGAAGACCACCTCCAAGTAGAAAAAAAAATGACTATTTGTTCAAGAATGTGCAGGCCGAAGAATAAACTTTATTGTCTTTCGAGTGCGCTTGACGGTGGAAACTCGGAACTCTCAATTTGTGCGTAAAGAATGTCGGAGCAGACGTTAATGCCAAAGAATAAGAGATTTGAAACTCGAAGCGCGTGAAGAATATTCAGGCCAGGTCTACGCAAACAAAAAAGGGCCATCGGTTTATGTTAGTGGGTGATCTCATATGGGAACGCTGCGGGCTCGCTACTGCCGCACTTACAAATTGATATAACGGAGCGATGAAGACTGAGGAGGCTGCTACAAGGGCACGGAGCTTTTGTTTTGGAATTAAGATGAATTTCGAACGTTGATTGGATGCTGAATGAGTGAGAGGTACAAGTATGTTGTAACTGCGTCAAGACGCAAGATCCGGCTATATCTGCCCTAAAAACCACTAACCCAATTTTTTCTTCATTTTCAAATATTTTTGCCACGTTTCTTCAGATACACAAGAAGCGTGCAGAAGGAAAAAAAAATGAAAGAAAACAGAACGAAGAAAATATGTATATTAGCCGATCTTCGTCATAACGAAACGGTTTATAACGAAATACTGAATATAACGAAGGAATGACGATTCCCCTTGGAAGATCGCTCAACACGGGCTAAAACGAAGTTACGGCTATAACGAGGTATTCGCCGGTACCATTCAACTTTGTTATAACGAGGTTCAACTGTAGCTTGAATTCTCAATGCCAAAGTGCAAGGAAGACGCCCAGGTTAGGGAAAAAAAGAGAAGGAAAATGAAACAAACTAAAAAAAAACAGAACGTTTGAACGCTTTCTCAAATCAACCCAGCGTCCATCGACGCCCAGCTATTATGATCGTTTTTTCTTACTGCTCTTTTACTACCTGCAAATCCGCAAGCCCAGTGGCCAAGAAGAGAATTCGAGATGGACCTGCCCGCTCCCAAAAAAGAACACAAGTAACATCGGTGTGAACGGCGACGCTCCTTCGGAAAGTGCGCATTCGCGCAGCACGATCACAAGGAGCACGCGTGAGCGCGACCGTCCGAATGTGCACGTGCGCGATAGCACGCGAGAGAAAGGTAGGTACGAACGTGCAATACAAGCCAACTGTTCCCCAGGAGCAAACGCATGCGCTCAACGCTGTCTGAAGTCATCAGCCCAAACACAACACAAGGCCGCCAGTCCCGTATAAAAGAAAACACCAGTTCGAGACAGACCAGCGATGGAGCTAAGGGTGCGGCGATGGGAAGAAAGAGCCCAAGCGACACAGTGATTTAGGAACAAGAATCGCGATATAACGCCGCATGCGGAAGAAAAAATAATAAGCGAAGAAAACTCATGGATGCGCAACCGTAAATGCGTCGGGGTGAGTACGGGTTTTTCGTAGCTTTTTTCGGCAACACAACGCGCGACGCCAGGCGGGGAAAGAAGAGCGCCAGATTCTTCCCAGATGCGGACGAGAAAAAAAGCGAATCAAAGATCTGCAGGTGCACGGGGTACAAAGCGAGCGACTGTGTTCTTTTTCCACTTTCTCTTATCAACGTATCTCTGTAATGAAAAGGGAGTCACAGGGCTCACACGGCGAAATCTCCAGGACATGAAGGAGCACAAAAGTGAAAAAAAAGGCGCCGGCTCAAGATAGGCCTCTGCTTCCACGGCATACACACTTTATGCTCAGGGCGCCACTGGAATCGCTAAAGATGTGTTCCAGGATCTACGCGAAGGAACAGAAAAGAGACGGGGCAGCTTCTCTACTCAGTTCTTTTTCGGGGACGATAGCCCTTCTGGGAGCAACGGCCTCTTCATGTCTGCGTGCCGCCATGATCGGTACGGGACACTGGGATGACCAGAAGCAGTGGAGGCTGTATATAAGTGGCCTGGGCGGCTGATATTATTTCTGCGACGATTGAACCGTGGACTACCAACACAATTCATGAACGAAAAGGCCTTTAGGAGCCATGCTGCAAATGAATCCACCAAGTTTAACAGGGGCCATAATTCGAAACAATGCGTGCTTTGTGCGTCGGAAGCAAATGCGGATTTCAAGCCCATGCATCGCCATATGATTAAACAAACACTAGGTTCTAATCTCTATCTAATCAATACCTATGCATAGAGAAGGATAACGTGTCTAAGAAATATTACTATGGAGAATACTACGGACTATACGTGCCACACACACAAAAAAAGAAAACACAGATGGCCAGCTGGGAATAAAAGACAGAGGCACGTTTCAAGGACGCGGCAAGTGTCGACTGTCGACAGAATCATTTCTAAAGACAAAGGAGGCTGATATCATGATGAAATTTTTGGGCAGAATACAATGAGAAATACGACAATGACTACATTTGTAGTTAATCTCTAAAGCGTCAATGCGAAGCGCCGCCGAAAAATGCAGATCAAGCTGCTGAATGTTAGTTATTTCGGTTTTAAAACCGTGTCTAATAATGTGTCACCATTTATGCAATGAAAAAGAAATGTAGCGGCCGAAATACAGGAAAAAACGAAGAGGACGGCACTCGGAAGCTATTTCTACTACCGTTATCTATGCGGTGTTCAAGTGCGGACGTACGCGCATGGTCATTTTAATTCCCGATTCCGCTTTGTCTTTTGTCTCCAACAGTAGATACGTAGCGTACATAAACTATTTTTCGCATACGTAATGCACGATCAGAGTAATAAAGCATGTCCCCGTCCGTCCGTCCGTCCGTCCGTCTGTCCGTCCGTCCTCCAAACGAACTCACATGACGAATTGTACTGAATGACGCGTAGCCAGAGAGGATATTTTTTTTTTTTTGGCATTAACAAATGATGGATTGTCGTGAGTATAGTCGCTCTGGTCAATTATATACACCTACTGGAGAAAAAAAAATAGTGCCGTTGACCATCTAATGAGTATCACGTCAGCGGAAACAGAAAGAAATTGCCAGAATAAATGCACCTGTCTGTTACACGGCCAATATTTTGGCAATAAACTGCAATTTTTTATTCGAGTAGAGTTGAGCCTCAATGATGCTATTGAACAACCCTCCCTTCTTCCGGTCAACTCCTGTCTTTATGTCTAGACCTCTCTTTCTTGGTTGACTTCGTTTTTATTTTTCTGTCCAACCGAAACCTGATGCCGAACAGTCCTGGAATGTCGTCGTGGTTCAAGATGCCGGTCTGTGTCTTCTCTCTTTTCTTGTTTTCGTGTCTCACCATCGTCGACGATCTCATCAGCATTCATCCCTCACCGCTCATGCAGCGGGCCCTTGCGTCTGCGGCCACCTCAGCCGGCCGGCTGGCTTAGTCTCCCTTTGTCTGTGTTTCTTCGGTTTCTGCGGTCGCATTACATTTGCTCCCCTGCATATTGGAGGCACGCATGAAGCTGGCGCAATGCAACGCGGAAACTTCGATTGAAACGGGGGCAGGAAAATGGAGGGAAGAATAAAGAACAGAATGCACGGCGCAGCAAACGCAAGCGTAAGCGTCGTGGACCAACGTCGCTTGTCATGCAATCCAGAAGGCATGCGCATAGTGGAATGGGGAAAGTGGGCAGAGACCATATTTCGTTTCCGCGACCTCGAATTTTCGACATCTGGCCAGTGCTGCCATCTGGTGCAGCTGAGGGGAGGCCTAAATGCGGACACTTGAAAGCCTATGTAGGCGATTTTTACGGACCCGCCGCGGTGGCTCAGTGGTTAGGGCGCTCGACTACTGATCCGGAGTACCCGGGTTCAAACCCGACCGCGGCGGCTGCGTTTTTATGGAGGCAAAACGCCAAGGCGCCCCTGTGCTGTGCGATGTCAGAGCACGTTAAAGATCCCCAGGTGGTCGAAATTATTCCGGAGCCCTCCACTACGGCACCTCTTTCTTCCTTTCTTCTTTCACTCCCTCCTTTATCCCTTCCCTTATGGCGCGGTTCAGGTGTCCAACGATATATGAGACAGATATTGCGCCATTTCCTTTCCCCAAAAGCCAATTATTATTATTATTATTATTATTATTATTATTATTATTATTATTATTATTATTATTATTATTATTATTATTATTATTATTATTATTTTTACGGCCTACAGGGGGCGCCTCGATTGATCCAGTAAGGCGGCATTACGGAGGACTGCTCCTGGCACTTGGAGCAGTCCTCCTTAATGACACTCGATTTAATATTTTACTATAAATTCGCGCTTGTTCGTCGACGCTGGCAACCACGAGGAAAAAAAAAAATCAGGGGTGTAAAAGAAATAAATGAGAGAAAGCAAAAAAAAAAAACACCGCTGTGTGGCGTTTGAAAACAGGCCGGCGTGAAAGCTGAGCAGTAGGGGTTCGACGCACGCTTTGGAGAGAACTTAAAATTTACGACTTCGGCGATGAATACTGCTGCGCAGCGGGTGACTGACAAAATCAGAGGGTCAGATAAGCAAGTCTCAGCGAGTGTCAGTTGGCCGTGCTGCCTCGCAGAAAAGAAGCTAGGAAAGGTTGCAAGTCAATGTCGTTAGGGTTTGAACTTAAAAACCTGCTACAATGAGGTTTCCTCTTACCGCGCACTGTCCTCTTGGAGCAATAACCCCGACTTGTGATTTCAGTTTGTTCACAACCGGGCAGACCTCCCCTGTATTCATTAAAGCCTCTCCTCCTCCTCCTCAGTTTGTTCGTAAGCAGTGGATGGAAGGCATGCAATGAATGTAAGGCCGCTACGATACAATTCTTTTCGTCCGATTCCATTCTATTTTTGTGATCCGTCCGTCTGTGTGACAGATTCCAGCGACGGCGAAGTTATAGGGAATTGCAGCGCAAAAAGAATGAAATGGAATTGGAATTACCCGTGGATAAGAAGGCACCATATCAACACACACGCGCACCCTAATAAGGCGCGCAATTACAGAGATAGCCAAGCACAAAACTCTTGACGATCGAATTGTGTTCAGGGATGTTTCTTAACAGACAACACCGATTATTTACATGGGTCCTTATAGTCTAGGCAGATGAACATTCTAGAAATATAGGCCGGGTGTATGAGCGCTGTTATGGCCCTGCGACCGTTTCATTACAACGTGGGGCATCCTGTTGCCATATGCACTCTCTCTCTCTATTGATAGCACCAGAAAACTCACTGGTGCTGAGGGGCTCTGCTAATTCGTTAGCTTGCAGACATCCATGTACAGCGCTCGTAATGTATATTGTTACAACCAAATTTTGACAATAAAGTTGGAATACTTCGGTGAATTACCCGTGAAACCGAGCAAACTTCGCTGTTCGTGCATGCCGATTCTTTTTGGGCTATATTTCGCGGCTTCGCCGCCGCACGGCGCCGATTTTGCGAAAATCGCCAATTGATGAACCGCACTAAAACGCCCAGATTTCGGAAGGCTTAGGAGCAGACGCTTTAGTTTCTGGAAGCCATGCTTTGAGCAGCACCTGTATATCATTCACTGACTCCAGTAGGTTGTAAGGGTGATTTCACGGAGGAGCGCTGCTTAGCATGATTTTTATTAGGTGTTCTACTTTCAGTCTCAGTTCAGTCCTCACCGAACGATGATCTTATATCGAAATAACTAAAGCTGCCTTTACTTCCGAAGCTTCACAATTAACTTCAAGATAATCCTCGAAGACATAAGCTGCGGATGGTGAAATGAACATGAACATGCACGTGCATTATTAGTGGAAACTTCTGACTGCTGCTCTCGGCTGGGTTAACCATAGAAAACTTTCCCGCAGCTAAATATAAAGTGAAATGCCATTCGACTTGAGACTCTTGCTGTCTTCAGTGTGGCAGCAACAACTCGGCGGACTAGGCAACACAGTGGTCAAGCTCTCTCGCCCCGACATACGCAAAGTGGCTGCGCTCATCTTCCGGAACTGAGACGGTTCCCGGACGAGGAAGTAATCTCTACGCACTTGCCCGCGAGGAAACAACACCAACACGGATGTGCAGATGAGCCACACACCTGACGGCACGCGAGCGCATTTATTCCGGTCGCTGCAAACCGCCTTCTCTCTCTCTCGGCATGCAGCGCGTATGCGCATGCGCTTACACGTGCAGGGCCGCACTTGCGAAAGCGACCTCCAAAATTCGCGCATCCCAAAAACGAAACAAAAGCTCCCCAACCGGACGCCCGCGGCGAGGAATTTCTCCGCGGGCGACGTCGCCGACGAATGTGGGCCACGCCGTGTATAACGTCCGGCCTTTCCGGGCGCGCGGCCAGCCAGTTATCCTCACGGGCAATGCATGCATCTATCTGCTGGCGCCGCCGCGGTTTTTCCGGGCTGCGGTGCTGCTCGACCCTCTCCCCGCTGGCTTCGCTCGAGGACTGCCTTAGTTAGCAGGGTGCCCCAAGGCCGCGCTGATCGAATGCCTGTGCGAGTCGCGACGGTAGACTACCCCGGCGTCGCGTGCCTTTGCGATGACGTCGCGCCGCTAAGCTACAGATCAGGGTTTGTCAACACAGAAAACCCAGCAGCATGTGCCGTTCGCGGCTTCCCACGCCCGACCTGTAATGCACGATAATCGCTGCTCGCAAGTGGCCTTCGGGAAATGCAGTTGCAGTGCCGAGTAATGGAAGTAGCGATGGAGGTGCGACCAAGGATTTAAACGGCTGTCCAGTGAAAATTGGGCGTGGCTGTGTTTATTTATACTATTGGAAGCGAACCAAATGGAGTAACTTATGCCAGGGTAGCCGTAACGTAACTTCTAATGCGAACGAATTTGTTTTTTGTTTTGTTTATTTCCATTTTAGCAGTGCGTTACCTGCTCCTCTCGCTCAGGTTTACATTTTTTCTCCCTTACCCATCAGGCTTATCAGGTAGGGATACTCAGTGATATCGGGAGAGCAGAACCTGCACATGGTAAGTTTCCTATGCACAAAGCGTGTGTGCAAGTTAATCATCGTAATTTATACGTAGCCTAATAACGCATTTATTAATATAATCGATTAGGAATCTGGCGGCGTGAAGGTAGGTGTATTTACAGAAGACGTAGTGAAGTATCTGAAGAATCTACTAAGCAATCCTTGAAATTTCGTAGCGTGCGCTGCCTAATCCGCTGTTTTGTATCTATGTGCTCTGCACCACAGGCTGTGCTCGTCCACTTTCCTGCCGCATTATCGCGGACAAATGATTAAAAATAACGCTTCCTTAAGCGGGGTTCTAAATGGGGGTGGGGGGTGGGGGGTAACAGCCTAAAGAAAAAAGTTCCTTTATCTCAAGATTTATTTTCCTAGAATGCATCCTTCATTCAATTATGAAATTTCTGTAGCTTTCAGGCTGTAGCAAATCTAGCTCCGCCAATACGTCTACCGCGAGTGCATTCGCTAGACCGTCATTAAATTTCTGATCCGTAATGCCTGCAATGGCGGACAACAGAAAATAGGTAAATAATGTTAAATATTTAGCCACTTATCTAATTTCTCATAATCAACGTTTTAACCAAAACAGTTAGGCTACTAGTTGCAACTTGAGATTTATAGCCGGTCATCAGTAATAGCCATATCAGTTTTTAGAATTTCGGCGCTGTGGCTCGAGAAAATTTGGTTTGGTTTCCGGGTTTTTAAAGTCCCAAAGCGACTCAGGATATGAGGGACGCCGTAGTGAAGGGCTCCGGAAATTACGACCACCTGGGGTTCTTTAACGTGCACTGACAACGCACAGTACACGGGCTTCTAGAATTTCGCCTCTGTCGAAATTCGACCGCCGCAGCCGGGATCGAACCCGCGTCTTTCGGGTCAGCAGCCGAGCGCCATAACCACTGATCCACCGCGGCGGCGCCGACAAAATTCGACCATTTGAGCATGCAGGCAAAATAACCCCTTCAGTGCACGTAACTAGTCGAAATCTACAAAATTTGACCATTTCGACTAGTTACTTGGACTGGAGGGGTTTTTTTGCCTGCATGCTTGCGAAAGCGCATGTATTTTGGCACAATGTTAGCAAAACTTGTTGGGCCACAGCGCCAAGGGTTATCGTGTTTTCGAAATTCTAAATACTGATATGGCTGTTGCTAGCGACATGTAGGCTACAAATCCCCAATTGCAACCAGTCGCCTAACGACAGTTAAAAGGTTCAGTATCAGAAATTAGTGAAGCGGCTAACTTGTTAAATTTATTCGCCTGTTTTTTAACGTCCGCAAAAGCAAGTACCTTGTGCTGCAAAAGCCGCCTTCATACCTCAAAATGCCTATTTATAAAATTTCTGGTTCACCTTCCCTGAAACACCTGGTATATATGGCCTGTAATTACAAAATACCGACTTCAAATTCCGAGGATGGCATCCGTTCGTAATAAATGCCACCTTTATATGCGTCAAACCAGAGGGGCGTGTGAAAGTTCGCCATTGCGTTTCGCATCGCTGACTGTGCCGCTTTATGTTGAGGAAGAGTCGGTGAATAGAATGGCCGGACGCTGGCGATGCGCTGGCCTTACCAGCAGGAAAGGGGGGGGGGGGGAGGCTGTTGCGAGAAGGTATGCTGCCGCATACCTTTTTTGCTTCTACGCACTTATGCTATGCGTCACGGGTCACTACTCGCCATTTCGCGCAGCCATTTCGAGCAGTTAAGTATAATCTTTATACTTCGCTTCATACCGCGCATGCGTCGATGGTCGAGCACGAATCACCCTAAAATGGAGTGAGCCGTCCTCCAGCCCACTCCCTGATATGATAGGGTATATGCTTCCCATGTCCCGGCCGGCGTAGATTTCCATTACTAAGCAAACGGAATACTTACGATTGGCAACGGAAACAGATTCCTTCCTCAAAACATGCGAACTTTTTGCGGTCACGAAGATTCTAACCGAGGTTCAAATCTCCTCTGTTTGCTAACCTTAAGACCTCCGGTGCCGCGTTTAAAGGTCTTCTTCCATTGCCAACTATTTTAAGGTACTATGCTTTGAGGTGGGAATTTTCACTCATGCTTGGTATTCGATATAACCCGAGATGTGAGCATATAATTAGTGCTCCATCGTTCAAAGCACAAATTATCAGTCTACTTGCCTTAAATTAAACACCCGATGCTCGATTCCAGCACACTGCCATTTTCCATAAGTTGGTGTCAAACAAGACATTCCTCTCGAAGGACAGAACAACATTTCTATTTAGCTAGGGTCCCTAGTCAAGCGCTTTGAAAGTGGACAAAGGAAAAAATCGAATAAATGCGCAATTCGTCATTGGGATGCACTTAAAGAGCAATGAGGGTATGTTGCAGGGGTTCACTTAAAGTCCCGTGAACAAACTTGATGAGGGGCAAGCTTCTTCTTTCGTGCTGTGAACGTGCTGTAATACGCTGCGAGGCTTAACAATGAAAACATACGGGATCAGAAAGTTGCTTTTCTTCTTGCGCTACATTGTTTCACGCTAAATAGAGCATAGGAAAGACGTCGAGTGCCGGTTTATGGCAGCATTTAGTACTAACACTGGTGCCAGCGGATTACTGTAATGAATGCCCTTGCCTAATTGTCGCTACGCCTCTACGGAGTGTTAAAAAGAAGACAGCGACAGAGCACTGCTGTGTAACCTTCTTACTCGGAAACCTCGTTACCCCCAAGGCAATGCAATCGCATTTGTTTAATATTTTGCATCGCCTCTGCATTTATCATAAGCCTAGTGCCGTAAATGAATGCATTTACAGCTTCAGCTGCAAACCCACGTAAGTGCTAGTTATATATAACTTGCGCGTCCACATAAAAGCGTCAACGTCCCGCTGATCTACTATGTATACCAGCGCACAACACTCACGCCTGAAACGACCAACCTAACCTAAACATAGCTCCGGGAGTCCATTATGTAGCCAGCCGGCTTCTCGACACGTCGTGAGAAAATTAGCCCGTGGGAAGCGAACAGCGAGGAGCGCGCCGAGACAGCAGCCATAGAAAACACCGCGCGCGCATCCCCCGGCTGGAAAGCACTGGGCGAGGTAGGAACAAAAGAGGCGTAGCGGCGCAATTCAATTTTCTTCTCAGCGTACACACACATACTACACATAAATGCATACACGCGTGCACATACAGCGCCGCGGGGGCAAACACGACCTGTCTCGACGCGCGACACGGACAAACGAGGCATTCGCACGCTCACGCAGCCTGACACCCATTACAGAGCGCACACACCGCGGCCCCTCCGCGACCAGCGGGAGACGCGAATGTGCCCGGGCCGCGACCCTCGACGATTGCCTCGATTTCACGGAGCCGTAAGTCACCGTGCGCCCACGCCAGCGCGCCAAACACTCGCCGTCCCTGGCGGCGCGTTCCAAAGACCAAGCCGTGCCCACTTAACGGTCGATCGAACTCGATGAGCTCGAGCGAGAGAGATTCGCGCCGACCAGCAGCGCATCCTGCGCCCTCTCTCGGCCGATCGCGCCGGTGCGCGCAGTCGACTGTGGCGCGTCGGCATTCCGCGGGGCAGAGTGCGGAACCGATGGCGTACGAGGTCTCCGGAAGCGCAGACCCTTTCGGGACGTCGTCGCGTCGCGGAAGGGCTGCTGCTGTTGACCTTTCGAACGTGTCCGCCATGATCTTTCCCACGCGAGCGCGCTCGGACCAACAACGCGTGCGCTGCGCTGAACAGTGCCGCCGTTTGTTTCTCTCTTTGGTCGCGACGCGCTCCGGCGCAGATGAGTGACCCGCGAAGGAGGAAGTGGGTCCTTCGGGAGCCTTTAAACGTCCGCCGCGCTGATTGTTCCGACAGGCCGATTTCGCTAACCCTTACCCTAGAATGCGATAGCTCGAGGAAAGGCTTTGTCGGAACTTACAGCGGAGTGTACGTGGACAGGCTCAAATTTTGTTTTCGGATAACACCGCTGCCAAGAAATGAGACTCGCTGTGAACTACGTCAAACGGCTCGCTTTAAGAATATGAGAAGGGGAGTGAGGCTTAGAGGTCGCCTACCACTCAAAGCTTGAACTGCTGTTGACTGCGCTAAGTTGAACCTCGTTATAATGGAGTGGAAGGGGCCCGGCGATTACTTCGTTATATAGCCCGTGTTGACCGAGCTTCCAAGAGGAATCGGCATTCCTTCGTTATAACGATTATTTCGTTATAACGAGGTTCTGTATATAGATAAACTCAGAAGATATGTGCAAAATCGCTGCGAGCACGAACGCAAGACAAGAGCCGTAGTGGCCGCTTCCCGCATAACCTATATCTTCACAGTGGCCTTAGAGGCACTTCCACTGCTCAAGCCATGCCAGCCTAGAAGGGGAGGTATTCATGGAACATTTTATTGTTCGCATTATGATCGATGCACTCAAAGAGAAAGTAAAACATGCTAAGCTGGGCGTATGCTGACAAAGGCATATTCAAATAGAGGCACGCGCCTTAAAAGGCAAAGCGTCTTGAAAGGCAAAAACCCATATAGCCCAAGCTTTGCTCCTATGCCTTTAGACTCCAAGGATGGGATGACTTAACACTTGAACGACGTATTCTACGTGGCGAATTATAACAAGCTTAAATTGGTAGGTGCATATTCGTACGCATGTCCTAATCATCTCTTCAACCGAGCAAAGCGACCCTTACATTTAGAAGATGGAACACAGGACTGTATGCAGTGATGGTCACCAACACATCTGTTATGGACAAGATACATCCGCTGTATCTGCCACATGACTTGTCATGTGATCATGCCTTAACCGCGGCTTTGTTAAGTAAAGATGCTGCCTTAACGGTGAGGCAACCAGAAAAACCTGGGAAAAGCTAATGACAACTGATGATAGCATAGCGCCTCTTTTAAACCTCGAGTCCTAAGGTAACCTGTTGATGCACAGCTATATTTGTCCTGAACGAGAAAATTCCCACATTCTCGGTACAACGCTGTTGCTAGGCTAGTTTGAGATCCGTAAGAAAACTAGACAAGTCTAGCTCCCACGAATATAAACAAATATACGTGGCAGGTCAAGAGATATCTCGCTTTGAGTTGTTTTTATTGCGTCGTGCACTCCATGCAAGCGCCATGCCAGATCATTTGCCTTTCATGACGCTGGTCGCGCCAAACCCGTGCGCCCTGGAAAGAGAAAAAGCTGTGCCTTTTCCACACTTCTTTTTTATTCCACCCATTCCGGCTGCAAGCTGTTAAGCTGCAGGTATTCCCAGAAGTCACCGGTTCGGTACACCAGGACGATGTCTGCGGGTTATCATCTCTCGCCATTAGGGCAGGCGGAGCTTTTCCTCCCTTATTTCTTTTCTTCTTTTTATTTTCCTGCCTCCCAACAAGACGAGGCAAGGCAAACGTGACGGGTTTACGAGGTTTTTGCTTGCAGTTAGTGCGGGGCCTCCATCTCCTTTGCCTATCACACATTCCTTTTTCTTTTTCCTTTCCTTCCTTCTTTCTTTCTTCCTTTCTTTCTTTCTGTCTTTCTTCCTTTTGTTTTTTTCTTTCTCTCATTTTTCTAGACATGAAGGAGGAATTGAATGCTTAATGGAGCGGAAACTCTCCAAGCGCATGTAGAGAAAGAGAGAGACAGAGAAAGAGAGAAAGCCTCTCTTTTCTGGTGATCTGCAGAGTCTCCGACTGCGTGGAATGCGCAGCGCACGTATATCAGCGCGCGCGCGTAACATGCGTCGCTCACGTATGAAGCAGTGGAGGGAGAAAAGAGAAATAACGAAAAAAAAAATAACATAATGAGGAGAAGAAATAAAGAGAAGCTTCGGAGCTCCGTGACGCGCAAAACAGGCAAAGCAGGCAGAACTCGCATAGCCCCCCCCCCCCCCCCCCCTCCCCCGTTTCAACCTCGCACTCTCTCGCATCTCGTTCTTGTTTTTAACGAGGTCGTCCTCGTGGCTTTTCAACGACCAGGGAGGCTTCTTCACTCGCGGGGCAAAGCGCCTCTGCGGGCCACCGTGGCTCTTTCGTGACTTGGAAGTCGTCAGGGAAAAGACGGGGGGGGGGGGGGGGGGGGGGGGGTGAAACGTCGCAGATGCCACCGCAGAACACGCACGAAAAGTAAGAGAATAAAGAAAGAAAGGGAAAAAAGTTGAAAAATGTGCTTAGCAGCCGCGAGCTTACGCAGGCAACTGCTCTTTCGAAGTCGTCTCCTTGCCGCCGCGCTCACTTCTTTTTTTTTTTTTTCTTACTGGCTGAGTCAGGTCCGGAGAAGTTCGGGTACCACAGAGAAGTTCCGCGATGTAGTCGGCGTAGCTCGTAGCCGGACGATGAAGATTCACAGCTACGCAGATACGCACGGTGCTTCCCAAGCCGGCGCACGGTGACCGCAGAATAAGCGCGCTTGCACTGGACTGTTTCGAAGAGAGCTTGCACTGGTCTCGCTGCGTCCAGACTCGTTTCCGGCGCCGCTGCCGAGTATTTGCACACGGCACAGCGCGGACTGTGACTCTTCCATCTATGAGGGGGATCACGGCTGTTCTTGAGTCGCGTGATACGCAGCGGTTATCAGAGACAAAAGGAGGTAGAAATAAAGCAAGGTTTCCGTTTTTCTCTCCACCCTTATGTTGGTCTTGTTCTTGCCTGGCTTCAGCAATGCTTTGCGCGGCGTTGATAAGGGAATGATGCAATTTCGCCGACGATTTGGTCCCGAGAAAAGGCGCCTCATGGAATCTCAAGGGCGCCACGTGATCTGCGATATGGGGTTCGTTACGTCATGCGCGACGTGCTCCGAATAGAGATTTCAAGAGGGGCTCTGTTACGCATGCGAAACAGGTGAAAATACCTTCAGTCCAGAAAGCAATTGAAAACTACTGACTACAGGATTTGCTTATTAATATAGAGCTTGCCATAGCGCTACCCCGTTTGCACTGCGAAGTCTCCTAAGCGAGCGCGGAAATTTTATACTGAGACTTAATTGCGCCCCGCCGCGGTGGCTCAGTGGTTAGGGCGCTCGACTACTGATCCGGAGTTCCCGGGTTCGAACCCGACCGCGGCGGCTGCGTTTTTATGGAGGAAAAACGCTAAGGCGCCCGTGTGCTGTGCGATGTCAGTGCACGTTAAAGATCCCCAGGTGGTCGAAATTATTCCGGAGCCCTCCACTACGGCACCTCTCTCTTCCTTTCTTCTTTCACTCCCTCCTTAACCCTTCCCTTACGGCGCGGTTCAGGTGTCCAACGATATATGAGACAGATACTGCTCCATTTCCTTTCCCCCCAAAACCAATTTAAAAAAAAATTGCATTTGGCTAGTGTTTCTGTAAGTGCAATGACTGTGTGTTTGTTCTTCTGAATATGTCAGTAATAGAATTACAACTGTCTCCCTTATCTAAGGCTAAACACACCTCACGGTTTCTTTCTGTATTATCGTTAAAAGGTGGACGACAGTAACGTATTTATAAGGCTGCAGAGAAGGCTGTCCTTGTAAAACAATGGCGGAGGAGGAGGCTGGACATTTCGCTGTCAAGAAGTAGGCAAACCTATTAAGTGGTTACACGTGCTTAAAAGCGACTGGAAATCGGTCCTGTCTTTGAGAAGCAAGGGTAAATGACGTAGCGTAAGCTTGCGCACGATTTTCCTGACGCTCTTAAAATCAGGACTGGTGGAGCGCAAATGGGAAGAAAAAACTTTCATAAGCAAATGACCGGTTTTGTAATTGATCAATATAGTAATTATTTGTGCCGAATCTGTGCTGCAGGCAAAGAAGCGTGCAGAGGCGAATACCTCTGGACTGATTGAGACCGCTCCGCTCACCTTTTCTTTAAGTACCCCGCAATCTCAAACACACGAGCGTTGTTGCAATTCGTCTCGATTTAAAAGTGCATCTGCCGAGGCCGGCTTCAAACCCGTCGTTTTACGAGCGTGATGAATCTGCGTGCGCTGTCTAAGCTCCGGAGGTGGAACACATGCGATATATTCTCTTGGGTCATTTACTTCGCTTATGATGTTTACTCAGTAAAGGTGACAAGCGATAAACATTGCCTAAATGTGTGTGCTTTGTACGTTTAACAGCTTAAATCTCTCGCTTCGTTTAATTCACCAGTATTACGGATAACTATTCGAGTACTGCTCGTTAATTACTTTGCTGTGCGCCCGCCATGTATACAATTCATATAATTTCCCGCACCCTAGCAGCGGTAAAGAGAATCTATCGACAGTGTCCCCGATCCTGCAAAACATTCAAATAATTACGGAGTCCTAAACAGTCAATCCGAATTGAAAGGAGCACCTCAAAGAATATTAAAATAATAACAGCGGAAAAGAAAGCTTATGCCCCGCGACCTCTGGAGTACATCGCCGGCGAAGAAGCCACAAGAGCCTGCTTTCACTAGCGCTTCCGAAAATGTGCTTTATTTCTTTCTCTCCATCATTCTCGTCCCATCTTTGCCACGCATGCTCCCAAACCGGCTGTCAGGATTCAACGCTGCAGTCTAGGGCTGCCTGGCTGCCATAACCACAGCTATTACGCGCCATGTTCCGATGGCTTCCGAGCCGAGGTTCTCTCCTACGCGAACTGATGCCACAGAAAATATGTAGAGGAGAAAAAAAAAGAGAGAGCGGGGGGGGGGGGGGGGGCACGGAGGGGATCGATCCGCCTCAAGCAACCAGGAGAGCCCTACTCAACGGGACGGAAATAATAACAATAAGAGGGACAGAAAAAGAAAATAGACAGACGGCACCGGAGCCAGGAACCTGAGGGGCAGCAGCTATAACAGCGCGAGGCAAGGGTGAACAGCCTAGGCGTGCACGGCTGGCCAAAACACGGCGCGCCGGCGTATGGAAACGTCAGCCCGTCAATCGCCAGAGCAGCGGCGGCAGCAGAAAAAATAAGCGGCTCCTCGCACACGACCACGCGGGCGCAGCTGTGTGCCTGCGCCTGGGTTCACTCAATGCGAGGATCGTGGTGTCTCCCCCCCCCCCCCCCCCTTTATCCCTCCTCCTCCAACGCCAACTGAACCTTGCTCCGTTCAAGAAGAGGGGAGCGGAGAAGGCCCGGATCGCGCCTGATGCGGCGCTCGAGACGTGTTTATCGTGAAAACAACTATAAGAGGAGCCCTCCGCGCCGCACCTTAGAGACACGCAGCAGCAGCAGCAGCAGCAGCCGGCGAGGAGGCCCGCAGTGAAAGGAAGGATCCCCTTCGCGAGGAAGGCATGCATGCATACACGCAGGCAGCACTCGGCGGCAGCGGAGTTGTGATGGGTGCGTGACGGGTGCGTGTTTCTCGACGTCGGGTCAAGACGAGGGCGGCGGACGTCGTACACGGGGGCGAAGGCATCGGCGAAAGGGAGAGTTTGTCGGCCAGCAACCGGAGCTCGCATGTAAATAGCGCATTTCACGGCAATTTGGCCCCCTTTGCCCCCGCGTTTGGGGACGAGTGGGCAAGTCAGTCGTCATTTTCCCTCTGGGAAAGCCGGGGAAGAAAAAAAAAATATATTCGAGAAGGATGTGTACTGGCTCTGCCGGCCCTATTGCACGCACGTGAAGAGGGAACTGCCATCTCTGTTCTTTGCGCGCATTCTTTCTTCCTCGCACATCCTGTCTCTAGAGGCTCAAAAGTCCCGCGCTGCTGCCACCTAACGACGATCACCGTCGATCACGATGTGAGTGACGCCACTTATATAGACCGGGCTATGCGTTGCCCTCCATCATTACTTTCTGCTGCTTGTCCTGTGGAAGCTGCTTGAACGCTCCCTGTATATAGCACGACGAAATGAGGGTGCCCGTTTAGTGCGATTACGACGGTTGTTGGTGGGTCGGAATACAGCTTGAGCTCGTGTATGTAGTAAACATGAAAATAACGATTGCTTGCTGGTGCTGTAGCGACGGTACAGAGATATTACCATGATGCCCCGACTCACTACAAATCTACAAACTCTGCACTATATGCCGCATGATCGGCGTGCACATCTGATAGAAACGCCTGCGTAACACTTTCAAAACATTTCGCAGTCTCGATCGTAGCAATAGCCCACAGGCTCTTCCTACTGATAGCGGTGATTACCAGTGTTGTGCTAGTGGTTTTAATAGCTATGATAGTGTAATGGCCATAATAAGAGCCAGCAAAGAAATAGCACAGTTACTTGGTGAGCGCAGAAAGAGAAAGGTTAACAGAGAAAACGAGAGGGTCTTTTTTTTCTCGAAAAATGCTAGCAAAAACAAAGGATTGAAAGAGTTAATGGTCTATCTGCCGGTTTCGAACGCACAAAACTGATTTTTGAAGGGTAGTTAGTGTCCAGCACAAAAGTTACCCCACGGTAAAGGGGGATCGATTGACATCAGTGCACGTTGAACAGTTCAACAGGCTAACAATGCTGAAAGTACATGACGTCAGGTTCAAGGGTAGCTCGCACATAAGAGAGCTCGGTTTATTTATAATATGAGCGGGTAACTAGCTTGAGTTGCGACGCAGGCCCGCAACAATCCAGAGAAATTGAGCTGTATCCCGCAAGAAGGGGTTGGGCACGGATTAAGCTATCAAAAAAATATTGAATTGAATTGGCTGTTGGGAAGAGGAAATGGCACAATATCTGTCTCGCATATCTCGGTGGACACCCCTACCGCCCCGTAAGGGAAGGGATAAAGGAAGGAATGAAAGAAGAAAGGAAGAAAGAGGTGCCGCAGTGGAGGGCTCCGGAATAATTTCGACCATCTGGGGGATCTTTAACATGCACTGACATCGCACAGCACACGGACGCCTTTGCGTTTCGCCTCCGTCGAAACGCAGCCGCCGCGGTCATAAAATAATCCCCATACTCGTGCTCGAACAAAATACAAGTTTTTGCCACATGCCACGTGCATATGCGGTGAAGCCACCGCTTTCTACGCCAGTGCAGTCAGCCCGCAGGAAGTCCCTGGCCCCAAAATCAACGTCGAGCCTGAACGCCTGGATGCCGGAGATCGCTAATTACTCCGATAAATCACTGCCGTCGTTGCATTCGCCTCTGCGTACGGTACAGCCGTAACTGTCAAAGCTGCATGCGAAGATGTACGATGCAGTCCAAGGTGAAAAAGAGAGGCGAGTCCACTTGGCACTCATCCCACTGCTGCAGATGAGATGGGAAAAACTAATTGCGTAGCTTGCCGTGTCCGGGCCGGCACCACTTCGCTGGTCCATTAATCTGTGCCGGCGACGAACTGTTTGCTGTTGCGGGCCACACACGGAACGGGAAACAAATGTTCAGAGTATCGACGCAGACTTCTCGAGCAATTAGCGGGATCTGGCACTCCATCGTTCACGAAGCGACATTGTTAAAGCTCAGAGTTTTCAGCGCGCTGTCTACCCTTAGCGAGTGCTCGAGGATAAGTGAGCTTTCTGAATTAGTCTGGCTTCCATGCAAGGCGCCATGATGACAAATGCCATTCTGAGGTGTGAATTCGTGCGATTCGGCTAAAGGCAATTTGCCTGTCCCCATTAGTTTTCGTCAGCAAAACAGCCGCTGGCAAGTGGCTTGCAGTTTTATTTTACTTGCGTATGGTATATAATCTATATGTTTGTCTGAATGTTCCTTTTCTTTCGCTTACCGAAATAGCATAGGTGATATAAAAAATCGCCATCGTTTGTAGGCTTCTTCTCGGAAGCCTACAAACAGAGACAGAACTGAAAAAACGAAAATGACGCTGAACATCTGTGAGCTAGCGGCGCAGCGTTAAGACTCATGTACTGGCGAAGCATACCGTCCATAAGGCTTGCTCAGTACGGAACCTCAACTACTTATTGTTTCCAAATGCGTGTTCTGTGTTGGCACAGAAAACGCTTACACATAAGAGAGGTTTACCTCGAGTATTCGCCGTTCCTTGCACAAAAAATTAAATTCGTGTGGTGTCTCCCAACTGGATCCGTGGCTTATAGTCTTTGGGCCCAGTACACCACATTATTTGCGTGCACACAATTTCAGGACGAGCTGGATTCCTTTGAGAGATTTAACTGCAGTGATACTGACTGCAAATGTTTACACTGACAGTGGGACGCTGTCAACGCCAGCAGGTTTGACGCACAAGTCCTGGCCGCATTATTCGGCGAGCACGTAACTCGTAGTTCGGATGTAGGAAGTCATCCCGGATAGGCTCAATAAAGCGAGGATGAAAACAAACAAAAAAGAGGAAAGAAAACAGGACAAGGCTGTTTCCACGCTTCGCAAGAGCTGCTCGCATGCAGGTGGGAACGCCGGCAGCCACCGGTCTTGAGAACAGCGCTGAATGAAGAACGAAGGACGTTGTCAGTCGGCGCAGACGCGCGAACCGAACGCCTCAGGTTTCAGCGCTCCCGTATAGAGGCACTGCGCCTCAAAGCTCATCCAGCAGCGCCATTGTGCTTGCTCGGAGAAACAATAGCGCTTTCTTCCTTTTCACCGGAGAGATGCAAAAAAGCTCGACCAGGATCAACGGCATGCGCGCACTTCCCGCAACCAAGGAGAAGAGTGAGCACAAAGGCTGTGAAGCCGAAAAGTAAAGGGGAGAGAGGAAGAGAGAAAGAAAGAAAACCGCTCATAAAATAGAGAGGAAAAAAATTAGAAAACGTGTTCAGCGAAGGTGAACGCATGTTCGTAGCGACGTGTGGGGGCTTCGTGTGGACAGGAATGCATTCCGGCCTAAAAACAATGCCCTGACTTCAGGCGGCGATGGCAGGGAGGGGGAAGGGGGGTGACGATGGAGGAGGCTGACCTCGGCGTGCCAGCGTCTTAAGGCCGCTGTGCGTTCCACGGGCGCTGACTTCCACCCAGGAAGCGACGCGGGCTGAGCTGCCTGCCGGCTTCGGTTCGTCGGTGCGACAATGAGCACAGCGCGTCAGCCTTGCCACACATCGCACTCGGCCCGGTCTCTGCTGCTCCGGTCGAACGGAAAACACGCATTAAGGAAAAAAAAAATTACGCCCCGGCCTCGGGATCGCAGACTGCGAGGAGTGTTACGGCAATGAAAGCTGCTGCCTTGAAGACGCGGAGATCGCCTTCGCCGTGGGCCGCTTGCAGCGATTACGAAAGTAACTACCGTGTAACTCTGACAGCTGTTTATATCGGCCCGCTTGCTAATGGGTCGATGTAGGGAACCACTGCGCACGCCGTGTGCGGGCCTGCCCGCACGGCTGATTCACTGTGTGAAATACGTTGCGGTTTTTCTACCTCCTTCCTTCTCTTTCGCTCTCTCTCTCTTGGCGGCCAGCGGCGTCCAAGACGTGTATTGTGGTCTACACCTTCTCGGGTGGGATGGAAATACGCTGGCGGGCACAAGCAATCAAAGCCACGGCACTGACAAGCTGTGATGAGGGCCGGCTCGTTAGTGTATACAAGGCAGCGAGCTGTATAGGCTGCGAGAGCGCGCCCTTTTGTGTGCGGAGCTATTTGCCCTTGCGATACGGTTGTTTGCGGTCTCGCGTCTGCGGGCAGAATGCGTCGAAATGCAGAATAGTGTCAAGGTCGCTGCGCTCATAATTCACGGCGAGCTGACACGGCGACTTGCTCCGGCTCAAGAGGCATTGTCCAAAAGCCCCGGATGGATCGCCCACTTGAGTATAGGACTCTACGGTACGCTTGTGCCGCGCTGTGCTGTTCAGTGAACTAGGGTAGACACAGATGCAGTACACAGAAACAGCTAAATAAAGTCCCCTTTTTGATAAAACGAAACGTCTTTGGAGAACCTTCTGTAGTTGGAGAGACGATAGACGCACAATGAACAGGTGAAGTGCACTAACCAGGACGTCGCCCTGCATGATTTAAAGGGGTAGGCAGACCAAATTTTTGTTGTGTGCTATTTGCTTGAAATGATGTACAAGACATTAGTGAATATGGATCACCACGTGGAATTCGCATGCGTTCGTAGAGTAATTTCTAACTGAATTTATTTTTGCTGTCTACTTTCGCTTGTAGCAGCAAGTTGCGATGGCCTTAAAAGGTTTTAGGGAACGTGAAGCATACACGAACTGCAGTTCAATAATTGATCTGTACACGCACTAGCCTACACTAGCCTACTATAGCCTGCTTAAACTAGCTTACACCAGAAGCCAGGATGACAGTGAGTGAACAAGAGCTATTATGGTACAATTTTTGAAGAGCCATGTGATCTCAACGTCCCAACCACCGCCGAGCCCCATAAACCAAAACCGAAGCTTCACGGGGGAAAAAAAAATCAATTGTAGATTATTTATCGGACGTAGGCAATTCTACGAGCTGATGCATGTTCACTAATGCTTTCAGCATCATTAAAAAAAACACACACACACACAAACAACAAAAAGCTTTACAGGTACGCATGCAAATCGAGACAGTTAAAACTGATTGTCTACGGAGCAACTGCCTTTTTGAGCAAATTGCAACGAGGAAAATATTTTTTCTGTATTTTTTTTTTCATGAGTTGCGGAACCATAAGTTCTGCTGTATATAAATGACTTCTCTGTATTTATGGCTGCCATCTCCACCGAGGCGAAAGGCGGAAAATTTGCTGGAACTAAACTTTAGGCACGAATATGGAGTAACACAGCAATAAGATACGCTACCGCGTTTACGTCGACGTTCCCGATGATCAGCCGACCGCATCCGTCCCTCCCTATCATATTCATTAACTGCGTCTGTATTGAGGAGAAAAAGTTTATGGCAGGAAAAAAACAACCACGCGGCCCTTCTAAGAACGCCCGGTCGGCACGTGTGCCTCACCGTGTCCATTTATTCCCCGTCCGTTTTCACCGCGGTGAAACTAGGCGAGCAATAAAAATAAATGCGGATAATGACGATAACGCAGAAAAGGACCACGCGTACCAAAATAGATCCGCTCACTCGCCAACGAGGCAAGAAATAACTACCGCACCAAAAGCGCAGGTTACGTTAGCTTACATTCTGTTCTTTTTTTTCCCCCTCTTAGTTGTGTCCCAAATCCAAACCCCCTTACTCAACTTCAGCACGACGGCTGTCTGCTGGATTGTGAACCTCAAAACGGCGCACGTTTGACGTTGGAGTTATTCCTGCCGACGCTTCAACGGCCGTCAAGGAAGACGGCCAGTCGCTGATAGAAAACAACAATAGAACACGGGAAGAAGACGGCCCCAATCCGCTGTCAGCGATTCAACAAAGAGACTTCTTGAAGTGCTCTCACGTATACTGCTTTAAAGCTTCCATCCTCTCTCGGTTATCACAACATCCAGTTTGTACAAACTAGCCGCTTCGACTGATGGTTTGCTTTGGTTTATAAAGGTTTAGCGTCTCAAAGCGACTCAGGCCATGAGGGACGCCGTAGTGAAGGGCTCCGGAAGTTTCCACCATCTGGGGTTATTTAACGTGCACTCACATCGCACATTACACGGGCCTCTAGACATTCGCCTCCATCGAAGTTCGACTGCCGCGGCCGGGATCGAACACGCGTTTGTCGGGTCAGCAGCCGAGCACCATAACCACTCAGCCACCGCGGCGAACTTCAAGCTTCTATCGATGGGCACAAACGCATAAAAAACGTCTCCGGTAGTACACCTGAGCGTTTTTGCCCGGAAGGCCCGCCGCGGTCGCTCAGTCGTTATAGAGCGTTCGGCTAATGAGCCGGAGTACCCGCGTTCGAACCCTACCCTGCGGTAGAGGTGTCCGCCGAGATTCGAGATAGTTACTACGTCATTTCTTTCCCTCAAAGACGCCGCGGTGGCTGAGTGGCTATGGCGCTCGGCTGCTGGCCCGAAAGACGCGGGTTCGATCCCGGCCGT
The DNA here is from genome assembly GCF_052857255.1 of Amblyomma americanum. NCBI lineage: Eukaryota > Metazoa > Arthropoda > Arachnida > Ixodida > Ixodidae > Amblyomma > Amblyomma americanum. The sequence continues at coordinate 183,827,629 of NC_135499.1, read as the reverse complement.
GGCGGTCGAATTTCGATGGAGGCGAAATTTTAGAGGCCCGTGTACTGTGCGATGTCAGTGCACGTTAAAGCACCCCAGGTAGTCGAAATTTCCGGAGCCCTTTTCTACGGCGTCTCTCATAGCCCGAGTCGTTTTGGGACGTTCAACCCCCATAAACCAAACCAAACGTTCCCTCAAGAACCTTTAATTTTGCAGGAAAGCATGAAATAAACAAATCGAACTGTACTTGCTAGGGAGTGATAATACAACCCGATTACACGGCGTCAAAACAACATCAAAATAAGCGTAATAACACGGGGCAGCTGCAGGGGCAACCTTCACCGCTGTGTTTCTGCCAAAGCCTTCGTCGCTTATCTATATTCCAGTCATATCCGAGGCATTAATATGACACAGTTTCTTTTCCGGTTCCATACGCGTGCCGGACGATTATGCGGAAGCACCGAGCGACCCTCGAGAGGCGAAACCATATTTTACGCGCGAAGAATGCGCGCTGTCCAGTCGCCCAGGAATTCTAATGTGCCGCCACCGCCGGCGAACACTCATTCATCTGAACGACATTAAGCACCCGGGAAGGCGGCAACGGCAGCAGGCTCTCCTTGAGGGCTCATATAAGCAAAGCCCGAGCGGAAGCGAGCTTGCCTCTCGAGGTCGCAGTGCGGCTCGCAAAGAAACAAACAACACAAAGTTTCCATGGAAAAGCGAGGAACCCTGCAACGCGCCGCCACTTCCAGCACCCCGCGCTTGCTTGCGAACACACAGACACACACATAGTGAGCGCATGCGCTAATTGAGATGAAGCGCGGGCCAGACACGGCGCGCCGAGGTTAATTAGCACTGCGTGTTCCCAATTAGAACCACAGGAGTGGTTCCAGAGCGCGGGCATATGCAGCCAAGGTCCGACAGCGTTTCTTTCTAGGCAGGCACGCAGGCACGCGTGCTTGCTCGCCCATCTTCCAATGCCTCCCGTACGGAACTCTGCTTTTCGCTTTCAGTTCAGCGGCTGCGAGCACGCACGGGCGGGTGCGTTAGCCACCACAAGGGGCTCTCGCGGCCACCACCGATCTCTCACGGTGGTCGCCGGGGCGAAAACGCGAGGGACGCTGGCGTGCACTCTCACGCAGGGTTGGAAGAACGTGTGTACGCTCCGGAGAAGGTGATCTCGAATGCAAATGCGATGAGTCGCCGCGGCATGCATGTTGTGGCGCGGCCAGTGAGGCCTGCCCGTGGAGGAGGGAGGTCTGTGCTGAAGCGCTGGTATTTATGCCCAATGTGTGCGCGCCGGTGCGTTATATGCAGTATACGCCAATATGTAGGCGATCGCGTGCCTCTGTATGTATACAGACCGCAGGTGTTCGCCGCTGTACACGGGAATGCCTGCAGGCACTGTCCGGGAACACGCCAGAATTGGGAGAGGAAAGTGGGGGAATGGGTTTGGCTGAATGGCGCTTGGAATTGATGGCGGATTGGAAGGGTATTGGCCCTGGAAGGAGGAAAAAGAGACAGAAATATTGACGAGAAAAAAAAAAAGAACGAAACACCGGCGCGGCCCCGCTTTCGTAACACAGGTGCACTTCCTGCCACGATCTGGCCCGGTTCCCAGGTGATCAGTGCTGCCGAACGGCGAAGAAAAGCCGAGCATGCGTGGCGCAGCCGCACGACGCTGTTCAGCCCAGGAGGTCGTGCGCTCCGCTCCTTCGCTCGCGTAAAAAGGCGCCTTGGACACCGGCGCTCGCGTTTGTGCCGAAACCCCCGGCGCCTATGCATGTGTCTGTGAGCGACGTCCGCTGAATATGCAGGAGGACGCGCAATCATCGACGCGCTTCTTTAGCGCGGCTTCGCGAGAACATAGAGGTCGCCTCGCTGCCGTGGGGCCCGATCGCCTCTTTAGCGTTCGCTGTCCTTTTTTTTTTTTTGCAAGTCGAATTTTGCGCCACAGACGTGATGACCGGATCAGTAAGAAGTTGCCGGGTCGGGACTGTTGCTCCGTGCGCAGTCCAGGTGCCCGTTGTCGCTACACGCAAGCACGTTGCTTCTGTGGAGTTGTCGGATCACGTGATGTCCGGACAGAAGCAGTAGATCATCCTTACGGCGAGGTTTGTTCCGTGTTTTTGTGGAATTGTTCATGTATGAGAAAGTGAAACGTACACGCTGTGATGTATCTGTTCTGCCTGCTTTTCCTTAGGCACTGTACCAGAGGGCCTATCCCTCCCCCCCCCCCCCCCCGTCCCAAACACACACATATATGCACACGCACGCACACACGCACTACAAGGCTAGAGAGTAAGAGGAAGAGAAGGTAGAGGGGAGCAAAAATTCGGGCCCATACTGCAGAGAATGTGCTTGGCGCCGTTAATGCGCTGCGTGTTGGATCCTCGCACTTGCCTCGGTGTTTTAAAGTGAAGATGCGAGGAGGACGAAGAGGTTCCCGCCGCGGAGGACGAGGGATATTTGCCTATCGGCACGAAACCAGTTCTTCGAGGCGTGCATTCCTCCAGCGAAGCAGAGCCCCTTGCGGGGCATTAGAAATTCATCGCCACGAGCATGTGCGCGCGACCAGGACGTGACTGCGCCGCTGCTGCTCTTGAAGGATCGGCGGGCGCGTTCGCGGTCATTTGGGACGTCTTCGAGCGCCTGGCGCTGATGCTCCGCGGGTCTCCGCAGCAAAGGACGCATTCATATGAGACGGTTATTAAGGACGCCACGGGATTCGGCGTCTGGTCACCGCAGAGGATGATGGCAAGACGAGAAACTCCAGAGCCCATGCAAGGCCGTTGAAGCAGATAGCGTGCGGAGGGGTTGTGCCAGCCCCACACTAGATAGCTCAGAGACCAAACTATAAAATTCCTGTTTCAGTACGTCGTTTCGTGGGGCAAAGTTACATGCACCCTGAGGTCTCCGGGACGAAAAAAAAGTACGAAAAAAGAAGCAGATATAAAGCCCTGCCTCGTTATAACTTGTTTGAATACATCTGATAAAAGTAATGGCGCTGATATTGTTTCGAAGATTTATGCGGTCGTTATTGACTCGTAGCAGTGAATAAAGAGAAAAGGATGGAGACAGACAGTCTGAAGTATTTTTCTCTTCAGCAGGAAAAGCAACAAGCAGTGTGAAACGGCTGCTGAAAATGACGTGAATGATAAGAAACAACAACAAAAAAACGAAAAGAAAACGAAACGCGACACCCGCTTTAGAAGAACAAGCGGGCGCTTTGTGCCTTGCTTGGATATATACTGGGAATTATCTTCTCAAAAAGAACGCCCCAGCTTGTTCGCAAAAAAATTTGTAACTCAAGTAAAATACTGAAGGCAGCTGTTAAATGCGACAATAGTAGTTTCTTTCGCTATGGCCTCAAGGAAGCCCTTCGAGCGAACCGGTTTGAATACTTCACTATTTCCACTTGCGTTAAACAAGGAAATGTGGTTTATTGCCACTGATCTGTCGGTATATTAGTCTGCAAGCAGTACCTAAAGTGTCTGGCACTAGTCACGACAGCGGCGAAAGGTGCCGGTTATTATGCGCGACACAAGCAGCTTTCACTTCACTTGCTAAGTGCTACGAGCCGAGTGCATGGCGACCAATCACGGCCGCGCACACAGAGTAAGACTGGATCAAGCATAGTTCGTCTTTGTTCCAGCTGCCTATTACGAAAAATTTCTAAAAAGAAAAACAGTTCAGGCGACCTCTCCGAATTGCGCATATGTCTAACCTCGCCATATTCCAGTCAAATGTCATAGAACATTGGGCTATTGTTAGTGAAGAAGGTAGCTAAGATAAGGAGAAAGCAAAACGCAGCAGTCGATGAACCATTTTTCAGGCCATCGGCCCCATAATTTAGGGCGCCTGTAGCTTGCAACAGGTTTGCTACATTTCTGTCTCCAAGAAGCGCCCGCCAGTCGCAGATGGGAATTGTGATCGCAATGGCGGCGACGAGGGATGTTGGTAGATTCGGCGCTCCAAACACTCACTTGCGATGGAGCAATTTGTTTTTTCGTTATTCGCGAAGTGGGAAGTCGGTGTCGTGTGAAGATTCTATCAAGATTGGAATGGCGCCTGACCGGACGTGATAGCATCTCCAGGACGGACAAGGAAAAAGGAGTACTATAGCAATTCCTCCAGGGCCGCTGTCACAAAGGACGAAGCTGAAAATTTGTCCCCACTTAATTTCTCACGAAGTTGCCTAATATGGAGTGAGGGAAAATAGGCTACCTCGATCTCAAACGCTGAGGCCATTATCATGCCTGCCACTGCATTGCGTCTGCAGAAAACGGAACGATGTGTGTTTTAGATAACACTGCGTGAGAATGGCAGCGGAACCCGAATGCATTCGCAGCGATAACGCCCTTGGGCATTCCTCCCGGATAAATGATATAACATGTAATTATGAAAAGAAATTTACTGAAAGAAGACGCGAATACCCGTTCGCATGCTCGTGATCACGTGGCAAATTCACTGCCCCTTCACCTACACCCTTCAGCAAAAGCAGGAAAATTGACTGGACGCAAGAGAGGACAAGCTGAAAAGAAAGCGCTGGTCACACATCACGTGAAATGCTGCATGAAGATAGGTATTGTTTCCAATCGCCCTCCAAGATTTATCAAAATCCGACTTCGAAAAGCGCGCACAAGAGAGGAAACTTAATACTCTTGAGAAATGTTATTTTGTTAAGCGTGGGTCAGCCGTTCATTTATTTAGCGAAAAGGATGCACAATGTGCAACCGAAGTTGTGCAGAGCGACATGGGGTATTTCGATTTCCGCTTTCCAGCAACTTAAATTTCAGCGAATTGTTTTCTCTCCAACAAAGATGGATTTTAATCGACCTTAATTGCTGGCTAACCAGAAGTGTGATATTTGCCTCCCTTACCGCTAAATCACGATTACTGAATATCACGGTGGTGTCTGGAAATATGTTGTGAGACACTCAGCTGCAAAAAGATTAGCTTAATCTAAACCTTATGGTTTTATAATATGGGATCTGGAACCTGGGTCTGAGAAACAGGAACAGCGCTGCACACTCTCTCCCCTTTTTTAAAGCATTTTCTGAAGCGCGAACACAACCTTTATCTTCAGCGCCTTTTTATAGGCCGGCCCGGAGGTAAATTGATTCAGAAGAACGAGCATCACAGAAGGAGTGCCGCAATCACGGTTAATTCTCCTTTTCTTTTATCTGGACTGTCATTAACTACTAATTACAGGAAAGAAATGCGCATTGATTTCTCGAAAGCGGAGCGCGAAATGACTGCTGAATTCACTAGGGACCTTTCAAATGAAAGCAATTGATTGTCTCGCTGCCAGGCTCGCATTGGGCTCGCTTGCTGTATAGATAAATTCAGCTTCTGTCACTCGCACCTTTGGCCATCTATTCTGGGTTCTCTGCGCCAGTCTTACTGGGCTAACTGCGAAGACTTATAGACATACACTTTTTTTTTCGAGGCAGCTCTTACTTTACTGCTCAGTCGCTAACACTGTTGCCACGATTTGCCGTGTCACACTGCGTGCGTTCGGCGAAATCTTCTGAAGATGGCTGGCTAGTTGCCTTGAGGGCAGCCTTTGTAGATTATTCAAAGATTATTCAAACTAGCTACCCTCACTTATGCTAGGACCAGTTATGCGATTTGGGCGTGATTTGTCTCCGGTCTCACGTTGTTAACAAGGATCAAATCACCATTACTGAACTCAAGGTATTCCAAAACGTGCTCACCTCATCGAAAAGACAAAGAAGATTTTGTATTCAGCAAGCGCAGTGTTTTCCAGAGTTCGAGAGCACGAGGCTTTTAAAAAGTTCGCCCAAACCGTACCATCCACGATTTTTAAAAGCCACGGCTCCTCTAACCTCGGATGATTCTCACACTGAGTAAATATATCTTGAAGCGCTGTTTCTTACAAAGCTTTATATATATATATATATATATATATATATATATATATATATATATATATATATATATATATATATATATATATATATATATATATATATATATATATATATATATATATATATATATATATATATATATATATATATATATAGTGAGCTGCTCGGGAAAATCAATATATACTTTTCCGTTATGGCATTCGGTAAACGTACCCAGTACTTCTGGCGACTGCCAAACAGTGCCGTATGTTCCCGCTTAGTAGCAGCCACTTACTTATCTTCATTACAGTTCGTTTTCAGTCTTTTGACTTAATTCCGTGTTTGAACTGCCATGCCGTGGTTCCAACTGGCTTGTTTTGTAGCAGGCTGCACAGTGTGTGTGTGTGTGTGTGTGTGTGTGTGTGTGTGTGTGTGTGTGTGTGTGTGTGTGTGTGTGTGTGTGTGTGTGTGTGTGTGTGTGTGTGTGTGTGTGTGTGTGTGTGTGTGTGTGTGTGTGTGTGCGTGTGTGTGTGCGTGTGCGTGTGCGTGTGCGTGTGCGCGCGTGTGTGTGTGTGTGTGTGTGTGTGTGTGTGTGTGTGTGTGTGTGTGTGTGTGTGTGTGTGTGTGTGTGTGTGTGTGTGTGCAGGCACACTGCAGCAAACACAGTGCATTTATATTTGACCTTTAGTTTCATTTATTTCTCAATCGCACGATTACGTTCAGAAAAAAAGAAACCAGTTGCGTTTATAGCAAAGTTTAACAAAAAAAATCCGAATTCTCGAAGTCGGTCGCAGCGTCGAGAGAGAGGTGTATTGTGACGTTCCCACCTGTCGGGGGTCAGTCACAAAATCTACGGGCCCTGCTGAAGCGAGGAGGAATGAGCCAACAAGGCGGTAACCCGGCAAAACAATATTTATTCTTCTCTGCCTGAAGGCGTAACTGGTGGTCCGCTCACCGCTGGCTTTTAGGAGAACTGGTTGTCCGTCCGGCAGGTCGGGGCTCCCCTCCAATCGTCTCGCGTCGGCGGGCCGCGGCTGCTTCGGCTCTCCCGGGGTCTGCCTCTCTTCCCGGCGTCTCTCGGCTGGCGGCGCTTTGACGGGTCGAGGCCACAGGACTCTTGGGCGTTTCGGCTGGCGGTCAGTTTGCTACGGACGTTGGGGTCCGGCTTCGCTGACTATATACCAGCGCGATATCTTGCGTCCGTTCGCCTCGCCCGTCTCTGCTCGACTTCTGCCTTTGTCTCCTTGGCCCCGCCGCGTCTCTCCGGGGATTCCCTTTCTCTCTCTCTCTCTCTCTCTCTCTCTCTCTCTCTCTCTGGGTAATCCTCGCCCAACGGTTTTTCGTCGTCGCTGCTCAAACAGCCGATCAAAGGCACCCGCCAAACTTCTAGGAATCCGCGGCTGTTACCCCGTCGTGTCCGCTGCTAGTAAGGTGGCCTGTTGGCCTGCACACACAAACGCACAAACGAACCCGTCTTCGCGCGCCGGTGGGGGGGGGGGGGGGGGGGAGCACGGCGCTAACCGCAGGGAAGACTGCGGTTGCGCAGGGCACCGCGCGCAGCCTCTCCTCTTGAGCCGTCTGGCGGTCTTTGCACATCCATCTGTCTTCTGCATTCCCCACCACCGCGTCTTCGCCGACATGTCTGGGCCAATAAATTTGAAGGCAGGGAAAACGTCTTGGGCACTGGTCGCCTGGTTAGTTCTTTTCAGCAATGCCGGGGCCTCCCGTATGCGGCCCTTCACAACCCCCTCTTCTTACAAAGAAATTTTCTACGAAAATTTTACATTCACGTCACTCTCACAGCACACTGTTCGTAACAGAGTTCTCAACTCCATCTTTCATAGCACCACGTTATGAACGGGCCAGTAACTCCATCAGGCAGATCAAATTAATATGACCAAACAAAACAACAAATCCAGGTCCGCTCTTAATGTAAATCACCAGTCATTCACGCATGACAGCTCAGAGACAAAATTTTGCTACTAAGACGAGAATGTGTAGCCAGTCAGTCATTCTCATTGTTCAATGGTCGCAGCAACTCACAGACTCCCCTTACGTCATGCTGCCTACGTAAATGTTACGTAAGATCAGGAGGTGGTCCATGCAATTCTTTCACCCTCGGTGTCTTTCTCCACTGGCAGTTTCTAAAGTGTTCTGCCACATCCTGTCTCAGTCCATGCCAGAAATAGCCTTTGCTAACTGCCCGACGGGTCTTTTGAAAGCCTAAATGTCCTCCTCCGCCTTCCATATCATGGCATAACCTCACAACTTCCCTTCTCATTTGCAAAGGGACAACAGCTCTGTCTGCGGCCCCGTGCGCTTTGTCTCTGTAACGGAGTACACCACAAGAGTCCAAATGATAAAAACCCGACTCTTTCCCTTCTGAGCTGTTGCACACGTTTATCAATTTTAAGACAGACGGATCTTTCCTTTGCTCCTTGTACAGGCGGGTTCGCTCACTCGCAGGGGGAACATCGATTACTCTGGCGTCCGCCGCGCTGCTGAGCGCATCTGCATGGCGATTTCTCTCCCTTGCCTCGCTCAGCTGTTCTGCTTTGCCCGCGCATAGGCTCACTACCGCTTCTGAACGCCCTCGCTCATGATGGCCGTCAGTAGAGGTTCTATTTCCTTCCTCAACAGCTTCACGGCTGCCCTCGCCTTCTTCCGTACGCCGCCCATAACAGGCCGTGTGATCTGGAATGCGCCCGCGCGATACCTGACGCATACGACAACAACGTGAGGTATGCCCGGACCTGCCGCACGAGAAGCACACGCCTGATTCGACGCGTCGATTAAATTTTCCCGTCTGCCTGGATGGAGGCTCTTCACGTATCCGAATGCTCTTTACGAGCAGCTTCTCCAGCCGATCTAGACGTTCACTAAGCTCACTCATCTCTTCCCCGCTGTCTACACGTCGGACAATAGCGGTGTTCGTGCGGGTCGCTACCTCTAACAGCTCTTCTCTAGACGCTACCTCCACAGCCTCTTCGAATGTCTTGGGATCATGTGACAGAGCAAATCTCCTCACCGGATCGCGGAGCCCATTCAGAAAAATAGAGGTCAGTTGTTCCTTAAGGATTTCGCGTCTCACTTCACTTTTCGACGCCTCATCACCATCAACGTCCCCGAAGGCCTCCACCCCGAGCTTACGCAGTCGGCTCGCGAACGAGCGCACATTCTCACCAGCGTTCTGCCTTGCGCTCAGAAACTTCTCAAACTTCTTGTACGCCGGCTCAGTATCAAATCGTTTCAGCGCGAGCGCTTTAAACGATCTATACGAAGTCACGCCGGCCACCTCCTGATCCAACCACGCAAAGTCCAGAGCCGCCCCGACCATCTTAATCCGCGCCATCCCGATTAATTGTTTCTCCTGCCATCCGCCCAGAGTACCAACCTGCTCTAAAATTTGGAGAAAATCCCTTAATTTGGGACCGTTGTCGTTCCCCGTGAACGATGGAATCACAGCTCCCAACAGCATCTGATTTGCTCCTATCACCCCTTCGTGAAGACTCGGTGATTCCTGTAGCGACATGTTGGCCCCTTTCTCCTCAGGTGCAAGGGTAAATGGTCTCGCACCAAAACTTCAGCAAGATCCCACCGCTGCCACCACTTGTGACGTTCCCACCTGTCGGGGGTCAGTCACAAAATCTACGGGTCCTGCTGAAGCGAGGAGGAATGAGCCAACAAGGCGGTAACCCGGCAAAACAATATTTATTCTTCTCTGCCTGAAGGCGTAACTGGTGGTCCGCTCACCGCTGGCTTTTAGGAGAACTGGTTGTCCGTCCGGCAGGTCGGGGCTCCCCTCCAATCGTCTCGCGTCGGCGGGCCGCGGCTGCTTCGGCTCTCCCGGGGTCTGCCTCTCTTCCCGGCGTCTCTCGGCTGGCGGCGCTTTGACGGGTCGAGGCCACAGGACTCTTGGGCGTTTCGGCTGGCGGTCAGTTTGCTACGGACGTTGGGGTCCGGCTTCGCTGACTATATACCAGCGCGATATCTTGCGTCCGTTCGCCTCGCCCGTCTCTGCTCGACTTCTGCCTTTGTCTCCTTGGCCCCGCCGCGTCTCTCCGGGGATTCCCTTTCTCTCTCTCTCTCTCTCTCTCTCTCTCTCTCTCTCTCTCTCTGGGTAATCCTCGCCCAACGGTTTTTCGTCGTCGCTGCTCAAACAGCCGATCAAAGGCACCCGCCAAACTTCTAGGAATCCGCGGCTGTTACCCCGTCGTGTCCGCTGCTAGTAAGGTGGCCTGTTGGCCTGCACACACAAACGCACAAACGAACCCGTCTTCGCGCGCCGGTGGGGGGGGGGGGGGGGGAGCACGGCGCTAACCGCAGGGAAGACTGCGGTTGCGCAGGGCACCGCGCGCAGCCTCTCCTCTTGAGCCGTCTGGCGGTCTTTGCACATCCATCTGTCTTCTGCATTCCCCACCACCGCGTCTTCGCCGACATGTCTGGGCCAATAAATTTGAAGGCAGGGAAAACGTCTTGGGCACTGGTCGCCTGGTTAGTCCTTTTCAGCAATGCCGGGGCCTCCCGTATGCGGCCCTTCACAGTATGAACTAACCTGTCTCTGCGCGAGTAGGGCAAGACACTCATACACTGACACATCTTTAGAGAGAGAAGCGCACGCAGGCACACACCGCTGTTCCTGTATATGACGCTGTATATGAGCGTCTAACTCAAGTGCCTACTCACGTGTCCACCAGTCACATCGGGCTTCCATTAACGCCTGCGTGAACTTTGCCCAGGACCGCCGAGAGCTGGCCTGCTGGGGGTGACTCTTCAACCCGAGAGCCATCGTCCACGCTCTCCGCCAACTGCGAGGCAGTTTTAGTCGACGAGAGCGTATACACGCATTACCTCGCATATGCGCTTCACAGAGCTCAAACACTCCCAGTTCACCCGCCAAGCTCTAATACACTTTCTCATCCCAGCCGCTGTCTGCAGGCTTCAGAAAACCCCCGTGTCGTTAACACAGAAACGTCAGCTCCCACGCGAGGCGTCCGACGCGCTCCGCTCGTCCACGAAAAGGCAAGGAACCGGCGCAAAAATAGAAATAAAAAAAATTGACTCAGGACGCAACAGCTTATTATAAATCGAGGCCGCGTGTGTATGTTTGGCCGAAGGAACGTCTCCGGATAGGCCGTGCGGCCTTGAGGTATCATCTAGGAAAGCGTGACCCAGGTGAGGGCCGAGGGTACAGGGGAAGAGAAGCCTTGGGGATCACTGCTATGAAATTTAATACGGCAGTGGAACACGCCCTCTTGTCGGCTGCGGCGGCATCGTGTCAGTGTACGGCGGAGGAATGAAAAGTAAAGGAAAAGAAAAGAAAAACCAAGCAGAAATATCCATCAGCGGGCTCCATCTTCGCTGGCATCTGTTCGCTCTTTTCCAAGCTCTTTTCACAGGTTTGCCCTTCTTGTGTCTGCTGTACGCCGTGGCAAAATCTTCTGAGTTATAAATTTTTTAATTGAATATATATTTCTGGAGCGACACCAAATGGAGCCTTCAGCAACAAGTGACCACAAGTTGCGACCACAGGAATACTCAGTATAAGTTAGCGGGGGAAAAAAAAGTGCGTTCTTCTATCGACAACTAAATTCCTCTTGCCTGCCTTGCAATCCGCTGGACGTCCAACGTGCCACGCACGTAATGCACATGTGGTCGAAATGAATTCGACGGCCTCCTCTCTTTCCTATTTCACTCCCTCATTCATCCATTCCTCGTGGGGTGGATCGGGCGTCCATCGAGAAGTGAGAGTTACTGCGCGCTCTCATATCCCCAAGAGCAGTTTTCATTTGTTTCAGGCAGGGATACCCAGCAGCCAATAAGGCCACTCTCTTCTCTGGTTGCGTGCATCTTCAGTTCGCTAGCTTGCTCCATACACAACTCCTAGTGTTAAGGAAGATGTACGGAGGTTAGGCTTTGAGATATTCCACACGCTGACGTAGAATACGCTGCCGAATCACTGAACACTGCTGTGTCCACAGGCACAAAAAACACCGACAAAAACATGCGCCCCCGGAGTCACAATTTTTGCTACTGACGCCACTCATTGCGTTATGATGTCACGGGAAATGCCCGCAAGAGCTGCTTTAGGTTTGCGAATCCCAGATTAGAAGCCAGAGTAAGAGTCAACGAAGATGCGTCATTAGCTTCCTGCTTTCGTTTTCGTTTATACTTCTTCGGACAGCCTGTCATCGCTATAAAAGCACGCCATTCACGAATCGACCTCTCTCCGCGTGAGAAACAGCCTTCACGTATTTGTTTCCTACGGCCTTATAAATCCCAGAAGGTCCCCGATTGGCGAAGCCGGCCGTACCGCGGCAAAGACAGTTCAAAGACGAGTCCGCCGACCGCGTCTATTCGTTCCCCACCCGAAAGCCCAGCAGGCAAGAAATGAATACCGATCTCTATCTCGGAGGGCGTTGTTCTCGAACCGTCCCAGCCTGGACGCAAATCGGGAAAGCGGCAGCGGAGGAATGCCGACAGTGGACGAGAGATAACGCGAGCAACGCAGCGCGATTTCGCGGAGCGCTATTTATGCATGAGAAAACGACATTCTGCGCGCATTCGACCGTCCGTCTATACGGCGCACGATGGGGGATCCGCCGGGCCGGGAAAGAAAGAAAATGGTAACAAAATAAAAATAAAGCTCCCGCAGCGATAACAAGAAAACGAATGGCACGGACGGTCCGCAGTACAATTCGCATTCCCGAACGAGGAGGCAATGGCTCCGAGGCAAGGTCAGCCTTGAGTCCGAGGGCGCGCGAGCGGCCCGGGCGATACAAATGGATCCCCATAATCGGTACTGCGTCCGAGCTCCGATATCATCACAGTGGCGGACGACATGACAAATGGCCGGCATCCATTGGCCCCGTCCGAACGAGCCGGGAGGAACGTCGTTGTTCCACACGGCGTGCACGTTTTTTTTTTTTTTTTTTAGATAGAGCAAGCACGCGATGCGCATTGCTGCGCCCTTGTGTTGCCCCGTTATTATGTTTTCCCGTTGTCTAATGCCTCACGAAATTGTCGGCACAAGGGGTGTATACACAGAGCCCCCCCTCCCCCCGATCCTACCCACCCACCCACCGCGCACGGTGCCAGTTCAGCTCTCACGCCTTGTGTTTCCTTGTCTGAATTTATTCAGCCCGTGCTTCGGATCTCTGGAACGTGCGCGTGAGAATGAAACTGCTTTCTATAAGAAGGTTCCGAAATAGAGCTCGGATGCTAGGTAAATGGGCCGCGGTTTAGTGTGGGGTTTAGCGTCCCCAAACCGGGTCGTCGGCTATGAGGGACGCTGAGGTGGAGTGCTCTGGGTCAATTTCAACCATGTGGGGTTCTCCAGACGTGCATGGACATCACACGGCACACGTATCCGTGCCTCTTGCATTTATTTTCTATCAAAATGTAGTCGGGGGTCCATCCCGCGAATTTGGGATCAGCACCCGGTTAATAAAAAACCAATTATTAACCCGGCCGCGGCACGTTAGGATTTTTATTTATTGCATGTACAGTCTTTGCCAAAAGTAACCAGACTAGACGGGTTGCTTCTCAGTCGTATATTGAAGCTAATTTGCCAGCACTCAAGGTCTAAATCTCTGTATGGTAAGGAGAACCCTTGTCCTCACCTTCCTAGAACTTTTTGATCTTTAGGGAAGCCACGAGGGCTCTACTAATCGAATGAGAAGCAACCCACGCAGCCTGGTTACTTTTGGCAAAGACTGTACGTGTACAGACTTTTACCTGTCTGTTCTCGTGGAACAGATCGTACGACATGTGCGTGTAAAATATGTGTGAAAACTGGCCCTGAAACGGTTGGTTCCTTACATGGGAAGAGGCTTTTTTCTTTGAATGTTTGCAGTTAGTAATTGTTTGCAGCGTGAGCGCCGTCAGTGCTAGAGCTGGAACCACGGTTTCGTACCGCAAGTATCCGCGCGCACAGTGTGTGCAAGAAGGTATATCTCGGCCGTGAGATTACACGACTGGCTGCTGACGTCAAAGCGAGCACGCCATCTATTACGTCTTCACACGAGTATAAATGACCGACTCATTGTTTGATGTTCTCTGACGCCCATGGACGCGTAGTGACGCAAAAAGAAAATGATGGTGGTTTAGCATTGCTAAGCACGAAATATTGTGCGAAAGCGCAGTTTTTTGCATGTGGACGCTACCGCCACGTACCCCAGGGCAGCCAGTTATACGCGTTACAGCTCAAAGCGCGAATATTAGTTTGATAGTAGTATTAGTTGATGAAGAAGACGATGTGCAATGCACAGCACGAGAGTGTGTTGCAGTTTAACGCGAGGGTTCATGACGAAGAATCCTCCAGTGTTGCAGCCGCCGTGGTGGCTGAGTGCGTATGGCGCTCAGCTGCTGGCCCGAAAGACGCGGGTTCGATCCCGGCCGCGGCGGTCGAATTTCGCTGGAGGCGAAATTCTATAGGCTCGTGTACTGTGCGAAGTCAGTGCACGTTAAAGAACCCCAGGTGGCCGAAATCTCCGGAGCCTTTCACTACGGCGTCGCTCATAGCCTGAGTCGCTTTGGGACGTTAAAACCCCATGGATAAGCCAAACCTCCGGTGTTGCTTTCCCGCGTGCTTTTCCATTTTTATTACCTAGTACAGATGAGTAGCCTCCCGATTCTTGGCCTATCCCCCAGTGTGGGTATGTGCCATATTTTGATAGGCTAACAACAGAAACAACAACAACAACACGAGGCGTGTTCGGTCGCGCCGATAGTCTATATAGTGCTCTCAAGCAGTGGCCAACGAAGCAGCTCCGTTCGAGCCGTCGCAGGTGTGAATCCCAGTCGCGGATATTTATCTGATTTATTTCTATTCATCTCTTTCACCTGGTACAAACCCACAAACATCCCAAGATGTTGCTCGGAGTTTACCTACAGGAACAGTGCTTTCGCACTAACAAAGGGAGGCAACAACAGTTAAATGCACGCGTCTCTGAATTGAGACCGTAGCTCTATAGGAGACAGCCGACGTAAGACGTTCGGCGCGAAGGATGGGTTGACGAGTTTGACTGATTTGCACATGTACTACATTCACGACACAAAGTTACCCCGATAACTCATGACGCATTCGTGACGTACGCCTACACAGTATACGTCGGCGTCGAAGCGAAGCGAACGTCGAGGTAGAGCCTCTAATATTATGGAGAGAATTCGAAACGCCCCATTACTCTTCTGTGGTGCATGTGTGTGTTTGTGTATAGGGAGGGGTAATAGAACACGCTGGCCTGTCAACGACGAAGGCACGCCCGCGTCGACGTCTTGCTCGACACGTGAAACGCAACGAAGGGGGAGGTGGGGGGGGGGGGGGCGTTATTTTGTGCCTCCGCGCTCCAATGTGCATCGGTTTTTGAAGCGTTCCTCTTTCGCCTGGCGGATGTTCCAAGGACGGAGCGCGTAGATGTCCTTGCCTGTCGCTCAGATCCCCGGTCGGCGCGACCGGGCGTTCTCCCCCGGATTCACCGATATGTGACCTCCATACCCAGCTCGCGGCATTGTGATTTCTTCCTATGTTTTGTCTTTTCTTTGTTTCCGCAGCCAAGCAAGCAGCAAGTGGGACGGTGGCTGTGGGCTTGTGCCATTGTTACGAGAGCGAAAGTTTGGTTGAGTTTAGTTCGCACCTTCCGTCAGGTGGTGAAATTGACGGAAGGTATAGAGCGAACTTGGTTTGCTCGCGAAGTCTGTCTGCAATCGCAAACAATGAGTGCCGCCGTTCGCTGCGCTTTCCCCGACGGCTACATTTTGCGTCAAGTTACGTCACAGAGGAATCTAACCAGAAGGGCCCCTGCTTAGCTGTAAAGTTGCCACGAGCTACACAAAGCTTACACTTGTTTACAAAAGGCACAAATAAACATTCATTGTTAGAATCTCTACGGATGTCCTGACGTGCGATATTGTGTAGCACGCCACTACTGTAGTACCCTATCGCCTCAGAGATCAGCTTAATGATGACTTGACGCCACCGTAGTTTCCTCGTGAAAACTGCCGCTGGCGGCGCTGCCTGTATTTCACTTTAGGCCTTTTCTAGCACATTAACGTTTCGTTTTCAGCGAAAGCTACTTCCGCGACATTACCACGCGGCAGTTCACGGATAGCGGCACACTTCAATTTGTCCCCAATGTTCCTTTGAGCTTTGTAAGAATAATTCTAAGCATCACTCGCAAGGTCAAAGCGGACGTTGCGTTTTGTACGCCAAACACGAGCATAATTTATGCTCCCAAAAAAGAAACGCCGGAGACGCGAGGCTGCCGTGGATCTAATTTGCATTCAAGGCGTTAAGGATCGGACTCTCTGACGGTGTACGTGAGCGGCTGGAATACCGCACTGAAACAACAGCAGAAAGATGAACACGACCGTTTAAAGTGTTTCTCAGATTCCTCGAAACTCCTTTCTGGGAATCCCCACTCGATGTTATCTTTTGCACACAGGCGCAATACGTGAGCACAATTCGTTTCAGTTTTGTAAAGGTGCAAAACAAGAACGCTTGGCAACAACTCACGCTGTTTTGATTTTATTTGTTCTTTCTTTTTTCTGTAGGCGAATTCATCGTGATTTCAATCTCAAGGCGACCTCACCGGAATTATTTGGGCTCGTCTGCGAGGAACACAAACTTCTCTCTCGCACACAGGCCGCGCGGCTCTGAATGCTTGCCAGACTGAGCGCGGACACTGAACAATCGGTACGGAGGGAACGGCACGGGGGAGACATCGCGAGCGGGTGGCGTACCCGATTCCGGCTCTGTTCTCAGAACCTAATTTTTGCGGCCTGACCTAGTCTACGCGGCCGCCGTACGTGCGCGAATACCCTCTCGCACGCACACACGCACTACACTCGGGAGGCCGCGATCCTTACTTGCCTCGGCGCGGTGTCCGGTCGGGGCACGTCTGAAAAGCCGCGCAGAGGCGGCCGGGCCCTTATCTTCTCCGGGCGCTCGCCGGAGATTCCCCGTGTCGGCGGTAAACAATGAGCAATCGCAGAATCGGCGCTCCAAATCTGCGCCATCATATACGACGACGCAGACGACCGAGAAGAAGTTCGGGCAATGCGCGCACTCTACGTGGGAGCGCTCGTTTCTCGCGAGCATGATTGCGTCCGAGCACACCCGGACGATCCGCGAGTGAACTGGCGCGATGTTGCCTCTTGTGTGCCCCGCACAGACTTACACATACAACTTACACATACGTAGGCACGGGCGAATGGCTCGCTAGATATATTGCGGGCAAGTTCGCAGCGTCCGGCGAGGAGATAGGTTGCGCGGAATACAGAGACGCTTGGCCAGACATATCTCGAGTTCACGGGCAAATATTTGAGAACAGAGATGCAGGCACAGCCAGCAGCTGCTGCCACTGACGCTGTTGGTTCTCCAGCGCTCGCACATATAAGCCGGCCTGATGGATGGCCGCTAAGAACGGCCTCTGCAGCGCCGCTGCGACGCGGCGAACAATGGCACCGCGAAGCGCACGAGAGGCGAAATCGGCGCGATTGCCACATAGAGGAAGACTCTCTTCCCTTCCACTACGCTTGGTTGGGCAACGGTATACGGAGCCGGAACTGCAGAGGGGGCACGCACACGACGGGGGAGCTATCGCACCCACGGGGATTCCACCCGGTTGGGTGCCCGCATCATGTGACCGAAGGAACCCCAACGGACCTGTGTGCTATGCGGAGGGGTCTCAATCGGGTCTGAGCGATTCCATCGCCGCAAACGATGCGAGACGATCTTGAGCCCTTGAAAGGGCACCGGCGGATGGATGGCGTGAGCTGGGAATTTTCTGCCGGCAGAGGCTATAAAATGCGCCGCCGATGCATCGGTCATGTACGGCGGCTCGTTTTGATTGCTCACAATTTAGAAGATGTAGTATGAGGTCGTTACGGTATGAGGAGTGAAGGATGGCAGTGCCATGCAGGCGGAGTTCCCGTGGTGTGCGCTCATGTCTGACGACAGTTTACGGGATGTTCGCCACAACGTCTGCCGCTTCGACAAGTTTAGACTCCCATTTACTGACTTAGCCAAAACGTCCAACAGAGGCACTGGGAGGTGTGCTGTGTCCTGGCGTCGGCTGGGAGGAGTGGTTTTTATGATAGATGCGAACGTCGCTTTGCGCGAAGGTGCTATCATGAGAAATAAATAAATAAATAAATAAATAAATAAATAAATAAATAAATAAATAAATAAATAAATAAATAGAAAGGGCGATACTTTGCTATATTAGCAGAGAATTGTGCCATGGAAATTGTTTATGTACGAGTCCGCACATAGAGATAGGTTTACCGTGACTAGTATACCTTCGCGTACACAGCAAATGTGTCTTTGAAACTTCGCCGTCATTAAACTTGTAGTAATCTGTCAAATAGATACTTGGAGGCTTAATCTTTCCACTGATAATAGCGCGACCCCTAAATGCGTAAGTTCCGTGTCTAAAAACTCGACAGAAAATTTTCTGTCGTCACAACAAATTGTTAGCCATGAACTCGCAGTAACAACAGAATTTTCTGTAGTATCGTGACGTCACTTGTCGTAACCACATTACAGAAAAATACGACAAGAAAAAATTCCACTCTGCTAAGAAAAACCTGCCGTCACGCCAAAACGAGAAACAAATCTTATCGTATTTCAGGCAAGATTCTATTGTCTTTTTTTTTTTCGAATAGGCTATATTCTGAGAGTTGAAATGCGTCCCATAGTGGTCGGTAGCCTCTTGGAAAAAACAGCGCAGAAAGACCACGAAAGTAGAAGACACCACAATTAAGCGCTGTTGTGTGGTGCTTTTTTCCAAGATGCTGTGCCAACTTGCTCTAATGCCAGTGATACTCCAGTGTCGATAGCCTCCCATCAGAATGTTTTCAAGGAACGCTTAATATATATGGTGTATAATCACGATAGCGCCACAATAAAATCTCGTAGGCCTTGGTGTCTCCGCGCAGTACGAGAAGAGGAAGATACCCTCATCGCTTACGTTTGTTAAGTCGGCTTCGCCTCCATGTTGCGTGTCCTACAAATGGCGGAACAGGAAAGTTTGACCACATATAGATTATGCAGTCGTAGGTAGTGCGTTCTACGAAGCAGAATATGTTCACCTGGGTACGGCGACAACACAGGGTGCACCTTTGCGGCAGTAGTATATGCGTGTTCAGCACTTTATTCCCGCTTTACTGATGGCCAATGGCGACAATTATCTGGTAGTCGCAATGCGGAGTAGACAACTCAACAAACTATGCATGGGATCCGATACCGTAAGCATAAAACACATGCTTATAAAGCGATAATGATTATAACGCGACAATGAACCAAATGAACTCCGTGAACGGTCTTCTTGCACCGTAGTATTAATTCTGTTTAGCATTAAATGCAGAAAAAAATGCTCAAAAGCAAAACCAGGCATTTGGAAGAAACAGTTCCTCTTTGTACGCTTCTGGAGTTGCCTTTAGTTGCACGGCATCCACTAGTACTTAACCTAAATTGGGGCAAAATGACTATAAGCGTTCTTTAGTAGTAAAACGAAGTACATTCAATTTGAAAGGCACATATATACTACGGTATTCACAACCGCAGTATTGTGTTCCCTCAATAATTGGGACCTCAACGCTTTAATGTTGAAAAAAAAATGGGAGAAAACCTGTCACGTGCCGAAAGAAGTGCAGACGTCATCAGTGAAACGGCCAATTTCTCTGGTCTCCCAGTATGCGTGAAAGAAATGGAAGAAGTAAAAGAAGAGACTATAAAACTGACAAACAAAGGAGGGAGCACAAAAAAAAATAGTCGGCTCGCAACGCTTCCAGGAAGGTCTTAAATGGCAGCCAGACAAAGCAGCAGTTTTCCAGAAAACGTGCCCCGTATATAGCGGCACCGCCGGGACCGTTGCGTGCCTAAGGCGTTTAGAGCTGCTTGCCGCGGGTCGGGATTCCGCGGGCGCTTGAAGCGGGGGCCACCCACGGACATTAGGATAGAGCCGAGGCTGAGTGGCGCCGTACTGTCCGGCATCTCATTCACGACTGCCGTTGTTGCGAAGTTTTCCTTCCTTCGACGGGACGAGGCGTCATCGAGAAAACGCACGGTGCCATGCCGCGCGCACATCGAAAGAGAAGAGCGTTCACGCGAGGGAGAGTCCCCCAGACGCGGAAGGCGCGAACGGTGTCACATCTCGGAGAACAGTGGTCTTGGTGGATGCGGAGATGGAGAGAGAGAGCGGAGGCAGGCACGACGCTTCAGGTGTGCTCAGAGGTTCTTCGTCTGACTCCTACTTTTTTTTTTTTTGCTCTCTTCTAAGAACCGAAAGGTAAAAGCGCGCGCAAAAGGCAGATCTCGCGGGGAAGTTGAATACAACGCCGGTGAACGCACGCGGCTCGCCCGGCACACACGCCTGGCATTGTGCGAATGCCGTAGAAGAAAGGAGGAGGAGTGGGCCTTCCTTCCGCACGAGTCGTCGAGTGACGACGGACGGGTCCCAGTGCCGCCCAGCGATGAAGCCCGGGCAAGGAAGAGGCCGACACTGGCTTCGCCGCTGCTCGAGGACGGCAGCTTGCGGTGGCCCTGCTCAGGGCGTGCGCAACGCGAGGTCGGCCGACGCGGAGAGAGCAGCACGCGGCTGAGCATGCATGCTAGCCACCGTTGGACTCTTTGTAACCGCTGGAAATGCTGCACGGCCGCCGCTAACCCCCTTCGGCCCCCGCCATCGCCGCGGCGGCGGTAGTAGTATTACGCGCAGGAATATAGGCCATCGCAGCGGAAGGCACGCACAACCGTACAAAAGGCAAGCGGACGCAGCAGCGTCGCGGGGGGAAGCCAAGGCGGCCGGGCGCCCCTGCCGCTCGCTCCTTGGGCTGACCGGCCGGTCACGCCGATTCATTGCCAGCGCTGCTGCTGCTGCTGGGTGCGCGCGCGTTCGGAACGGCGGCGTTTTGTCTGCGCCGGAGCGGCGCAGCAGAGACAAAACGTTCCAATGGACTGACGCGGTCGTCCTCCTTCCGTCTCTCCGTACGCGAGACAGAGGTGCCATTGTGGCTCGGTGCACCTGCTCCAGGCAATGCTGTAGCGCCGTTGGCGCATTTACTGTACGCAATAGTAGTAGCATTACTAATAGTCGTGGTAGTTGTAGTGGTACTAGTAGAAAATAGAAGTTGTAGTACTAATACTAATAGTAGTGCTATTAAGTAGAAACAGTAATATCTGTTGCAGTAAGTACTATCAGCAGCAGTAGTAATAGTAGTATTAGTTATAGCAGTAAGTATTAGTAGCAGCAGTAGTATTAGTAGAAGGAGCAGTTGGAGTAAGTAGTAGAAATCTCAATAGTAGTAGCAGCAGTACTATGAGTAGTAATTATAGTAGTAGTAGCAAAAGTAGGACCAGCAGTAAGAGCAGTAGTAAGAATAGTAGTAGTAATATCAGTAGTAATAATAGCAGTGGTAGTATGGCAATAGCAAGAGCGGCCGTAGTAGTAGTAGTAGTAGTAATAGCAGCGTGATTTTTGTAACAAGCAGAGTTAGCCTTGCAGAGTGCGGGAAAATGCGCCGCGCGGCCACAAGGCCTGTGACAAGGAATAGATACCATCTGACTATGCAGTCGAGCATCAGGTGCAGCGGTCAGTGCAGGAATTCCTAGAGAGTGCGCTCAGGGTGCATGCAAGCCCAAGTGGTGCATGTAATTGGAGGCGTTTGCTGTCTGCACAAAGTGAACGCGCGAAGTCGCGTGAAGCTCATACGCCTTTCTTAGGGGGACAGTTTTTGGAGGCAGCGTGCTACTACGTGCAATGTGAATAAGCGTACGTGCCCATTCCGTAATTATGGTAAGTAATGTACTCGAGCCAATTAGCTCGACTTTACGGACACTCTGAGTTAATCACTCGAGTTTTAGGTCACGGACGAATCATTGAGCGGGCTATGAAAGACATTGCGGAAGCAGCACCAGGGCAAATTTAACGTTGTTAGCGTGCTTGAATGCATTCCGTGCCGATATACTCAGGTGTGCATTCTTTTTTAATTGTCGACGTTTTAAAGTTAAGTATCCTGGCAATGCGGCGTTTAAGAGCCGAAACAGGGATCGTTTAGTAACTAACTGTACGTAGGTGCATGCGGTAAGTGTACGTACATTTGTCTGCGTACATTTCTATGTACATTTGGTAAGTGTACGTAGCCGTATACAAAAGGAAGATGGTTAGCACGGACGCACCACTAAAGGATTAATTTGAGTGGCAGTTGATAAACACATAACGTAGCTGCACGTGGGAACTTTGCTTAAGAAACAGTAACTATCAAGCTGGATGACAGTCGTAAATATCCTGTGCTTGCCTGGATGTATGGTGACTGCAGTCTTAGCTGCAGACAAAGGATGTGCCCTTATGAGTCAATAACAACTGAAAGCAAAGTGTTGGAATTTAACAGAGAGAAAGAAAAAAAAGCCTAGAAAAAGCATGAGCCTGATAGCTTGTGATGCACAGGCCAACGTTTAAGATGGCCAAACCGGGTGAAAGCTCTGTCTCTGACAAAATATTGCCACATAGACTCCAACTGCGAATGAAAATTAGAAGGCAGGTTACGGTATAGAGACACTGCGATTAACTATGACCGTAGTGACAGAAAAACAACAAGAAAGCAGCAAAAAAGCACAGAACAGTCAGCTTCTAGCAGTTAGGTTAGAACTGTGGTTAAGCAGTAGAATTGCGAACGTTAACGGACCTAGAGCAGCAGCATGTACTGATTAAGGTTTATCATTATCACCGCGACCACCAACATCATCATCCACGTGCAGCTCACTGCAAGACAACGGTTTTTACAAACGGCGTCCAAGTATATTCTCGTCTAAAGCCAGCGGTGGTCCCGTTATTTCAGCAAGTTATCCAAGTTCGTCACCTCATCCGAGCCTAAGAATTGTCAACGCCAGTGTAAATAAATGATCAGCATTATCCGAAACAAACGCTCGGTCAGTGCAACATTTTTCACCGTAGGCGTCCCGGAACTGAAACAATGGGGATGATTTCTCAAGGACGGCCCAAATCGGGGCTCGCCCAGGTAACGATTTGTGGTAATTAAATAGTTCACATGTGCTACACTATGCGCATTAGTCTACATTCACCGGCCTTTTGGGTGTTGGCTGCTTGGTCACATGATTCGCGTCGTGACACGTCTGTGACATCCTAATGACAGGCATTCATCAACGCGCAGTCGCTAAATGCTGTCGCGTTTTTCGTCCAGCAAATGTTAGGCGTAACATCGAAGCAAATATACATATATGAAAAGCAGCAAATCGCCGTAGAAAAATCAAGGTATACAGCACATGGAACTGCTCGTGCCTGCACGTATTGAAGCTGGAGGCCACGGCAGTACAGCACGGACCGAAACACGCTTTATGTCCCGCTGTCGGTCCGCCAATAATCAGATAATTCTCAGCGGAGGCCAAGACGTCCATTATTCACGAGCGGCGGCAAAAGCGCCCCTTGTAGCATTCTTTTCCTTTAGTCCTTATTTTTGTTTGTTTGTGCCAACATACGGCATCGGCGCGCCGCTGCAACACTTGGACCAGACAAACTTTCTCGAAACGGCCATTTCTGTCACCCCCCCACCTTCAGCTTTCTCCGCTTTTCATGACGCCAGGCGCAGCACAGGGTGGCGCGCCTAAACGCATCTTGTTTTTATTCCTTCTTTTTTTTCCTTCAAGAGCAGCGCAGAACAGGGTCAGCAAACTGGCGACAAGCATTTCGAGAAAGATCGACACCCAGCGTCCTTGCAGAACTTGGGAAGCCGGCGTGCCCGCACGTCCATGTGAGCGGCCGAGGCACACGCCTCTCTCTCTCTCCCAAACACCCTTCTTTCCCCGCCTCCAGATCGTCGGCGGCGTCTCAAATGGCTCGAAATAGAAGTTCCCGAGCGAGTGGGAGCCGAGAAAATTCGCCGATAGAGAAGCAGCGTGCAGTAGCAGCCTGTCCAGCGCCATGCCTCGTAGGAAACAAATACGCGGCGCCTCGGTGGGAAAAGTTTGCCGCTGGAATGGCAGCCGTTGTAGCCACGGGCGGGTACCGCGCCCCGCACCAGAATCGCCCTTAAGCGCAGACTGCGCCGAAAGGACCGGGCGCGCCTTAGCTTGTGTGTGAGCGCGCGCCATGCGCTTGCCAATGAAGCAAATCCGTGTCAGGAAGAGAAGCGGGCACAAGGCGGCTCGCATCCTGCGTTCCCTTAGCTTAATCTCGATGATCGAGACCGTCCGACTCTTTCTGGGTGCACCGCCTTACTTTCGTTTCCTTGGTGCTCTCCTCAAGGCCGGTCAGTGCGCGAAGAAAAAAAAAAATGCAATACGTCCAAAATTTTTTTCCCGCCCCCAGGGACGCCGAGGAAGTGAGGGAGATGGGGGGCAGCGATTCTCGCTACTCGAGAGTCCATTCCCAAGTTGATATATCGGTCACGACAGCACTGCTGCTGCAAGTGTTACTGCTAATACTCAAGCCCAAGAAACGGAGACAAACGCTTTTAGTTCGCGCGGCTGCCGCCATTAGCGGCATGGCGCTCGGCATCGAAAATTACTGTCTGAAATCTGAACGTTTTGTTCACCTCATCGGTTTCCTACGGCTATCAAAATTCTCCGGTGAGTGCGCAGTAAGCATTTCACAAATCAGACTCTGCAGCGCGTCGGAGGAGTAAGCCATCAGTATCAACATCTTCGAGAACCATTTCCCCCGAGGCTTGAGATTTCATTCTTGATTTTTGAGGTGCGAAAAAAGGACAAAACACGAAGGTAGACAAACAGGACGAGGCGCTTTGTCTTGTTGTCTACCTTGCTCTTTTCTCCTTCTTTCGCGCCATAAAAATCAAGAATAAACCGAAATCAACTAGCCCAACAGCAAGCTCTCTAAAGCTTTAGCTTTCTCTGATTACAAATGAAAATATTCCCTTTCAGTTACGCTGTGTTGGCGACGAACTGTTGGCACCATTTGGTGATGTAAAGGTAAGCTCGGCATGTTCTAGTGCTAATAATAGTAACACTACCACTTATGCTACTATTACTACTACTACCAGCACGCTGTTATTGCTAGTTCCGGCTATTGCGGCCCAGTCAGTGCTTAAAGTCTAGCTCCATCGAAGGGGGTACAGCAGTAGTGATTCGAGCACAGGTGGAAAGGGAAATAAAAAAGGGAGAAAGAGAAAGCGATTGGTAGTCTGTTTTACGCATCGTTTTAGACAAAGGAGTGTAGTTATAGTGTACACAGAAATGCATGCGTACAGAATGAGAGTAATAAAAAAATAGTGCAAACTAGAAAAATCACTAATATTCTCCGGGAGGCAGAAAAGAGAAAGAAAGAAAGGCAGAAAGAACGAAAAAGTTTTTAAAAGGCGTAGATCCGTTTTGGGTTTGGAGAGGCTGGAAGCTTTGTTTAATCGTGAAAGCTACCGGGGGAGGGGGGGGGGAGACCTTGCACTGTGTTTACCATTGTTATTCGGTAGGTAGCCTTGGAGCAGAGTGGCCAACTCAGAACTGACTCGTGGCGTGAGGTCAGGGCTTTCTCCGCATCAGGTTTTAGAAAACATGTTAATCACTCTTGCTAAAAATCACGGTGAATTTTCGAAACGGAAAAGACGAACTGCTTCGATCACTACTGACAACATGAATAAAAATGGTTACCTGCTTCGGATTCATGAATTCTCTAAATTATAGTGCGGGGGGTCTCAGATCCCTTGGTAATACTGGCGGGGAGTCCGAAACCTACCGAGACCTCTCTTGACTTTGAGCACTAGGACGAGGTAACGCCGGGAGAAACTTAGGATCAGATACAATTAAAAATAAAAGTAGAGTACTCGTTCCACAGCCGGAAGTAGAACAAACCTATCTATAGACTATAAACTATGACAGGTATAAGGATGCAGTTATATTGTTTTTTTCCTCCTAACTGCTATGGTCGTTTTTTTTCCTTGCTCACTGTCCGTTCCCCGGACACTTACCCCGCGTGACGTCTGTACCATTGGTTCCATCGAATGCCTGATGCCGCTAGAAGAATCACGGTTGAATGGGCTATTGGAAGCTATTGACATAGTAAGTCAGGTTACTGGCTCAAGCGAACACTGCACGGTAGTCTTTGTTTCACTGGATGATGACCTTGCATGGATTTCCTGCATAAAAATGGCGTACGCATGTGCACCTTAGCATGCAGAAGCTGCCGGACGCGTTCACCTAATTACACTTCTTCGAGTGAAGGTAGAATTCAGTCCACGCATATATCTTCTTCTCAATCCAGAAACGCACGAATTTAGTGCCTGCATTATTTAAACAGCGCAAATAAAAGCATGCGTCTAGACACGGACAAATGTAGTTTGTGCAAACACTGATAAGTTATGAAGGCCGGCAGTTTAAGTGGGCTATTAAGCGTGCTTGGCCTGAGGCACATTTTGAATTTCTGTCCAATATGCATTCCCTGTTAATGACGCCCTACTGAACGGCTGCCGGCATCCGACAAAAGTTCTGGTGTGGGGTGACCACGCCTTCGCCGTTGTAATATATAGTAAGCGAAACCGCGTGTCGTTACATATAACCATACAGAATATTTCTTGAGCATAAAATAACCCTCCATTTTCCCCAAAGTTATACACTTAACGAACAACTTCCTGGGGTACTACAGACCGTATATACTTTGCTTAGCTTGCACTAATGCAGAACGCCTCATTTAGGCGCCACATTAAGTTCAATCAGAGCAGTACCTGACCCGCTTCTTTCTGCGCAGAACTGGTGTTAACAAAAGCTCTTCTGCGCATCGTTTTCCGGCCTCTTCAGGCAGACTCATCTGTGTGCGCCGCGGCACCGAAACAATGCAGTGCGTTATTCTCGTCCGCCCAATTGAGTGCACTGAGCGGAGTTTGTCTTTTTTGAGACCCAGACGACCTGGCACTTCCTCTGGCTTGACACGCTGTCGTTTCCGCGTGGAAGACTAGCATACTTGGCGAGCGAGCGTAATGTCCTTACATGCTATGAAGTAAGAAAAAAAAAACGCTCCGCTTTCTGCCGCTCTTTTTCTTTATTTTTTTTTTTCACTGAACCCTGTGTGCGGCCTAAACGGATGTAGTGTACGTAAATGATCTGCCGAGGCAGCAGTTAAAGAAATGATTTGTTTTTCCCGGAAAAGGCATAGCCTGCAGAGAAGAGGCTTTTCTTGGTACAAAGGTTCTGCTAAACGATGCAGCCGACGTCGTGAGATGCGCCTTGACGTCTGGAAGTTTTTATTTCTTGAACCGACGAGCGGTATTGACAGCGCAGCTAAAATTGGGCTTGAATATACAGAGCTCTTAACAGCGTTCCCTCCGCGGCAAGAATTTAGATCGCTACGTTAACACGTCAGCGGTTTGGAAAACGCCAGTGATCAAACTGTGGTCTCCCGCCCCAATCCCGACAACGCATGATATCTTTGGTAGAAAACATTTTCCGTTGCAGCAGTAGGCTCTGTCGTGGCCTCTTACGCGTGTACACAGTGCTAAGACGTCCATGACTCTCAACAATGCGCTCAGGTCGATATATTTCATCATCATCATCATCATTTATTGATCCCTTAAGGACCCTTCCCAGGGTATTACATAGGGGGGGGGGGGGGGGGGGGGCGACGTACGTAGGACAATACAAGAACAAAGTCAAAGAAGTTGAATAAAAAAGTACAAATCTAGCGAAGAGCGCGACGTGAAGTGAAAAATCCAACGGCGGTGTTCAGTGTCCCGCCTGCAATGCAGATTTGGCTTACTTTAATACCCACGTAGAAATTAATTATTCATGTAGCGACAGAATTTTCACCGATGAGAGCCACGTTCCCATGCCGTACACCGAAAAATGTGCTCAATTTCCGGCTTTGTATGACTGCCTGCCCTCGTTGTGTTGCGACGGCGTAAAGAGGCGGTGCTCGCTAGTGCGAACAGCTTCAAAATGGCGTCGATGACTATCGTGGAGTAGTCGATGACTATCGTGGCTGTATGATATCGTAAGTAGACAAGAGACATATTTCGGTCGGAAGAAACGTGAGTGAAGGATGTCTCTTCGCCCGCGTATGCAGTTTGTGACGAAACCAGCGCTGGCAGATATGTCAGCAAAGTCGCCGCATTAAAAAAAGAAAAAAAAAGGATGGCTCGCTGCGCGAAGGAGCAGTGTCTTAACTCTGAGCGCAATACGGGCGCAGAGCGAATCAAAATAAACTTGATCTGCGAAGATTTCAGCTCACAAGGAAATTTACACAGCTCGAAGAGTTGACTTCTGCGGGAAGAACCCCTCAACAGCTATGTAGCCGACGGGTGAGGTCACCGCCATTGAGATTCTTGCTAGTCAGGGAAGTTGGCTTTTCGATTACGGGAAAGGCTGATTAACTCACGCTCAAGACCAGTATCCTATTTAGACCTTCCGTTGTGGCGGCGAGCGATCTGATTACTTCAGACATGGAAGCCCAAACCTGCTTCGTGGTTGTCTTTTTTGAGCGCAAGCGGTTAATTCAATCCATTAGGCAGCTTAACAATTTACGCACTGAAGAAAATCATACATAATTCAAGCACATCGATATCTTCTAGCGTCAGGAGCAAGCGTTTGCCTTTTGGAACGTGATGCAACTTCAATATGGAAGATATTCAGACATAGCAACTTTATTTTTTGTTTTTGTCCAGACCGATGCATGAAGAAGATCGAATTATAAGTGGCTGCTTTGGTCCATCTTGGCTGGTCGCCATTTGGATGTCTCAACAGGGCACGCAAAAAGATGGGCAGCGTCGATGCGAAGCGATAAGAAGAAATACAGGTGTCATTTTTCAAGACTTTAGTATTAACGGGGTTCCGTCAGAGCCGCGTTAATAATATTAGCTGAGCACCCATCGGAATCTGCTGCGGCTGGGCGCAAGGCTTTATAGGTTTAGTGGACGGCCCAGGAGTCCCACTTTGGAAGCGTTCCCTTCTACAATTTTTTTTCTCTTGTTTTGTGCCGTGGATTGTGAAAGCAATGAAGGATTTTCCGAAACTGTTTCTACTCATTCATTTTCTGTTCCTTATCGTCATCTTAATGTGTGCTACGTGGAAAAGGAAACTAACGGTGCACATGACACACTGACAAATTCAGCAGCTGGGCTTCGAATGAACGAAAATATGGTTCGAGTTAGAAGACTTATCGTGCGCCGAATTGCAAGTAGTGTTTTTTTTTTTCTTCTGTGCGCACTAATCTTAAGTTCGAGTTTTGCGG
This sequence comes from Amblyomma americanum, assembly GCF_052857255.1. Taxonomy (NCBI): domain Eukaryota; kingdom Metazoa; phylum Arthropoda; class Arachnida; order Ixodida; family Ixodidae; genus Amblyomma; species Amblyomma americanum. The sequence continues at coordinate 183,798,585 of NC_135499.1, read as the reverse complement.
TAAATATAGTTCTCACAGTGGAAAGGCACAGATGAGAATGGGGATGCGTGCAAAATGGAACTCTTCAGTCGTGACGCATGCTATGTCTGTGGCTACGACGTTCACAATGGAATAGATGCAAGTAGGCGAACCTTAAGTATCAGTTTACACCAGGAAATAGCACAGCCTGACAATTTCTGGCTATCGGATTTTTGCTTTAACAAAAAGTGCACAGATCAAACAACGGTAATTAACGCAAGCTAAACCACCCGCTACGGACACGTCAGACGGCACGTATGGAAGATTACAGCTTGGATGCAATAGATCGCTTTCGATAAAGCGGCAGTCGCTCCACTAAACCACCAAGCCCTTCCTCACACTCCCCTCGAGACCGATCGTCACGGCCAGAAGAGAAATACTTCATCACACGCTCTCTCACCTGTTTCGTTCTCAAGGCTTCTCTGTCCGGCGTGCTGTGACACAGCGCGAGCCAAAGATCCCGGGCACCGGAACACAACCGTTATCTCTCAAAACGCGATGAGACGACCTCCGTCGCTGGTCCACTCTTTTCTTTCCTCTCCTCTGACTATCGGTGAGTCAATCCAGGATGGTCAGCGCGCTAGAAAAAGCAGCGTCGCGTCGTCCACTGGCAGTAGTGTAGTCGCAACCGCTCAACCCGGCGTCCAGGCCCGAGACGGAAAAGGGGGGGGGGGGGAGGCGGGTGGTCGTCACTCCACGCACTCACGCACACACGCACGCACGGAAGAAGAAGAAGAAGCGCTGGACGACGAGAGGCTGACGAGCGAGGAACAACTCCACGTTGGCGGCGCGAGAGAAGAGCAACAGGCAGCAGCGGAGGCCGCCGAGCAAGCAGCAGGAGCCGAGCGCGGTCGCGAGCGGCGCGCGGATTTTTCGTCGGGACAGGTTCTCTTCCTCGGGCGGCAAGAAGGGGGCGCCCAAGGAGTGGCAGGACCGGTCGCCGCCGCCGCCGAACCGGGTCGCCGCCAAGCGAGGGGAAGAAGAGATGCTGCCGCCGCCTCGGAGCGCCGGGGCCCGCGCGAGCGCCGGCCTCAGCGTCGCGAGCAGCGCGCCGTAGCCCGCAGCAGCACGGCGCCGGCGGCAGCTCTCGCGCCTCCAAGGTCAAGGCATCCCCTACCAGAGCCGCCACGCGCAAGTTTGCGCGTGTGTGTGTGTGCCTGGCTCCTCCCCGCCTCCCCAGCGGCAGCGCCCAGAGGCACCCCGGCGCACTGCGGCCCTGGGGTCAACAAAAACGGAAGCCTTCCATCCCTTCCGGTGATTCTGCCGCAGCGCTGCGTCCAGGAAGCATGTGGTCGCATTCTGCAGCGCACTTGTGAAGCGGCGTTTCTTGCAACGCTACACCAGACATTATCTCTGCGGCTGGTTACCAAGGGTGTAAAAGTTATGCAACTTCGTTGCTTTGCATGGCAAGGCGCGAAGGAAAGTTCTCTGCTCATGAAACGACTCTTCATACTCCTTCCGGTCGGCTGAGGAATGATGAAATTCCGGAAGTGGCAACCTATACATGACATGTGTACCTTGTGCAGATGCCATGTGTACATGAAGGTACACAAGCGAGTAACGTCTCTTTGGTGGGCGATCTCTTAGCTACACTTTGCAATAAACATGGTGAAGACGATCTCAGCGAATGTAAACCGACATATTTTTCTTGCTCAAGAAGACGAGCTACTCACGGCACACTCATTGTTGACGTGTTGGTGCCATGCGCCGTATACATTTCAGTTACTTTCTACACCTTTCTCAAACTTATTGCACATTCAAACTTCTTTTTTATCACGTTATATGTGTTCGTTTTTGGAGGCCGACATTGCAGGAAAATTCGCGAGATCAACCATTACAAACTGTCAACAGCTTTCTTTTCCTTTAGCCGGTTTACTATTCGTTCACGCCATTTTCTTGGTTAGTTTCATTGTGTGTCGACGATTTTGCTTCATTAAAAAACCTCGGAGAGCCTCCTACAAGTGAAGTTCCACTCGAAGAAAGCTTGCTATTGTATGACACACGGAAATTGCATAAATGGCAGGCTAGGTTACCCCTATAGCCAAAGTAATCCTGAAATCCTGTTTGCCCCTTAATTCGTGCTGACTGACCCTTTCTGTCTTCTAACGTTACACCGAACGTTTTCTTTTGCATCGCTCGCTGCACATTTCTTGGCCTCATTTCTGTCCTTTTTGTCAGCCTTCAGCTAGGTGAGTACCGGTAATATACAATGGTTGTAAACCTGCCTATGTGCAGAGTATACCCGCAAGCAAGCACGCTGCGTATAATTCAACATAGCTACATAAAAGCGCAATCTACTTCGTTTTTATTCGCTCTCTAGTTGTTCTCTCGTAGATATATGATCTACCGTGATTACTTGACCTAATAGACGTACCGCTTAACTGCTCTAAGCATGTTGTTAGCTATCGCTAATGGCTGTTCATTTCCCAATCTGCTCAAAATTACATTCAAGGCTAGGTTTCTGAAGCACGGGCATATATATGTTAAGCAGTCTGGAACATACTATGAAGAAATAATAAGCGATGAAGAAAGTTGATTTCGGCTCGGAGCGTTGCATTTGAAGCGAACGATTAACTTCGGCGATTCAGCCGTGGTTTACGATTGCGAAAGAAGTGCAAACGAGATGTAATGCTAAGCGGCCGACACAGCACGCGAGCGGTCGCATTTTCTGGAAAATCGCTGAGCTCTTGATGCAGCGATCAGGGTGGTTCAGGGTTGTGTTGCGCAGTGCTCACACAAGCGCAGTGGAATCGACTGGTTATGCAAATGTGTTATTGCGGAGTCCCGGAACGCTACAACTATTAGCCAGACGCTGCGGCTATTCATCTGTTCTTGCTTTAATAATTAAGGTTAAGTCCAACCGCATTTCGCGTACGCTTTAGTGACGGTCATTTTGGAATATGCATAATACCTTTATAAGCTTCTTCTCCTTGTGCCGGTTTGCCCTGCGTATGTAAAAAAACGCTCATTGTGGGAAACGTAAGCCAATAGAATATGAAGCGTAAGGTTGGCTAACCACAGCTAACCACAGGTTGGCTCATACCTGATAGCTGATTTAATATCTGCTGAGGGTCCTTGGACCTAAGATATTAAACTTATTTTTGGAATATGGCGAAGTGCTTGGCTTGAAGCACTCTGGCACGGGTCGGCTCGGTATTGCACTGCCTCCGGGATCGGCCCGGGGCATAATAGCGCGTGCCTTTTCTTTCGCTCTTAGCTCTCCTATCCTTTACCCCTCCTACTTTCAGCACGCGGCAGCGAGCGTGGATCGGCTTGAGCCAGTAGGCAGGCCCGTGCTCGTTCCTTCTTCCTCCCAGGAGCATCAGTGTGAAGAGTATAGTCACTGTTCCGTAAAAACTGTTAACGCGATAGCGTTCAGGGTGGAGAAAATCGGGATTGCTCGAGAGAATCATGACATCACAAAACTATATGACATCGCGCGTGTAACTGAAACGCCCCATAACGATCACACAGTACAACAGCGATGACGCCACTACACAACTACTCATTGGTTTATATGGTCGTGACGTCATTCCACCGTCATTACGTTGTGCCTCCGAAGAAAGAAGAGCAATTGCGCTGAAAAGAAAAATGGCCGAGTCAGGACTCGAACTGCTGCCCCGTGGTTCGTGAGCCAGGAGCATTAAACCTTGATCTCTGAGCAACACTCATTCGACTATAGGCTAGAGGAAGGCGTTGTGTGTCTTTTGGTAAATAAAAGGAAAAATAAGTTTTTAAAAACAAATAAAAGAAAATAGAGAACAGTGTCCGGGTCTGCGAAGTGATATGCAAAGAGGACCACAGGCCTCTGAAGGCATTCACTAACGCTATCGCGTTATACCCTTAAGGATGAGCTTAAGTGTCACCCGAATTTTTAGCGTGCATCAGCTGTAATGTCTGATTTCATTATTATTATTATTATTATTATTATTATTATTATTATTATTATTATTATTATTATTATTATTATTATTATTATTATGAGTAGTAGTAGCAGTAGTAGTAGTAGTAGTAGTAGTAGTAGTAGTAGTAGTAGTAGTAGTAGTAGTAGTACGCACGTCAGCTGGATGTCACGGTTCGTTTGTGGATACCATCAATCTGGGGATATCTTTTCTTTTTTTGTGACCTCATCAAGAAGCAGCTTATTTATACTGGACAGCATATAGGTGAGAGGACGGAGAGAAAAACGTAGTGTTCATATCTTAGAAATGAGCGTGCACCTCAGTGGAGAGAGTCGGAAGGAGAAGAAAAAGGAGGAAATGCCAGAAAGAGAGAGAGCGAAGAAAGCCTTGTTCCTGTCAGTCACCGCCAGAGCTCCCTATTGTACTGGAACGCGTAAATTTGCCTCCCCGAGTATTATCCTTTGTGGCCCGCTGCAAAATGGCCCCGCGGTACTGTTTGCGAAATAGACGCCAAAGAATGCGGAGTTTGGAAGGGCTAGCGACATTTCGTATAGTCTCTGGCCCCAGAAGTATAGCTGTGGCCTCCTCAAACGTAGCCCGGGCTGTTGTGGAGCTATTTGCACCCCTTTTGTCACTGCCTCTGTTGTTCGCCCATTTTCCCTGGTCCATAAGCTTGCCGTCGACAACCTATTGAAGCCGTGAGAGCAAGCGCGCCGTGAGCTAGACAGACATTGTATCTCTCTACAAGTTCCTGCTTCTGTTCTCACATTTTTTTCAGCGGACAGGACAAAGGTGCTGACAAGGGTGTCATTAGTTACGCGCGCATGGGCTGTTCGGACGGGATATACAACGCTTAGCCCTCGAGTGGGGAAAAAAAAGAAGATAGTGTAGGAAAGATACCTAGGAAGAATTTCTGAAACGCAACGAGCAATGTGTAATGGCAATACCAAGCGCTGGCCCTGGTAAGCCATGTATCCAGCACTGAGGTCCGTGCACCGCTACAGCTAGCTTTAGTGAGCCATTTCACGAATAATTGAGGGACGGGTCACTGAGGGCTTCATTCAACTATAGTTCTCAGTTAAAAAAAAAGAAAATATTGTACGGTTCTTTTGGTTATGTTGACGTTTATACAGCAGCAAAATACGGATTTATCGCCGAGATAATTGGATTTACTGATCTTCCCGTCACTCGATTCAAACTCACGAAGTCCTTACTCCAAATCATGGGTTTCCACAATAACGGCGCAGCGTAGCCTCCGAAATCCGCGATAAAACAGATTAACTTGCAATATTGGCGAGTGATGACGACACCTTTGCTTCATTTTTCGGCTTTTCGAGCTTATAAAAAAGCCCCGTTTTCAGTTAAAGTGGTTGCCTTGTGATTAAAACGTGGTGTCCTATCCATGCAGGTCAACTTCTACTTGTATCTGTGCCACTTTAACATATCTGTCACTGATAGACTGGAAACTAAAAGTAACGCTTACACTAGTGATGACTGCTTGCAATAGATAAGCGAACAAAATAAGCTGAACCTCGTTATAACGAAGTTGAGGGACCCCGCGATTACTTCGTTATAGCCGTAGCTTCGTTATAGTCCGTGCGGACGGAGCTTCCAAGGGGAATCATCATTCCTTCATTCTATCCGTTAATTCGTTATAAACCGCTTCGTTATAACGAGGTTCGATTTTATCACCGATGAACTCGTTACCACATTATTTTCATGGGCGCATCATGAGTTAACTGAATTCGGTACTAGCTGGGAGAGCTGCAGGATTTGCGTTTAAGCAACGTATAAATAGTGAGTGAGTGAGTGAGTGAGTGAGTGAGTGAGTGAGTGAGTGAGTGAGTGAGTGAGTGAGTGAGTGAGTGAGTGAGTGAGTGAGTGAGTGAGTGAGTGAGTGAGTGAGAGGGCGAGCGACCGAGTGAGTCTGTCGGTATCAAGTCACAGGAACATGAGTTCCTGAGGCGCGCCAAAGTTTCTTAGTTTACAGCTGCAGGCACGAACGCGGAAAGGTGCTCACAGCTTCAGTTCGTGCAAGTTAACGGTCGAGTCCCTGCCTTACGCTCAGCGCGCCACCACGGCCGGTACCTACCTGAAGGAGCGCGCTATAGAGGAAAACTTGGCAGCGATCTGAGAGAGCAAAGCACCACATGTCTCGGCTTGAGGAAAAGCAACGAACGGTCGCACAGTCGACGCATACGCGGTTTCGCAATGCGGTCGGTATCGAAAAGTTTCGGTTTTATTTCAGCACCATATTCTCGCAGAAAGGCAAGAAAAGGGAGAAACTATCGGTGAAAATAACTCGGAGGGAAAGAGGGGGGGGGGGGGGGGTCGCCGGTGAACGCTTCACAATGGCTGCGGGCGTTTCCTGCCGCCATAGCCTGCCGTCGCTTTCACCAGGGGAAAGTTGCCCTACGCATCCCGTACGGGCCGTCGCACTCGACCACGGTTGCACTCGACCTACGGAGGACCGACGCTTTCCAAGCTGGATAGATGGTTATCGCATCGCGCGTTGTTCTCGTAACCCCGCCGGCCGACACCCCCGCGCCTCGCCGATATGTATACCCTTGAACTCTCGCCTATTGGAATCTGTGTCGCACGAACACACCGCCACGCAGCGCTGCACACAGTCTGGAGGAGGGATTCTATCGCCAAACGGGAGGACAGCACATCGCCTGCGGAGGAAGCGAAAATGGCTCCCTGTGCTCGCTGTCTCTATAATGGAAATGTTGCTATTTCGAGCAGGCGTGTGTTTACTTCAAGGACGCTTACAGTAGCCAACCTAGCATTGTACACACGTTTCGATTTATTTTTTTTTCAATGCGGAGACACGCTCTTGTTTATGGCCCCTTGGCGCGAGGGCGAAGGAGGGTCTTCGAGGACTTTGCTAGGCCTGGAAACGGGAAAACTTGAAGGCGAACGCGAAGCGCATTGCGCGATAAACACTACGCTCAGAAGTGACAGAGAGGCATTGTTTCACTCGCAAATCTACCTACCGCCTCAGTACGACCAAGGACATGGGCACACTCGTGGTACGCATTCGAAAGAGTCAAGTAGGAAAGGTTAGCCAAGAAAACTCAACTTACTCACAAAAACACATTCTCCTTTCCATTTTTTTTTTACTGCTTTCGGAATACAGTCCTCTTTCGATGTCTCTGTGTGAAGCTTTGATCCCACGGCGCCCCCAGCGGATCGGAGCTCATCGGGGCTCCTCCCGGGAACCCTCCGGATTCGGAAGGTGCCTCCTCCGGGTCGTCCTTCGGTGGGTGCACCTCCGGACCCCGACGGTAGAAGTGCAGCTCCCACTCTCTCCGCCCACCAGAAGCACATGAAGCAGCGAAGTGCAAAAGTGACGGCAATATCTAATTCAAAGACGCGATGGGAAGGCGATCAATGCAAAAGCGAAATGTAAAACCAGTACTGCTAACGCAGGTTTGTCGCATGAGGTTGTTTGATCACCTGCGTATATTTCTTTTTCTTTTTTTTAGTGCGGAAGCACTGCTAGGCGCATTTTCCGATTTCGGGCATAAGTACGTACTTGCGTGCGTACTACTGGGGACAAAAGTTTCCGGGACGCGAGTTCTAGGAAACACGTTTATTGTAGCTCCACCTCGCTACCCAGTCGCCTGATATTGTATCAAGGCGTTAAATGACTAAATGCTCCCTCCTCTCTTCACAATATCAGGCGACAGCTACAATAAACGTTTTTTTCCTATAGAACTCGCGCCCCGGAAACTTTTGTCCCCAGTAGTACGTCCCTGGAGCCTGCTTTGTGGCAGGCGACCCGACTGCCTAACGGGTTGTGGGCAACCTACTAGGTAGGCCTTCACCTTGGTGAAGGGTACACCGGAATGAAGGCCTTCAAAGTAAATGCCTTTAGGTCAAAGCGTTTGTGGTAAAGCCCTTAGGTCAAAGGCCTTATGGCAAAGGCCATCATGGTAAGTGACTTCCGGATGAATGCCTTTAGGCCAAAGGTCTTAGGTCAAATGCATTTACCACTTAGTTACCTTAAGTACCCACCGTAACTAGTGCGACTGCACGATATTAAGCGCATACCCACGCTAAACGATCTGCTATTTTATTTTCTTTTGTGAACAGTTTTGTACCATCCAGAAAGAAGCTTCAGCGTTTGGTTTTAAAGGAAACGGATGAGCGAAAGCAAGTGCACAATTAAAGTTAAATCTGCGTTCAAATTTCGCCGCTGCAGGTGTGAAGGACCAAACATGGGCATATGAATCATGATCGTCGCTAAAAAGGTTCCCAGCGGTTGCTCGCTGACATGGCCTGCGGTGGATAAGAACGAAAAAAATGTGCTAATTCTGCGTATGTGATGGTGGAGTAAGCGCCATGGCTTAAGTTAAATGAAAACTCAAAACTAATTTCCAGGTGGGTAGCCCTTTTACTGTTATTTTTTGATGCACCGAGTACTGCCTCATGACTTGAAGGAAATAAACGTGTTAAGGAGATCAGGTTTGCCGAGTCGTGTATAAAAGAGCGATGACGGGCTCCCTGTGTCCACGCAAAGCACGATGTTTCTGCTATAAACTAGTTTTTTGTTGACTTTATTCGGCCCTCCATTCACTGCATTAAACATGCGCTGTCATCTTATAGCATTAAGGATGGAGCGATAAAGTTTATCCTCGTACCGAAACACGGGGCACCACATCAGTAAAACGGCGGACGTATTCACGCATTTCTCGTAAAATATGCAAAGGCCTTCGGATCAGCAAGAACTCGCATCGGTCAGCAATTAACGAGTCAGTCAGCCGGTCGTTTCCTCAGCTCGCTCGCATTAGGGGGCCAAGCTGAAGCGAAGGCTAACAGCTGGGCCGCGGCATAATAAACTGGCCTGGCAGCCCCGGCAGAAGTTGGGTCGTACATCCTGGTCACTCGCCGGGGACACTGACGACCTCAACTCTTGCGCTCGATGTGTCCCCAAACCTGCGCAGCGGGCAGTCCTTGGGACGCGTGCGCGCATTTACGCTGACCGGAACGGGGGTAATAAATACGTCTCGACTTCACTTCGCGTCTCCGTTTACGACGCTCCTTGGGAATTCGCGCTGATAAAGAAAAAAAAAAGAGAAAATAAACAAGGCGGTCAACGACACAGACAGCGACCGCGGGCTTACGAAGGTATACAGAGCGCTGGCTGCCAAATGAGCCGGACGAAGAAGAAGCGCACGGGGCTACGTTTAACACCAAGGGCGCATGGCCCCGATGTGTCCGCCAAAGCTGATGAAGTGGACAACCCGGACAATAAGGACGGACAGATGGCAACACCGCCGCTGCAGTCGCATTAAGTATAAATACCGCAGTTTTATAGCGAAAAGCCGGGTTTGAAGGCATGCGGTGTTAACGAAGCAGAAATGCATGTGTTTTTAGGGGCACAAAGAGGACAGCGTGGCTAAGGGTTTGGTTTATGGGGGTTTAACGTCCCAAAGCGACTCAGGCTATGAGGGACGCCTTAGTGAAGGGCTCCGGAGATTTCGGCCACCTGGGGTTATTTGACGTGCACTGACATCGCACAGCACACGGGCCTCTAGAATTTCGCCTCCATCGAAATTCGACCGCCGCGGCCGGGATCGAACCCGCGTCTTTCAGGCCGGCAGCCGAGCGCCATAACCACTCAACCACCGCGGCCTGGATAAGGGAACAACTACTGGTTAATGATATCTTATAGCGGAAATGAGGAGGAGGAGGAGGAAACGTGCTTGAACAGGACTTGCGCACGTGCTCTGCAGACATTCGGGCACGCTCTGCGGACACGCACAGAGCAGGCATACGATGGTTGGTTAGAGTAACACAGTAGACACGAAGAGAATCGGATCGTACAGGTGGGGAAAGAGAGAGTAAGGTGGGTGCATGAGACTAGATACTTTTCTTGGCTAGAGTGGGACAGTCTCTGGAGCAGGACAGGGTAAACTGGAGATGAATGTGAGAGGCCTTTGTCCCGCAGTGGGCGTAGGTGGGCTGCAGCTGATGACGATGATGGCTAGCTTTATAGCATGTGTGCGTGGCATTAGTGTACTGCTGTACACGATCAGCACAGCAGCCATCTGTTTGTCCAATAAGTGAGGATCTTCCCTGTAGATGCATCAAAGAGCTCACCGCACGAGGGAAGAGAGAGCGCACACTTCCTTCGAAATTCCTTCTCACCAACTGGTCACTGTTACCGCAGCTCGCTCTCACACCGCAGCGTTCCCAGAATAGAATTTTCCTCACCAACTTCTCGGTTCCTTAAGACGAACATTATAAAGCATTCTTTGCTTAGTCTTCTATAGCTTTATCTTGCTAGTGAGAGTTTATCTAACTTTCCTCCTGAAGTATAGCGCCTTGCAATCGCTGGTATGCTGTTCATTTTTATTTTTATTTTTCTGCTCACATGCGCATTACAAAGTAGAGATGAGGGCGTCTAAGGCTTATTTTATCCCTTAGAGGAAACTGCAGCTATCGCTATAGTAAGGAGGACAGATCGCCGTTCCTCGCGCCGACTCTACCATCTGTTACCTCCGCGAAAAGAAGGAGGCGCCTGTATAGATAGGTTACGCAGGGTTGGACGCCCGTGACAAGTTTTACGTCGTACATACCTCGTTAAGATTTCTTCGCGCGAAAGACAGTACAAGAAAAAAGGAAAAGAACGCTTACCCGTAAGAATCGACAATGGCATTGTGCATTCGTAAGCACACATGCAAACCAGCGCTCAAGATGAGGCGACTGCGCGCAGCCTCCACTGATTGCGATCGCGGCTTTAGCGCAACGCGGCGACGTCGCGCACTTAACGCTATCGACGACCCGGAGTATATAGACCGAGAGACAAGCGCGAGACGTAACACTGTATCGGAGAATGTTCCGAGACGGAGCTAGAAATGCGCTGGATAAGCAGAAGCGCCTGCAGGCAAAGAAGAGAGAGCAGCGGTTTTTTTCTTTTTTTCAAGCGGCGTCGCGAGAGAGCCTGCGCATAGGGTTTGTTTATTTTCCCTCTTTCCAGGGAAAAAACAAAAACAAAGAAAAGGTAGCTGAGATGCGAAATGCATGGCGAATGGCGCCCATAAATGTCTCTGGCTGCTGGTCGGCTCGGCAGCGCCTCGGCTGGCAGTGGTTTTCTTTTTATTAAGTTTTCCTGCTTTTTTTTTTTACTCTCTTGTCCCGTCTGGAGCCACGCCTGGTTTCTGCCTACGGCCAAGGAATGGGTTTGATTTCGGGACGCGGATGGTCTGAAAGGGTTGCGCAGCGCGGTGTCGGCGTGCCGAAAATAAGGTCGTGCCGCTCTTCGGCGGAATACTGATCAGTCGTGCTTTTCGCGTGCCCTAGCATTTCTTTCATTTGCCTCCTCCTTCTATCCCGCCTTGACTCGCAGATGCAAACATTCCGGAGTAACCTGATATGACGGTTTTACCGCGGAGGGTTGCCAATGTTGTGTTTTTTATTCCACCGCATATTTCTGCGCGGTGAATGTACGAGACGATGCACGTGCTCGCACGTGCGTATTTTGCAATTCGCGACGCCTAAGCAAGAGGTTGCTGACCGTCATAGGCCTGTCTGCCCCCGTGCTATCTTTGTCTTGCGTACTAAGATCTTTTTCTTTTCGGAGCTGGGGAATCGAACTGGAATGCTTGTAACACTTTAGAGCCTTGTTTCATTTATCGCAGAAGGGTTCGTTTCGTAAGGAAAACGGGCATGAGCATGGAAAGAAACTGCATTGCATATTCAGAAGAGCGAACGGCCGATTTTAAGATTGAGTGGCCTGGTTTACCAACGGCACTTGGCGACCATAGCTGGAACGCCATCCAGTTTGATGAAAGCTGCAGGTAGCCTGGTAGTTTCGATCTACAGTGATTCCGGGTACCCACCAGTGATACGATTGGTACAAGCGTTCCCCAAACTTTATGCTTAGCTTGTTTGGAGCGAAACGCTTGGGAAATGCGTTCTTGACCCCACCTTGAGTAGACGGATAACACCTTGTGCCGTGGCGCCGTTTAGCCCCAGATATCCTTGCATCATTTAAAATACATTATCATCATCAGTTTGGAGAAAAAGGAGAGGAGGTACCCGACAGCGACCTCGCGCTCTTGCTCGCCGGAAAAAAAAAAAGAACCTTCGTTTTTTGTTTTGTTTGTTTGTTGAATGCCCCCATTTCGTTTGCTGTAACATCGGATGTCGGTGACGCGGCGACAAATGTCCTCGAAGACACCCAGCTTGCAAGATCTTCTGTTCTTGAAGTTTCAACAACGCCAGGCTCTTACGAAACTAACCTACTTCGCTCTTGTCCGTTTCCTTTCACATTCCTTTACTTTTATGCGAAGCTTGCATGGAGCGGCAACGCTCCGTATTCAAATAGCGAAAGTGATGCGATATCGTCTTGTATACAGAGCTTCAAGTTCGCAAAGCGGCTCCCATGATTTTCTCGACATTAACTTTCGTTGTTTTTTTTCCCCCGTGCGTCATTTCTTGTTCTCGATTTTCCTGGAGTACAACGCGTTGACGCTGTTGCATTACGGTGTTGTCTTACCAGTTTCATTATTAGGAAATTATATTAGTTAAGATAGAGAGCAGGCGTATGTAGGCGGCGAGGCCGCATACACGATGCCCTCCGCTTTCTGCTCTCCCCTAGAGCAAGAAGAACGTGGTCGTGATCGAGTGAGTGTGCGTATACATAACGAACCGCACTAAGGAAAGCACGAATCGACGCCTCCCCTCGGCGTCGATGAAGACGATACATTTACTTGCTCAGCGACTTAACCGCGCCGTATTCCCATGCAAAAGCATCGTCGCGTCTAAAAAAAGCCCCATCCAATTGCCCAGGGCCCTTATATTCTTCTAGACGCACCCTTGTTTTCTCGTTGGGGGCGTCCACTCTCACCGCAGGGACCGACGATATGCACGGCCGAGGCGCGGCGGCGCTCCGGGACACGTTCCACTTAGACTAATTGAAAGAACGGCCGTCGCCCCCCGGCTTGCAATCGTGCGCTGCCGTTGCGGGACTGCACGCGCACGAGAAGGAGGGGTACACGCGCACCGAACAAGCCGAACCCTCGGCGCATGCATCCTCAGCCGGCCAATCGGCCCTTCTTCTCGGAGCTGTGTCTCCTTCTCAAGATGCGTCCACATTATGGGCGAGATACTGTTGCTTTCTTCGCGTCCCTTGGGTAGGAGATGCAGGCGCATCATCCCTCGTCCGAGACCACGGCGCGTGCTGCTGGACGCTTCCTTTCTTCTTCCCATAGAACTGCTGAGCGAGCGAGCGATACGCCTGCATTAGCGGTGCCCAGAAACACGACGGCGGCAGCGGTGCTTGCTAAGAAGGCGAAGCGCTGACCTGGATCGCATCCTAAATGAGCCACGCGCGTTACCCTAGACAAGGGCACTTTGTCTTCTCGCGGGGTTCGTGCCGCTGCCGCTGCTCCTCTATGCGCTCGCGTTACTCGCGCTTTCGGGAGCGGACCACACCGCTGCTTCACCGGCGGCACACAGTCCGGTCGGAGGGGCGTCGACGTGGCCCGCGCCACGCAGAGCGGGTTCGTGAAAGACGTGAGCAGCACGCGCATATGGCCTCCGCGCGCGCTGCTTTGTTTCTGCTCTCTGCTTTTTTGTGTGTTTATTGGCTTCGGTAGTCCTGGACACCCAGCCGGCACGCGCCTTAAGAATGCTCGATTCGCTCTCTTCGTGGCGTCCTTTTTTTGTTTTCCTTATCGTTTTCGTTCTCTTTAGTTTAAAGCGCTCACCGTTACAGCCACCACTGCTGCTGCTTCTGCACGCGAAGGAACGAAGCGAAGCACTGAACCAGCGGTGGGTGGCAGGAAGAGTTCGTCTCGAGGCCCGCAGCTGGACTGAGAAGCGTGACAAAACAGGCGTACTTATCACGAAGGTGAACGCTGCATGCAGCGGTAGGATGCTCTGTGTAGAAGTCGTGCGGATAACACGATCGACGTTCTAAAAGAGAGTCGTGATTTAGGAGCGCTTCCGAGACAAGATGATTGCTCCTTAGCGAAGAAATAGCGTCTGACCTCGCGCGAGCTACTGGCAGGAATTTTGTTTCCTGTTGCGCTGGGCCAGGCGGTGAGCAGCGCTCAATTTTAGACGTGAAGCCGCGCTACTTTTTTGCGCTCTCGCCAAAGGCTGCTTTGATTGTTCGCTGCTTTACGGAGAGCAGAGGAAATTTTATAGACGTCGAAGAGGACGTTTTACTCTCAGTCTCGATTGAGGTCGCAGACGGAGACCTCGGCAGGAGAAAAAGCGACGTTTGTTCGTGGCCTGTGACCTGATCACGACAGCTGCTGGCGCGATGCGTGTGTTTCGTCTGTTGCACGCCGCAAGGCTATCGTAATAGAAAGGGGGCCCAGGGCAAAGGAGGCCCAGGGCAAAGTAGGCCCAACAGTCAAAGTCGTAGGCAAGTCGCGCCGTGAAAGGAGCTTTCTTTTATTTGTTCGTACTCTCAGCGAATACGAAGACTGGAGTTGCGGTTATATGGTAGGTATTAGTTAAGCAGGGCGCCCCTCTTAACATGTGAGCTAGCTATTTTTTGTAAACCAGGAAGACTGGTACACAGAGCAATTGTGGGACTGAACCAGTATCAACGCGACAGCGTTAATGGCCCCGTTCACCAGAAAATCTGGTGTCAGCGTTGTGAGCGAAACATCATGGGCATGGCTTTGGCAGGTGGTTGCCAGAGAGCAATCTAGAAGACAGGCGGGCCACCTAGGTCACGTGACATTGCTGCGTCATCACAACCTGCCCACCGGATAGTGGTCAAAATGACCACCCGGGCTCTGATAGAGATTACAAGCACGCTGGAGCACCTAGCACTTCTGGAGCGCCCACAGGACCGACATCTCGGAACATACGCTCATGAGGCTGATATTTTGGATCCCCAGCGCTTTGAGCGCGGAAGGAAGAGAAAAAAAAAGCATTTTTTCAAAAGAAGCTAATTCAGAGTGGTTGGCGCTCTGCGAGTTCACTGCACTGAAACTGACGAGGTCATGGGCGCCTCCGGGGTTTCCCGCGTTTTGTCCTCGACGTGCGCCAGCTAAGAATTCAAGATAACCATCTTTTCTGGAGTAGCGCTGTTTGTGGTTACTGGAGAAGGTCTGCAACTTCTGAAAGGTCACATATTACTACTTTATAAACTAAAAAGGGAGCATTACGGCTGCCGTTGTGCCTTAGGCGGTGCGGGCTGGGCGGCATAATTTTTATTTCTTTTTTTTCTCCGCCCACACTAATATATGTCTTTAAGCGACCGCCAACAATAATCGATCAGATTCACTCACTAACGGGTGCCAATAAAACGGATGGTACATTTGTATTTATGGCTTATGTTAATTGCGGGATACGTCCTTTGTTTTAACCCCCACCCCCCGAGTGTGGTACAAATTTATTCAACTGGCTTTCCATACAAGCGCGTGCTGCGGAATTGCACAGATTTTATACCCTTTTATTCATTCAGTCAGAACCGCAGCGACAAAGGGCGGAAACGCCAACCTTCATCAAGATAAAAAAAAAAGTTATCAAGCGACGACCTTTGTGTGCTGACAAAATATAGACAGGGTAGCGCACGTGTTTCCCCCCGACCTGGAGCAGGCGCAGGCGCGATCAACCATCACGGCCTTTGCAGGGAAACGAGGCATATGTGTTTCTGCCGACACGGGCACCCGCACCGCACGCGCTCACAGGCCCTCATTTCTATCTTTCATTTCTCCCTCCCTCCTTTCCCCCTCTCTCCTTTCCTTCTCCCCCTTGGAAGCCGTGATCCATCAGCATGCAGGCGCCACGTGTGGACGATACGCAGGTCTGCCGAGTCCCTAAGCACACGCGGATCCAATCAGACCGTCGAGCAAAGCAGCGAGATGGAAGCCACGAGTGATTCCCCTCTATACGACGCCACGTTCCCGCGTGAACGAGCCTGGACCAAGTCTAGGCTGAGGCGACAACGCTTCTGGAAACTCTCAGCAGGCCTCAGCAGCTGGGGAAGAGATGCGCCATCAAAGGAAGACCGTTGTCGCTTGTGCTGCGCTGCAGGGCCATCGTTCGAGGGGGGTGTGGCAGTATTTGCGGGGACGGATGAGCGAAAGAAGAGACGCGTTTAGCGGGCAGAAAGATGAAAGCTGGCGGACATCTTCTTCGGTCAGTGTGGACGGGCGGATGAGACAGAACACACAAAACTCTCGTGAAAGACTCAGATAGACGCGCACGAAAAAGTGAAAAAAAAAATAAAAGGGAAAGCAAATGCAAGTCTTGGAGCTGCAGCAGCGGAAAACGAGAGGAGGAAAGCGAACGGAGGAAAGAAAAAATGGAAACCGAGTACAGGGCAAACAACGCGCTCTGAACGGAAGAAGACTGTTCCGCCCAAGCTCCGCCCATCGTGTGGCCTTGCCGCTTTTCGCTTTTTTTTTTTTTCTGCGCGATCTGTGCATGTTATTTCCTCCCTACGTCGACTGTCGCGCGCTGGCATGGTTTTAGTGTCTCTCCGGGTTGGCTCAATCGCGCACCGGTTTGCGAGTGCATGTCTGAAGCTAACGGTCGAACATCTTCAATACTAGTTTTATTTCGTGGTGTGATGTAAATTTAATGACCGATTAGATTCCGCAGCACTCATAACGCCTTGGAACATGTTACTTGGAGAAATGGTCCTTAAAAGAAGCCTTTGCCAGCTAAGAATACGTTACCAAGTGGCGCATTTAGACCAAATCACGAATCGTGTAACGGTGGACGACAAAATAGATATTGCAGTGAGGAATATAAGAACATCTCGGCTGGTCCGTACATTCGTTAGCATGCACAATCAGGCTGCGCTCATCGGTCGTGTCTGCAGTGTTCACACGTCTGTGTCACGCATTAATCTGTTCGTTCTCGTTTTGTCTGTCCTGAAGACGCGCATCACGACCCGGGCAAATTATGTGTTTGTCAGGAATGGAAGGCCATCGAGCTTAATCGCGTACACAGCCGCAGCAAAGTTTTCGATGTTACTGACAACGTAAAGAAACAAGAGAACCTCGATGTCTAGCAGTATAGGCGTAATAGAGAATTAGTTAAGTGAGAAGTGGCAAACAGTTTACCGAGACATGACTATGGAAAATAACGCCTAAACGTGGCAACGAGGCAGTCAGCGCATTTCTTTACTCGTGTGTGCTTGATTCGGCAACTTGCTGTCACGATAAAATATTTACAGGACAAGTGTTCTCGCATAAAAGTTTACTGTAGCTATGTTTCGCTACCCAGTGACGTGTATTGTCACCAGAGGATAGAGCAAGCACGTCACTCTTACCTCGATACATTTAAGGCTACTGGATTGATTACGTCACTGCGCTGAAATAACTTGTTTCCGCGCACTGTGGTCCCGCAAACTTTTGATCGCGATAGTACTAGAATATAAAGTAGCGCCTTCGATACCATCCGTTTCTATTTCAGCCGCTAAGGGGATTGATTTCGCGGCGATGTGTGCATATGTAACGACATGGCCAGCCTACGGTACATGAAGCAAGTGCTTTTTTTTTTTGCGTCTCATGCGCCTTGCTTTTTTCCTTTTCGTGCTTCGCTTTTGTTTATGCTCGCACCAGTGATGTGATGCTTACTGGTTCGGTTTGGTTTACGGGGTTTTACGTCCCTCCGTCTATGAGGGGCGCCGTAGTGGAGGGCCCCGAAAAATTTCGACCACCCACGGTTCTTTGACGTGCACTGACATCGCTCAGTACTCGGCTTTCTACAGCGCCCGGGATCGAACCCACGCCTTTCTGGTCACCAGCCAAGCACCATAACCACTGAGCCACCGCGGAGGTTCGGTAGAAATCACCCTGTGGGTACTGTTACGAGGTATTCCATCTATTATTACTTTAAGAGGCATAAATTATTGCGCAAACCACATAAATTACTCTGATCCGAAAATGTTCTTATGTTTCAAATGTGGTTTAAACGAAAAGAGAACAAGCTAAGAGTTCCTGCGCTGGGCTGTCCCCCTTTCTGGTCTGCTAGTTTGCACAAACGAAGCCATGCAGTTTCATTAGTTTTGATTAAAGTCCTGCAAGAGACCCCACTGTATACTCGCCAATAGGACTGAAAAATCATAAATGCACCCCTGGAAATCTTCGCATGCGTAAAGTAAGGAATCAGCCCAACGAACCGGATTATTGTAACGGAGTATAACGGAGCCATTTGTGCTTCTCCTCCAAACCGCTGCGACTGCAAATATGTGCGAGTGTAGTGAAGGGAATGCTGTGGAACCACGGAGCCATGGACGCTCAGCACAGCGAAGATAGCAGTGACGTTCAACGTAAGACAAGCTCCGGCCCCTAATGTTCGCGAAGGGCTATCTTGTCGACATTTTGCAAGTAAGCCCGGTCCCATTAAATTATCGATCGGATCTGTGTTGATCAGAAGCGACGTTAATTTATTCGGCCCTATTTTCAACCCCACTGAAAGAAAGAAAGAAAGCAAAAAAATGGGCAGTGGCTCAGCTCGGCTATGCCAGGATATACGTAGCGAAAGCTAAGGCATAGCTTGGTTAGCCTTGGTTAATCTTGATTGCAAGTCCAGGTTATTCTGGTTGTCTGGCTAGTTGTTTTCGCGTGGTTCGTCACGCGGTTGGTCACGTGACCAGACATGTGGTTGGTCACGGGGTGCGGTGCGAGCACGGCGAAATTGCCAGTTCGTGGCCAATGTAGCTTTCTCTGCAATATTCTGCGCAAGGCTCAAGAGGGCAACGACCCACTGGGGCGCGCATTGCCTCGTCACAGTGCACCCTCAGTCACTCTCTAGAAGAAAGAAGAGCACGATGAAAAAGAACGACGCACGAGGTCAAGAAATGCGAGACGATGGGTGAGGGAAGGGGTAGGGGGAAGAGGGGGGGGGGGGTAGTGCTGGCAAAATGAAGAAACAACGCGCGGTCTTATAAAAAGCCGCGCAAACTTTCCGGGCAATTAGGTTTCTGAGTGGCCACATCTCTTATTACTATAACCGGCTCCCACCCTCCTCCTCAGACGCGACGCACATCACCACGCACTGTTGCGTTTCTCTCTCTGGGGCCCGAGTTGGCTCACGCCGGCTTCCTTGTGCTGTCTCCTCCGTTGATTCATCTCTGGCTGCGCGCTCGTGCAGTACTTACTGGGGGAAGAAAAGAAGAATGCAGCGTGGGCTCGTTTGTCAAGCGAGCACTTTTCGCTCTCCAAACCACGTATGCCCAGTACGTACACGCGCGCTGTCACACGGGCCTCGGCACGCATCGAAAAGCGTAGAGGGCGCCCTGCGCACCTCATCGCCGGCGACTGGGCGGCCGGGTTTCTCCGGTTTCTCCATCATTCTTTCTCGTTTTTTTTTCTCCCACAGAAGAAAAAAGAAGCAGTCAGGACTGCCTGCTTTCCTCCAGAGCATTATCTTAATCTAGTTTCTCCGCACGCTATTTTTACCGTAGGTGCACGGAGAGCAATGGTGCTTGTTTTGCAGGGAATTCTGCACGGCCGGTAAGCGAAAAGCAGAGAAGCCGCAGAGAAGCCGCAGAGAGCGATTTGAGCGAAGATTAAGGTGCACTGCGCATGAAGCAGCGTTGTTGAGAGGAGCTGTCGGCTAATGTACTCGCCTGTAGCGAACACGACTTATGGCAGCCACGATCTCTGAAGCCGGTGAAGTCGTAAAAAAGCTGTGCCGCTTCTAATTAAGATGATACTTTAGGTCTACTGAACTTTAGATTGGAGCGCAGTCTGACAGGGAAAGAAAAAGAAAAACAACATACAGTCTAATCCCGTTGCAACGAACCGGTTTATAACGAAATACTGGATATAACGAAGGAATCACGATTCCCCTTGGAAGTCCGGTCAACACAGGCTACTACTAAGTTACGGCTATAACGAAGCAATCACCGGGCCCCTTCAACTCCGTTATAATGAGGCTCAACTGTATATTTGATCAGACCGTACCCATGACTCGATCCCTCAAGCCGAGTGCAGTTCTGTACGAATTGAACGGACGCCGAGCACAAATTGAAATCGGCTTGTGTTGATATTGTATCGCATTTTAATCCCACAATGGTCACTGGCGCCGAAAACGGAGCTTTTATAAGCTGTAAAATGCAGAAAAAAAAACGAAACACATGTGTCGCCATCACCGGCCGGTTTCGCAACTAAAATACATGCGCCGACACCGACCTTCAGTCGCGGTTCCCAGAGCATCGCCTACACAGCTATTCACTTCAAAATAGCACGTGACAACTTGTCCTTGGTGTAGGCGTCAGGAGATTCAGTCGAGCGGCGGGAATATTTTAAAATTAGATTTTCTTGGGCATAAGGGCGTCTTTTGCTCCCGGACAAACGTCAACGTACCCCCCCCCCCCCCCCCCCCCCGAAAAAAAAAACAAAAAAGACAGAGAATTAAGTTTTACTGAGAACTATAATTTTAAATGGAGTTGTCTTCAGTTTCCCTTTAAGTTATGACGGAGGCTGCTCTCTCGGTGTACATTCGGAAGCATTGAATGGCATTAACGCGTAAACTGGTCGCGACGGAGGAAGAAATAACTTTATTTAGACGCAGCGCTTGCCGCTGTGGCCGTCGAAGAAATCCTGTGCCAGAGTCAGCGTTAAGCTGCGCACCACTCCATTACTATCTTGGTTGATGTTGAGCATTTTATGCAACCCCTGGCGCCATGTCAAACATGGTGTCTGTCACGAAAAAAAGCGTGTTAGCTGTGATTCGCCACAAGATAACCTCGTAGAATGTGACAGCGATAAGGGAGCTTGGTCAGTGCTCGCTTTATCTTTCCGAGACCCACCAATGTAAAATTTGTCAAATACATTTGAGTATGTATTTACAGGCACGGTAGCCGTAGAAAGACTTTTAGTGCCGTAATAAGCCCTTTCTCAGCTACTTTTGGAGCCTGTGCTAGTATATTTCGAGTATAGTCAAAGTCATGTCCCTTCAGGAGCTCTAAAAAAGGGTGGAAGAGAGTGCGATCACGTTGTACGGCGATTAAAGCAAGCAAGCAGAAACACGTGCACTTTATCAGGCGACGAAGTGCCTTTAGGCACTTATTGGCACTCGCAATGGTGCAGCCAACACACATTAGAGCCCATTCGAGCAAAAAGGGGCCCTACTTTTCCTTCTTGCTTCGGAAATTTCGTATTTACTTCATGCTGGAAGTTTCGTAGCACACGGGAAACAGTTCAAAATGTGACCTAAAATATTTTACTCTTGTTTTGGGACCCAAGTTATCATATCCGAGGAATCATATTATCATATCATATCCGAGGCAAAAAAAAAAAGAAATCCGTAACGCAGTTTACAACTCGGGTCCCACACTGCTGAAAGAAACCGCAGATACTGATTCCGCAAGTTCCCTTAACAAGCGGCTATTGGAATACGGACTCCGTATGATATAGAAACCATATAGATTTCCGTATGGTATAGCTAGGATATGTATTTCCGCATGATATGGATCGAGAGTACTATTCCCGCAGTAGACAGACATGCTGATTCCGCATGATAGGGGCACATGTTCCTGTATGGTACCAAAATTGACTGCGTAAGTTTTCTAGAAATGCGGTGCGTGAGAACTTTCATACCCCGCATACTATCAATGACAGATGCAAGTTGTGGACTACATTTTTCATCTGCTGCAGATGAATGATGAACGTGCCAGTGAAATCCAGTACGCGCCAAGGCCAGTCAAGATTAAGCTTTCCCTAGGATGCAAAAATGGGGCTTTGTGCAGCGACACATGGTGCATCGACTCATACCAACAGAATACAGGGATGCTTTAATGCCTTGTAGTGAATTAATTTTATTTCCCGCAGTCGTGCAACTTCTCAAGGCACAGCACATCAGTGTAGTTCAATTCTTGAACCCGATTTGAATGTCGCCAAGCTTAGAACTGCATGATTTTTTGTCATCCTTATATACGGAGCTCGGGAGATTATAGAGGTCGAAAATCGGAAAACTATATTCGGCTACAACTCAAGAACGAAGTGGCAAATGCCCCTCAAAAAGGACCTTCTATCCACCAGCGTCGACCAATTCTTATGATGTCGTGATTAATCCATAGTGTTAAATCGCAGCGGTTGGCTGATGAAATGGGATTAACGACGGCTTAATCGGATTAACCGCGGCGTCATGCAAATCGTTCGGCGCCATTGACTGGATGGTCTCTTCTGACGAGTATCTGCCGCTTCGCTCTTGAGTTGTACCCGACTATAGTCACATGTCAACTCAGAGGAGTGCCCGCATTCCTGTCAACATTGACTTCACGGAAAATGCGCAGCGTCGAGGCATGGCTTGCCAGGGTGACTCAACTGCAAGCGTCGTTTGATAGCCGCACTTCACTTCTCTGTTTATGTGACAGCACGGCACGCGTGTCTATCGCTGCAGTTTTTCTATGCTTCCGGCAGCTTCGCAGTGTAAATAATGTACAGTGCCATTAATGTCTGTC
The DNA here is from genome assembly GCF_052857255.1 of Amblyomma americanum. NCBI lineage: Eukaryota > Metazoa > Arthropoda > Arachnida > Ixodida > Ixodidae > Amblyomma > Amblyomma americanum. The sequence continues at coordinate 183,776,265 of NC_135499.1, read as the reverse complement.
TGTCTGGCGGTCAGCACGTCCGCTTTGTTCGTAATACGAAAGTTATATTTTCTACTGTTTTCTCGTGCCCGCCAGCGAGCGGACCCCTTTGGAAGCGACCGCGCTCGCACGCAAAAACCGGCTGCCAGGCGTAACAGTATCAATGCGGAAACACTTTTATCGAAGCGCCGGCGCCTACGCTTCCCTGTATTGAATACAGCACCTTCCTGACATAAGCCCTTTCGGCACCGACCCAAAAGGGCAAGGAACGAAATAGCCGCGTCAAAAAGCCGACGTAAAGTTAAAAGCAAACATCAAACGATGACGCAAACAGCACGATCAGGGCGGAGAGATGATAAACCATGGTCTGACCCGCGCCGTCACTTCTTCTTCGTCTTCGTGGTGCACATTTGAAATTTACGATCTATACGAACGATGACAGGCGCCCTCCTACCAAGCTAAACACGCTCCCGCCGCGGCACGCAGGCTTCGCGAGCGCCTCTCGCGGCTTCGCGGGGAGGTAGGTTCGGGCGGATCTGCAAGGGCGTGCCATCCCGCCACGTATCGCGCGCGCTCCGAGCGGCGAGCTGCGGAGCGATTGTTTCCGCGACTGTTTTTAAACTGGCTTCTCCTTGGTACCAGGTTCGCAGCCTTGGGCGTCCTCCCCCTGTTCCTCATTCATTCCACTTGTTTGGGGCGAGGTTACTGCGGCTGCTGCTTTTCCTTCCTGGCGGTCTGGTTAAAGAGAGGGGGAGGCTGCCGGATGAGAATCGCCGCCGCTCCAGCCGCACCTGCGTTTGTGCCGACGGCGCTGCTTATGCAGCGGGGCTACTACTGCTGGTGCCGCTCGGAGAGCCCGGAAATGCGGTACGAAACGGGGTTAACTATATAAAGGCGCAATTCGAAAAGGAAGGAAATAGAACAAGGACTAGGCACGGCGGCGCATAAATTAGGTAACCAGTGCAAGTGTTCCGTGGTGACGCCCCGTGATAGGTGTTTTAGGGCTCGTTGATAACGCTTCCATAGGTGCGATGAATAAAGCACTCCGCGATTCTTTGTGGGGTTATTGTGAATGCAACACGAGGGCATGAACTGAAACTAAACTACGCAGAAAATATTGAAACAGGAGGAGATTATTAAAGGAAAAAATGATACTTTGTGGCCGCTGACATATAATGTGACCACAAAAAAAAAAACGACCGTAAAGCTTTTCTAAAGGACCGGTGTCTTTTAGAACAGGAGGCCAATAAGTCCATTGCACGATGCTGCTGCGATGGGCAGGGGGTAGGCTCCAAATTTCTTTATGTATGCGTCCTTGCCTATTGAATTACCTGTAGTCAGTGGGTAGGCAGTGCTGCTTGGACTCGAAAGATTGTTCCGAATACTTTTTGGCCTTCTGGAACGCCTACATCGCGAATTTCCCAGTGATCACAGTGATTAATGCGAGGCAGTGGTACCAAAGTCCGCGGAACTTGTGTGATTAATGTCCAGGCAATCGAGGCCACAGATAAACTTCTGGCAGGTTCAGCAAGCCCGTTGGTGCTATCGCCTGCCATAATTTTCCGGCGCAGACATTTCCTCTTTCGCGCGTTTTACGACGCCATCTCAAGCGCATGCCATCGCAGAAGCCTCCCGGAAAAACGGGCCGCATATACTATAACGGCGTCTACGGAACAAGCGCCTTCACCCGTGGACGCGGCGAGCGTTGGGGCTTGTCGGAGGCGGAACGTATACCTCTCTCTCTCTCTCTCTCTCTCTTTCTCTGAGAGACACGTCGCGGTCACACGCTCGTAAATCTCCTGATCCGTTTATAAATGGCCCTTCCCGCTCTTGCTCTTTTTGTCGTCCACGTTGTGAGGAACGAGACAGTTGCGTCCCAAGAGAAAGGCGCTCCTCCGGCCTGACACCGTCGCGGCGGTCGGGCGGCAGAGGAATCAACAGGAAAAAAAAAAAAACGAAAGAATAACAGCCGGAGCCTGGAGAGAAACGCGGTCAGCCGTGTATACATGCTTCGAGACACGGCCGCTCTTCTCAATTTGTTGTCCGCTCCGAGCGCGCGCGCCGGCCGTCGCTGTTCGTCTAGGTATAACAAGGTGAGACCGTCCGTATATACGAGATGCCTTATATACGCTCATCGCCCATAGCGGAGGGGACCTTGATGAAGGTCAGCTGCCTGCGAGATACTTTTCGCACGCCCTGCGCGCAATGCGCCAGGTCTTATACACTAGCTCCTTTCAAGAGAAAAAAGAAAAGAAGAAAGAACCGCCCTGACAAAACTGGTCGCGCGCCAGCCCACAGACTCAGCCGTCGCTGGGACGCGCACTCAGGCACCGCGACCAGTGTTGTGCGGGACTCAGGCCGACGAGAAACAAAAGACGACGCCTGCGTGGAAGACGCGCCGGTGAATGAAGTATAATACGGAGTAGAGACGGGGGGGGGGGATAGCGTGAGAGGCGCTTTTGTTTCGTTAGATCGCCGCTGACCCCGTTCCTGAGGCGCACCGGTGACGCCGCAGTGAATCGCGTATTGTTGCCGCAGCGTCGGCGGCGCTTTCTTTTGAGCTGTTCTCCTCTGATGCGACCGCCGCGCCGCCTTATCTTGCGGCTTTGTGCGTAAGCACTGCCGGGCTACTGACCCGAACGAAGCCTTATCCAAACATCGCCGCGCGCGCTACACTCTAATGGGTTCCAAATACCGCGCGCTCTCGAGACGTACTGTAGTAGACTTGCGTGGTACGTCCCAGTCACGATTCGATCGATGCTGAATTTATCCGCGGTTGGAGCTCGGAGGGCGGTGCTCATCTCGCGTTATCGATATACGCTGTGCCGGCACCGCAGTAATAAAGGACCCGAAAGCGTGGTGGTTATTAGAGGCCGCACGTGCTGGGGTCGTGCACGCTTATTGAGCCAAGCACAGTGGAAGGGATGACGGAGTTCCTGAGCTATGGAATGGATCGTTCGGCTGCGGCGGATGCCTATAGAGAATATGACAGCACGTGATCAAGGAGTGCGTGACGAAAGCCGCCCGAGACAAGTGCTTTCTCGACCCCACTCACTCAAAGCCAGCGGGAACGTCCATCAGCGGCAATGACCCCAAGACGCTGGTATACCCTTTTACTCAGCTATAGCGACAATAATAATCACTCTCGAACTTGGCCTAGAATTCCAGAGCTTTAGTCTCGTAACAAGAAACGTATGTCATGCAGGGCATCAAAGCCGCTTCATATCACTCTGCGTGCTTGCGGGTTGCTCTCTCCTCTTGTGTTGGCGAAGCAGAGAGCTTTTGAATAGTGCGAACAGGGAGCGCATCTTCGGGTAAGGAGCACAATAGACTGGGCTTACTTATGTGCAAGATTGGGCGAGCTTGATTGCGAGTACAAAGCTGCCTTCTCTGATGACGGCCGTAATAAGGGCGCAGTTAAGTGGTCAGTGCGTACAGCAGGTGCGCAGTGTAAGTCTTCGTGGCACTTCAAAACGTTGACCCAGAGCGCGCGCGAAATGACGGCACGTGCAAGAGGAGCAGCCTGTTAGCCCCTCGCTGGCTTGTGAGATCTCAAAATGGTCTAAATTGCGGGCACCGTGAGATCAAAGGCGAGGACTGTTCCGCGGTTAACCGAATAGCGGCACTTTTGCGCGATCACTCATTTTGTCCCTCTCTTGTGAAGGTCTAAACGCACTGCTTGACCTGGACAGTCTTCGGGCGGGCAGTCTGTCTCAATTTCAACACGAAACAATGCCCCCAACGTAAAAAAAAAAAAAAATTCGCTACACATAGCAACGCAGTTTCTAAATAAGTTGAAATGATATGAGCCGAAACAGGCACCGTTCTCTATGTGCAGGCACATACACAACCCAATCATTTCCAGAAGAATTGCTGCCATCCATAAGGCTAAAGAGGCAACTGTTCACACAAGCACTAAAAGAAGTGGAGATCTGAAAGAGAAATCTTTTATTGAACAAAGCACGCGGGCAACATGCTGCCAACATTAAAAATTTGTGCTGGGCCGTATTTCGTACGAATTATTTTTCCGGTCCATTATTTTGTCTCTTTCCTTTGGACAGCCTGGTGTTTGAAACCAGAGCGGCGAACTAAGTTGCCTGCTGGCTATCAACCACGTAGCTGACGTCACAAGTGGCAGCTGCCGATTACTAAGGGCCAAAAGAATGGAACACGAAACGAATCGTGACAAAATACAGCCCCAGATTTCAAGTGTAGGTGCTTGTCTCCGCACAAATGTCTGCTGTTATAATTATTCTCGTGCTTGAAATATGCTCGCTCTGGCCGGATTAGCTCGATCGGTAGCGCGCCTGACCTAAAGTGTGCCAGTAGTCCCGGATCTGATGCCTGAACAAAGGTTGGGTTATGCTTCAACTGTGAGGACTTGAGAAAGATCTTGTATGAATATGGCTGCTGTGCACGCAGCTGGATAACGTGGGTCGGTCATTTCCCAATTTGAAAGCTTCACTTTAGCGGACAGTGTCCTTAAGACTGTAGTGTACATCATGAGCGGCCCACCACTGTGGCGCGACCAATATTGATATGAATGAATCTAAAGGCATCCAAAGCACTCATTAGAAGTGACTACTGGGCAGGTGGTTTCTCTTCCGATGGCTTGCCTTCCGTAACTGAATTTAGTCTCGTTGGCCTACATGTGATTGACGCTGCATAGGTGAATAGGCGGTGTGTGGTGTAGAGCGCATATAAACCAATTTAAAAGCCACATAAATAAAAAGCACGCGACCTACGCGTATTTGTGCTTGCCAAGTAATTGTTGACACTGTATACGTTGAGTTGCGCGTTCATCATAACGAAGTCTATGAGAAGTAGTCCTCTGGAATAAATCGCAACAGGAAGGATAAACAGAAAGGGAGAGAGAGAGAAGAGAGTTGGGGCTCCCCTACACATAGGGAGGGGGATGGAGGGAGAGAAAGAGGTAAGGAAAGTTCAGTTCAGTTGTTTGTGTGAATTGAGCGCGTGAGAGTTGTATTACATAGTAGAAAAAAAGACCTGCTTGGGAAAACCGTTCTTTTCGTACAAAAGACATCAGGTACATCCAAGCGTTTAAAATATCAAAAAAAGATGAAGTTAATTTGATGTCCATGATATTCGAAGTACTCCCCGCTTTAGTGCGAAACACGTGTGTACCTGTGTATACGTGCAATCATCTTCAAACGCTTCCGGCTGCGCGGTTCGCTACTGGGCCCTGGCTGCGACGTGTGCAATAGTTACAGTTGCAAAGTTTTTAATGCGATGATTTTTAATCCCTTCACGGATTTCAGGGGTCACTGGGTGGTAATAGTGCTTCGCTAAGCGCCCTATATCAGCAACCCAGACGGCCTGGCGAACTGTTGTCAGAGGCGGAAGCTATTGTACCACATTTGCCCGGTACAATAGGGGAACGTTAGAAGCCCAGAGAAAATTCGACAAAGATACATCTCTGGTGCAGGCCGGGCTTCAGCCGGGACTCCTGCCGCATCAGTGTGTGTTGGTAGTCGATCGTCGGGACTTCGCTGTCACGCGCTCCTTGCCGATCGCACGACCCAGCTATGCATTCCCCCAACACTATGAGCACGCATCGACTGTACTGTCCTTGCAGTGTGTGAGCGCGTTCTTCGGAAGCGGAGGGAGCAACCAGCGCGTCCCGCACAGGGAGCCCGCTTCGCACGTCATCGTCTTCACGCGCGAGGGCTGCTCGAAGGTGTCGGTTTCGACAAACCCCGCGAGCAGGCGCGTCACGACCGCGTTTCATTGCGCTTACCGAGCCAGAGAAGACGCCGCACGGTGCGGGGACACAGGGAACAACAAGGCGTTCGAAGGCGCCAAACTGGAGCGAAGGTAAAAAAATAAAAAAGGACACCCAGAGAGAGAGACAGAGAAAGCATGAATGCAGATGTCTCGCGGCTTGTTCGCTCACGGAAACGCACAGTGGGCTGGACGTTTCGCATACAATGGTTCCGGCGCGCCGACTGTTGCGCCCGAATCAGCGAAGCGGAGCGTGATCGCGCGTCTTGTGCGCGACACGACATTGGAATTGGCGCGTACACGATGGTTGGCGTCCGCGGACCCCGCCGTGTCTTTGGCGCACGGAGAAAACAAAACGAATCGAGAGCAAGAGAGACAGCGCAAGCAAGCGCACGCTTTCCCTTCGGCTCGGATCCATGAACCGGAACAAGAGTGGCTCTTTTCCCGTTCACTTCCGGCATCGGGGAGACACGGGGGAGACAAGAAAAACGCCTCTTAGAAGCTGTATAATAGTCCGCACCTACGCAAGTTGGGCCGCCTTCATTTTTTTTACTCATTGACGCAAATGTATACGCAGCTAGAGCACCCGAAAGCTAGCCGTTCCTGTGCGGTCCAACCCGCGGCCAGTGTAGGCCGGAAGTCTCTGCTCGCGCATTCCGGAAGCACGCCGCGATGATGATGTCAGAGGTCGGTCGGTCGGCGGAGAGACTGCGAGAACTTGGCGCGCCAAAGTGAGCCAAGGAGCGAGCTAGGTGGTGATTAATGACTACACCCTGCGGGTGGAGCGAGGAATTCAGTCGTTTTCGCCTATCGCTTAGGCGCAACGTGACCGCGCATCTGATTTATAACTCTTTCTTCTTTCTGTGTCTTTAATTTCGCCACGGACAAGCATGTCTGCCCGCACGCGTGTGTGTGCACAGAGCACACATTTCAGTAGCCGAGCGTGAGCGACGCTCACGTTTGTTCTCATACTCCAAATTTCTCATTGCGCGCGTTCTCACTAAAGGTGCTTTCGTACCTCTTGACGCGATATTAGTGAGTACGGCGCACCAGAGAAAAAATTTTTCGCTTGAGTAGAGCGCTCGCGTCACGTGCCTGAAGAGTACGGATATCCACGGGTGCCCGCAACACGAAATATCGGTTGCATTATTTGTAAAGAGTGCAGCCTCACCACTCGCAACCAGCGTTCCCCTCTGCGCGTACTTCCGAAGCTCAACTTGCGGCCCAAGCCTGGGGGCCACTCGTATCGGTGCACATCTCCAGATGTCCCCCTTCCCCTACCACTTCCCGAATGCGAGCCTATCACTCAGAATACGCAATGAGTCGCTGCACGTAATTACGCGTCTATATGCCAGCCCGGCAGCAGAAGCCGCCAGCGTCCGGACGACTCTGAATACGCCTTCCTATAACACGGCCGGGAAAATTCCGCGCGCGCGCTCCACACATACGTATGCAGAGCATGCACTGCAGTCCGGAGGCAACGCGAGAATAACGGACGGGAGGAAGTGTCAACGAAATCCGCGCACCCATCGCCCCTCCTTCCGCGTGTTTGTATAGGCGCCTCGAGCGGGCGCATGCAGACGCGGGCCGCGGAAAAGCGTCATGAGAGTCGCTCGCTTGTATAATTGCCTTTTGTTCCTCATGCTGGGGGCCAAACTTTGTTTCGTCGTGGCGGCGTCGCCGCATTCCGAGCTGCTGTGCAGGCACGCACAGCCCGAGGAAGACACGGCGAGCGCGCCGCGCCGAATGCTAATGGGGGATGAAGCTCTGCCTCTCGCTGGACGCCCTGCGCGTGTGTACCCGCAGCGTTTATGGCTCGCAGGAACACGGCGATCTCGCATCGTTAACATATCCTCTTTGGCGCGGAAGGGCCGATTGTGTTGGAGAGATGAGCGATCGCGAAATGAGAACCGCCGATCGCGGGACGTGTGTGTGGCGCGGAGAGGCAACGGTTCCGCCCAGCTATAAACCGGGAGCAGATGGCAGCGCGGGCAGCGCCAGACCATCTCGGCGCCGCTACCTGCGCTACCCCGATGACCTTGATTGCCGGGAATCGACGAATGGGCCAAGGCGGTCCTCTCCTTACTTCGTGAGGCGCGGGGCGAACTCACGGGGATCGGCTTGAACGAGTGCTGTCGGCGACGCAGTGCGTGCTTCGTGAGGACGGAAGCAGCCGCGTTGCGTTTGTATACAGCCGCTGAAACGTGTTGCCTGTTGATCAAGGACGTCGGATCATCAGGGCCGCATTTACGACGTCGACGGGCAACAACAAGTTAAAGACGCTTGAATATAGGTTCGCATGCATCGCGGCTGGTGCGGATGCTTGCTGGAATATATATCGCAAAGCCTGTCCTGTGCGCCCACACAAAATTCGTCTCGTTTGATGTGGAAATATTTAGTCCGCAATGACTTTACGTCCGTGATGTTGTATCGTCTAGAGCGCCCCCCCCCCCCCCCCCCCCCCCCCAAGGACATCCTTTTTCTCGACACACGTTCAGTCGTCCGTGCATATTAAGCAGGCTTTTTTATTAAATCCTCAGACCGGTTCTCTCGATAAAAGCTGTGTTTCGGAAGATGTTTAAAAAAAGCCCAAAATGGAGGCTTCAGAAACGATTGAGTCGTATTGCATCACGGTCACAGCCCTGGACTTCGTCATCGGTTAAGGAGCAGAGTCCGCATCTACACGTAATGCTTTTGATAACGCTGATGCATATCCTCCCCTTTGCGGTCACCCTTGAGTTCGCGGGGCCAGACGCCTCTACACGGCCAGCCCAAAACAATGACCGTCCGGGCACACTTCCTGTTTACATGCTGGAGGAAACTCACGGGCCGCACCGTCCACACGGGAGGCGTCAAGCGGCGCCATCTATAATGCGCTTATCACGAAGACGCTATATTCCAGAGGTCACGAGACAAGAAACCGAGAGAGAGAGAGAGAGAGAGGGGGGGGGGGGGGGGGGTGGGGGGGCAGTTCCTCAAAGAGCCGCGCCGCGACACTGGCGCGCAAGAAACAAAGCGCGCGGTTCTCCCCGACGTCCCGATCGCGCGGCCTCAAAAGCGAGCGGATAAGCGCGCTCAAATATTTGCCCGCTTCCCCGCAAACGCAAACACAAAGAGCGCCGCCTCAAGTTCGATCTGATGAGCGGTAATAAAATGAATCTCTTCGCTCAGCTCCTGACAATGGGCGTGTGGGGACACGCTGCACATAAGAATTACCGCCCGACCGGACCATGGCGCCGTGGGCGTAATCTCCGTCGCGACGTCCCAAGCCGAGTCCCTCCCCCCCCCCCCTCCCCCTCTGCCCCTACACCTGCCCAGTACTTTTCTGTCGGCTTGCACCCGGAAGGCCGCATACATATATGGTATCAATGCCGATGCCACTGCATTAAGCGTCCTTGCATTAAAACCGCTCTCTGGCATCGCTGTTACGGCGCCGCTATGCCGTCGCGGTGATACGGATACATGTCTGCGCTAAAATATTTGCACCCATTCTTAGATAGTGCTCCGAAGCCCGAGTTTTATCGTGACATTCTTCCTCCGTCTACCCCGGCGAATCCCCTACTTTGGCTCTGAGAATGTTTTGATTGTAAATTACCTTGGCCTCCGAATCTCGCGTGATGAAGGACCGTCTCCTTGCTCCCACATTACTACCTCTGCCGCCCAAAGTGGACGTGCGCTGGCAATATTTTTCAAGGTTGACGGTGTGAGCGAAGCTTCATGTATATGCGCTGAAAAATTTAAAAAAAATGACCATAATATATCTGCTGTTGCCGAGGAGCACCGTTCGAGAGGCTTGGCAGAACAGAGAAAGACGGTTTCGTTGCAAATCGGAGAAGTGCACTATCACTTACTGTTCACGTTAGCATCAGCCGTTCCAGCTGCCAGTCTTTAGAAGCAGGTTTCAGTGAAGCAATATGCAAAACATAACGACAAAAGGGCTAACCTAAACAAGACAGTACCATTAATTTCCCTGCGCACTTCAAGGAAGCGAAGAAAAATGCATTTCACGATAAGCTTGACACCTGCTAAGCACGTCAGCAGTTCCTTGGTGGAGTCGTCAGGTGGTGATATCGGAATCGCCCTTACCCAGAGGAAGCCAACAAAAAATCCATCCGGAGTTCCCGGGTTCGAATCCGAACGCGGCGGCTGCGTTTTTATGGAGGCAAAACGCTAAGGCGCCCGTGTGCTGTGCGATGTCAGTGCACGTTCAAGACCCCCAGGTGGTCGAAATTATTCTGGAGCCCTCCACTACGGCACCTCTTTCTTCCTTTCTTCTCTCAGTCCCTCCTTTATCCCTTCCCTTACGGCGCGGTTCAGGTATCCGCCGATATGTGAGACAGATATTGCGCCATTTACTTTCCCCAAAAACCAATTATTATTATTATTAGCCATCCGTTCACCATTGCTTAAAGTAAGACAAATGCCTGATAGTCCTTTCCTTTCGTACAAACCGGCGCAAGCCGACACCACTATTTTGCGACGGGCTGTATGTTTATAGA